>NC_079157.1:112254939-112863399 GCF_947563725.1 Argiope bruennichi
AATTTTAATTAACTTGGTTTTATAAACATATATATAAACTAATGAAAATAAGAAATTATACATATTATTAATTTATTATAGTTTAACATATGTTGAAATGTGAAACTAAGTTAATGAGCTCACAGTCGAGCTTACTAAAAGAGACCTTTTTATGTGCCCTGTATAAGGTCGCAAAGTGCCTAAGTCTACCAGTGGTCTTCTTAGAAAATAAAAGCAACGTCATATTCACCAAATTTCAACAAATTTACAAGAGAAAATCAGAAACAATTTTTCTTATCTGTTGTGAATCCTGCGTTTTAAGTTGATTATTTGTATATGTTAAATACAATCGAGAAACAGTTGAATCTCAATTTGCTATTTGTTGAGAGAAAAAAAATGGTAATTTAAATTAATGAATATCATTTAAAAATTATCTTGAAAGCTATAATTACTAGTTCTGAAGCAGTGATAATAAATAAATGAATGAATGAATTACAGTATATATTTACTAAGTACTTTTAAGCACAGCAAAATTAAAATCACTGAAAAACTAATTTAGACTCAGTTTTCATAAATGCATATTTAATTATTCAAATTAGCGACTCCATCAATAATATTTAAATGAATTCTAAAAAATGATTTTTTACTTTCTCGTATTCGTAGTATAGAGGAAGTATAGTAATTTTCAAAATTTTCGAACTCAAGAATTTAACGAGTCACCATATTTTGGACTCCCCTACGTTCGAAAAACACATTTTTAAAAAAAATGTCGGTTTGTCTGTCTGTGACAAAGATAACTCAAAAAAGTTGTGAGCTAGATGGGTTCAATTTGGTGTATGGGCTTTATACCAAATTTGTTGATCTTTATCAAATTTTGAGCAAAATCCATACTCATGCAGTCTGTCTGTACGACTGTTCAAAAATAAATTAACACAAGAACGAAGAGAGCTAGACAGGTTAAATTTGGTACATAAATTTAATATCTATAGTGTAGAACAGATTAAATTGAGAAATAAATCTAACTAGGGATTGACTGTTTATCGGTCGGCACTTTTAGAAACATGTATATTAACAACTCAAAAACGCAATGATTTAAGTATATCAAATTCAGTAAGGAATTTTGTGACTACAAGTGCAGTTTTGCATTAAATTATTGTTTCAACAGTTTGAGAAAAATACTACATCTGAAACACAAATTCTATTTTGAGATACTATTAACCGTATGCCAGGGAATAATCGCCAAAAAATGCGCCAAGGATCAGATAATAGACTAAGTAAAAATGCGACATTCATCCAAAGTAACTATTGTGCGCCAATATCATGCAAGACGTGCTTTGGGATAGTCTTTATTAAAGGGTATACTGAAACGTTTTATGGAGTCAGTAATTAATTTTTATACAAGGTAAAATATTTTTCGGCTCAATTTTCATAATTTCATATTTTATTATTCAAACTACTGTATTGCAACACCATCAATATTATTTTAATGAATTCTAAAAAGGACTTTTTACGGAGAAAAAAAAAAGGTTTCTGCACAAGGCAAAATACTTTTTGACTAGTCATTATAAATGTCATTCCCAAATAGAGATATCGGAAAAAGTCATGAGAATTTTTTTTGTTCATTTTTCGATTTATTTGCCTCTTTTAACGACCGATCTGACAGATGAAAAACTACAGGATCAGATGAATCGAAGTAGTTCTGATATATTCCCCTAATAATGCTAATAAAGCACATTTCCTCTGCTTTTCCCATTTGTCGAATCATTCGAACCTCAAATGATTTCTTATGCTCTCAGATAGAAGTGATGGAGGGAAAAAAGCCAACTGTCGGAAATAATCAATATATGAAAAGAAGAAAAAAATATATGAATGTTTTCTATCCAATAAAAAAATAAATCGGAAAAATTTCGTCAGCTTTCTGTTTAGAGTCATTATGACAAGTAACTCAACAAATATGATTCATTACTAATTAATTAACGATACATAACATTCATATTTAATTACTAAAAGTATTATTAACATCTTTCTTTTTTTCATACATGATAAATCAGCAAGAGTGGTCACCCAAAAACTTTCTCGCATACTTCCTAATAAAGGTGTTATTCCCACCTTGCTTAATGATTAACTTAATGAGAACTTAATGATTAAAGCATTTTACAGAGCTCGTGTAGTATTAATTAATTAAATAAATAAAAAAAAGTGGAATTGGATCAGAAAATAAGTGACCATTTATCTCTTATTAGTTAGATTGAAGTTAATATGGGTTAAATTAATTTAAAAATTAGTAAAATAATTAGAATTTAAATGAGATTAAGAGATCATTACATATATACAATCATCCACTGCCGTCTGTAACTCTGGATACCGTTAAAATGACCCATGCCTTTTTGTCTTGCGCCATTATCAGGTGCGAAATCCCAACTTTTGCTTTTGGCGTCTAGCAAATAAGATAGGTTTTTCTTCCTAAGTTTAAATGGATTGATTTATCAATGAGTCAATAGATCTAAACATAAATCAATAACGTTTAGCTGGGGCCTGAATTTTTTTTTATTATTTTATATTTATATTGATTCATTATATTCTTCCTTCGCGGATCAAATTAAAGTTTATTGTTATCAATTTCTTTCGGTATTTTTTTTAATTTGGCATAGCAATTTTTTTTCTGTTTGTTGACCGCAATTTTAATGATTACTTTAATGTCAGTTTTCGTGAACTTTATGGATTGAGAAGATCTTATTGCAAAAGAACAAAATTTATAATGTTATTATGCATTTATATCCAAAATATACTGCAAATATTATTATTACTATTTAAGCACTCTGCCAGTGTGGTTGATATTTATTACATTTTTCTTCAGCTGATTTATGACAATTAGATTTGAGATATTGTTAACAAGATAACGACCGCTCCAAATAGACACATCTTTTAATTCTTTAAAAAAAGGTGTTTCTTTCCCCTCACCATAAACATGTATAGGTCTCATAATCATGTAGTATAAAAATTGTACGTCTCAAGATCATGAATGCCACAAGTACTCGCATGTTTATTTTCAAAGTCCCTGAAATGAACTTAATGCAACATATGTGTTTAATGCTATAAAAAATAATGTGCGATTTAATTTCTTTCTCTTCCACCGATCGAAAACCAAAATGTGACGCAGAACTATAATTTTAGCAATACAATCGCATTCCAAATGTCATTTATCTAGGAAGTTAGCATTAAACAGTTTGGAGCTATTGCGTTTACATGTATGCGAGTGAACAAACTGAGAGACGAACAACCCCTCGACGGATTTGGGTGCAATCGGATATGGATCTACACATTAAATGTTCAACTTGTACGCCAAATGTTTTTATCCAGTTCTTTATTAAGCTCAGGTGTCGTCCTCGTCATCTGACCGCGGTTCAAAATGACGAGGTCCGTCCCAAAATAACCCTAGTGTTGCTTCAAACGGGACGTTAATAGAACCAAACCAAACCAGTTCTTTATTATCATGTTCATTCATTTATCTAGCTCTTTGCAGTTGTCATGTTTATTCAAATTCGATAGACAAACAAACTTGTTGGCGATAGATTTTATCCGAAATTTGTCGTCATGTTCACAAACAGACATAGTTTCAAAAATGCTTTTTAGAAAGGTTTGAAACTTAAATGTACATCAAAATCTCGAAATCGATTATTTTTTCCCTTGACGATTATAATATTTTTTCTTCGTTTACGAAAAAGTAAAAGTAGATAGCAACACATAAATTTTAGTTCCACAGTCTCTCACAATAAATCAGCTCACAAGCTCAGGTGTTGTCCTCGTCATCTGATCGCAGTTCAAAATGACGAGGTCCGTCCCAAAATAACCTTAGAGTTGATTTACAACGGGGCGTTAATATTAACTAAACTAAGAAAAAGCCACAATAAATAAATATATAAATAGCATTCTTGATACATTACTGATTTACACCAAATGCTTTAGATCAAACCTCTGTCTTTTCCACACGTGTATAAATGAATTAATTAACTTAAATATTTAAATTCCAGACGTGTACAAATGAACAAGTTTAATTAAAATAGATTTTAAAAACGCACTTTTATCAAGCCACGAAAAGGTTGAATTTTTTAAAGTTATTTTCTGCTTTTCAGTGTTAACTTCCACCATTTTTGTACTTCACTGTCAGAAAGTTCCGCAAGTATGGAATAAAAATTTGAATCAATTAAATATGAACTGATAATTAATTGAAATAGAGCAATAGTATTGTTATCGATAACACAGAAGAGTACAGGGTTTTAGAATTCTAGCAAATCATGAAATGAATAGAAAGGAATCGATAACAAAATTTCATTTTTATAAACATGGAAAATATAAAGTTAAACATAAGTTTTAAAAATACAATAAACAAAATGAATGAGCTTTGAATTACGATTAAATCACAGAGTATTAGATATAGGATTTAAATTGAAGTTATTTTAAATTGAAATTATTTGATTAATTATTTCTATTTTGTCTGCACATAAATTCTTTGAATTAATATTAATAAAAAATTTCTTTTGTATTATAACAAAAATCAACCAATTTATAAAAGTCTATCACATTTTTATGATCATTACCTTATACTGAATGAATTCATAAGTCTCATTTTTATGGGAAGAAAGACAGCTAAAAAGCAAGCTATAAATTTAAAAAAAAGCATTAAAACGGCATATTCATTTATGATAACAATAGCATTGATATAAATTTATAACAAATTAATCTATGGCTATTTTAAATCTACTCCTTTTTATGATATAAAATTATCTTTTGTACTTTACTTTTTAATGATACATATTAAAGCAGACTTAATTTATATTCCATAAATTATATGAATTTGAACTCGCTGTTTTCATCTTTGGTGGAAATGGAATTTCAAAATTTTCTATTTTAATTTCTAAATGTAAATGTTTAAATTACAGCATTCTTTACATTTATCATCTATAGATAACAATGTGACGTATAAATAATATATAGATTAATTTTATTCATTTTTGTTTAAATAATTTAGTCTTCCTTCATTATGTTCTCAAGCTGTCTTATTGATGTATTTCTTCAGCTAATTTGGAAGATTTTTCTTTAACCCTTTCTAAGCCCGTGGGAAGTATGCTTCCACGGCCACTTTATCAATCTTTGTATGAAATTATGTAGGTTGGCATAAGTTTTGACAAATATTTTTAGAAAAACAGAAACTTAAATGCTTCAGTTCTTTATCTCGCACAAAATGATGTCTGGATTTGTTACTTAATTATTAATTAACCAAATTAATTAATGAATAAAATTAAATTTATCTAATAAGCTAAATGAATACCTTTTCTTATTCTAATTTCAAGCCTAAACATTTTTAAACATAATATGACTAGAAAAAAATGGCCCTTTAAAGGGTTAAATAATAGGCCTTAAAATTTACATTATATATGAAAACCAACCGAAATGTGATTTCATTAATTATGAATTAATGAAATCTTAATTAATTTCTTTTCATTTTTATGAGTTCGCTAACAATATTGGTAATCATGAAATTTAATACGATGGAATTGCAATTAATTAGTTTTGACAGAAAACATCTGTCTATTTTCTTTTTCTATCAGCTCGTTTCACTTTAATTCGTATAATTCGAAATTAAAATTTGGAATCGCTTTCCTATCTTAATAAATTTTATTTTCCTTTTAATAAAATTTTTCGAACCTATTCATTGTAAAGAAACATAATTATATTTCACGATTATTTTAATCTTATTAGAATTTATTTTTTACAATTTCAAAAATAATTTTTTTATTTAAAATTGTTTACTTCCAGTTTTTACGATTTCAAAATAAAATATCTGATTGCATTGATAAATTGGATCTGGTGTCTTATTTAAATCTTTTAATTTAATTTAATTTTTTCATTGTTTGTTTAGCCCTACTTATTCCCCGATTACACAGTTTAATTCATACAATATTAAATTAGTTATCATTGTTTTCCGAAACCCAGCTGAAGTGAGACGAAATTTAAACAAATCTCATCACAGTCAAAATCGTCTCAGCCCTATTTTTCAAATCGACTCTGCTCAATAAATTCTATTCGCACATGCTCAGATGAAACAAATTCTTTCATTCAACAGCTTAGCATTAGAGGCAGATAAATGATAATTTCTCTGTAGCTTAAGAGAGGCTCTCAAAGCTAATTTACTTCATTAATTAGCATTCGTTTCGTGCATCATTTCATTTATATGAAATGAGCTTGACATTTTAATTAGATGGGTTATCATTTTTTTTAACTTTTTCAAATACAAAGTAAAATTAAGATAAAATATATTTTGATAAATACGGCACTTCAGGTCTACTTGAGTAAAAATTAAAGATCTATATCACATTTTCGATTCAATCTATGGAAAAAAAAGCTTTCTAAATAAATACTAACCGTCTTTGGTGGCCAGCTGTTTCTCTGGGATAAGTAGTCGCAAAAGTTTTTCAATTAAATATTCTATGTAACTTGATCTTAATAGCTTCAACAAAATATTTTTAGGTTTCAAACTTTCATAGATATACAGGGTGTCTCAAATACCTTGACCGCGGCTTTTATTCCTTAAATATTGATCGTAGACATATACTGTAAATTACAAAGTTGTGTAAAGGAAGATGCAAAGTATTATGAAATCGATTAAAATTTCCAAGGGATTAAACTTTAAAAAATACAAAATTTAAATTTTTATACTGACCCCGTACAAAAAAAATTCCAGTGAATAGAATGTGCCCAATCCTATAATAACGTCATGTACAAAATTTATGAATTTTATCATGAAAACTCTCAAAGATATGTTAAAACAAAGTTGGCGAAGGGTCAATCACACATTAAAATACAAATGTTTACAGCTTCAGTGCAGATAACGCGACGCAGGAAGGCATCATAAGGAAATTAAATATGCTTCATATCTTTGGTTTTAAATATAAATTTTAAAATCTATGCTTCCTGAAAAATACTTTAAAATTATATATCATGAATTACAGAATATAAAAATAGCACAGTCAATGAACTTGCAAAAAACTTATGTAATCTTTCCTTTAAGTTATTATTTATACAAATATTTAATACTTTTGAACCAATAAATAGCAAAATTATTATTTATTTATTCAATCATTAGTTAATTTGTGTACGACCCCTAAAACACGAACATCCGACATGATTTTTCCTCTTTGCGAACTCATATCCATCATCTGAAATTTTGTACATGACCTTATTAGACGATGGGGCACATTTTACTCACTAAGAATTTTTTTGTACGGGGTCCGTATAAAAATATAAATTTTGTATTTTTGGAAGTTTAATCCCCTGAAAGTCTTAATCGATTTCATAACATTTTACACCCTTTTTTACGCAACTTTGTAATTTACAGTATATGTATATGATCAATATTTAAGGAATAAAAGCAGAGGTCAAGGTTTTTGAGACACCCTGTATTTTCAAACTCTTTTAGAAACCTTATGCCATTCTATTCTTTTTACAATGCATTTTCCTTATTTTATGTCACATCATCTAAACTCTCTCGAAAAAATAGATGCAGTCTGATATTATTCTTTATTTGACAATGTAACCTAGTTTTTAACCTAAAATAAGGTAAAATTTGACATTTTTCTTCACGTTGATAGTATTTTAAATGTAAATTTAAATCTTTTATGTATTAAGTAAATGTAGCGCTAGCTCTCTTGAAATCTTCTTCGGCAGTAATAATTTGTGATACAGACAGAAGTTTCATTTCATTATTTTTTGTATATCAATAGAAATTCGGTTTGTAAAGCAAATACGGATTCTAAATCAACAGCTTTGATATTCTTCCAGGATTCTTATGTTTTTGCATTATAATTTGTATTAAGTTTAATAGGTGCACAGAATTCTTAGGTATAAAATATTGTTCGTAATTTGACTACATACAGAAGAAAAAAAAATTTATGTGGCAAATAAATTGATATCATAGAAATTATAATTTTTTGTATTTTAAGGTGATGTAAAAATTATTTTTATGTTGCAATATTTTCGAAAGTTTTTGAGGAAATAAAATGTTTGCAATTTTTAATATAAATTTTAATTAAAACTGTTTTTTTTAAATCGTTCCAAGCTAATTTTTGCATTCTCCAAAGTATATATTTGTCAAATTTGGGTATACCTATGTCAAACAGTCTAATCTGTAGAGCGTTCAACATAGAAACACATACATTTACTTTGATTATAAGTAAAGATGAAGACAAAAATGAACATACTTGCCCACTGTATATAGAGACAAATGACAATACAAAACGGAAACTCAAATTTCCTCCTACACCATAAAATTATTTTTTAAAATGCCACATTTAACAAGACTGATTTTAATATGCCTGTTACTAATGTCGTCCCCCCCCCAAAAAAATTATATACATTTTTAATTTTTATTATTTTTTCATCACTCCCAAAGAAAATTTCAAGTGTATTTACACCTATCCTTTTAATCATACACGCTTTGCTTTTGCATACAATGAAAATATTGAAAATTGATACTTTTTCCAAGGGCTGTTGGTGACAGTTAAATTATTTTCGCCAAATCGAATTACCAACAATAAAAATCTTGAAAAAATCGCCAACCATTTGACGATTTTTTACGGCTTTTGGGAATGGAAAAGTACCATTATATTCCGAGGGCCGTTGGTGACAGTTACATTATTTTCGCCAAATCGCCAGCAAAAAAATCGTAAAAAAACTCGCTGACTATTTGGCGATTTTTTTCCGATTATCGGAAACGGAAAAATGCCAAAACTATTATTTGATCGTGGTTAAAAGTAAAATGTTAAAACAATGAGGAAATAAGAAAATAAAACTTAATTAACGCCATCGAATAACTATTTTCTTGTGGAATTCATAAAATAAAAGTAATAATAAATAAAAATAAAATTCAAAAATAACTTTGGGTGATATTTTCGGAAACTAATCATTTAAAGTAATATATACACTTCTTAACCGTAAAACTTAGTATGATAAAGTTTCAGAAATGATTCTTTATATTATTGTTAAAAATTAACTATAGCAAAAGTAATGTACTCATAAAAAAAAATGTATTTAACTCTTTGCACTTGGAAAAGTAATTCTATGCATAATTATTCACTTAATACAAGGCCTTGTTTATTCCTCCAAAATATATATATATATATAAGTTGATTTTCTCCGAAAAATTAATCTACGACTTTTTACCATTCTGTAGGCATTTTTAACAATCAAAATCGAAAAATAAGTAAATAAAACATCAAAATGATGCACCGTCTTGCATAGTGCCTGAAAGCATCATTCGAGTGCAAAGAGTTAATACCATCGGAACAAATGTGTTAAAATTTAATAAATAAATTAGTAAATGAAATATTGTTATAAAATAGTTAACAAAATTCATAATTTTTTTAAATTTTAAATATTCTTTAAAATTTATTAAATTTAGAGAGAAAAGCTCGAAAATGAAAATTCTGTTACCGAAAAGTTAATTTCTTTGAGTTTCAAGAAGGCATAAAAAGGATCTTTTGCAATAATGCATGCACTTGCTATGTTGAGCGTGGTAGGACGCGCACTATCTATGTCAGAAATAACATAGGATCTTGCCGAGACGCTCCCAGTCTCCACGAAAAGGCCATGAAAGAGCGTCTCGGCACGCTGGCCGTAGTGATTATGTTGCACTGTTTGAGACTGTTTTCGGTCGTCCCAATCGTGAAAATCTGGATACATAATACTTGTTTCTTTAATCACTCATTATAAACGGCATTCTTTAACTATGAGCACTTTTTGCAAGAAATCAAATTTTGCATGTTACCAAAAAAGGGCAGCCTTTTGACTTATATCTAAAGTCTTGAAGTACATAGATTATAAATTAAGGTTGCGAAGCAATTGGATTATAAATAGTTTACGCTCGATCTCAGATGTTAATTGAAATACCGCGGGGTGGAGCAATTAATTTTGGTTAATGGATTGATTTTTGGATTAATCAAATCGACTTCAGCTGATGAGAATTAATTTTGATAGTACATGACATGCTTACCTTCAAATCGCAAAGTCACGGTTCTGAACATTTTTAATATATGATTCTTAGAAATTCAATCAACTCACGATTTTTTTTTAAATTATTAGATAAAAAAATTAATTTATTTTGTTTATTAGCAAACTTTAAGGAGGATATTTCGTGCTGGAACTAACTGAATATATTATTGTTAGATGATGTGCCCAGACAGTTTGTTAATTGTTAAAAATATCTGAGATTTGATAGTCACAGTTTTACTAACAAAGGTTATAGAAGAAATTCTCATAGACATTCTCACAGTGTTTAAGAAATAAAAAAGGCATAATTTGCACACTTTAGATGTAAATATACAGTAAAAATAAAAGTAAACAATAAAGATCTGGAATTCTATGAATTGAAAAACTTCAATTCCCAAATCAAACAAATCAAAGCTAATCACTAAAGGATAGAAATAAATAGCGATCCACTAATAAAAAAAATGCAAAATCAAATTCAAAATTTTTAGAAAGCGTTGAAAGAAACTATTAGCAATTACTCCAACTGGTCTTCAGAGGAAGAATATAATGAATAAGCATAAATATAAAATAATAAAAACTGTATCTCAACCCAATCTCCTTTCTTACAGTATAGCATAAAATAAAAACAATAAAAAAGTTAAAACCCCATATTTTTTTTAATTTAATATTTGTGCTAAGCTTTATTCAAATATATATATATATATATAATATAAAGTAAGCATTATTTTATGTGAAGCAGAATACAGTTTGGAGACAATGAAGATACTTTTGATTTCGTCACGGCGTTTTATTTCATTTTGAAGAAGCAGGCATATGTACAAGCGATGAGCGCACAGAACGACACAGAAAAGGAATGAGGAAAAAGCCCTTGGACATTCTATTCCTGGTCTTATACAACCTGAGATTTTGATAGGGAAAATATTTCTTTACAGTGCTAATATATTAAGATTTCAATAGGGATTTTTGCTACGTGCGTTGAAGAGGCAGGGGAAACACAGGGATCTTTTAAAAAAGAATTTGTCTCGTCAGCGGTATTTTGTCTCTTCACTCGGATTGTGCGAAAGTTAGGTTTTTAGCCGATTCAGAAATTTTATAAAGCTACTCTTGAATTAATTAAGTAGAGAAAGTGGAATTGGATCACGAAATAAGTGAATATTTTTAGAATGAAGTTACTAAGGGCTGAATTAAAATAAAATCTTGGAAATTAATTAAATTGAAGCTAAGAGTTTAAAATATCATTATATAATATGTAAATTAATCACTTTAAATATAAAAAAACCATGTGCTACTTAAAGCCACAGTAAAATTTGAGATTAGAACATCCAATAATGACACAGGTAAAAAGGCGTAGATTTTTACCTTCCCCCCCCCCATCGGTGCAGACGACACTAGCATATTTTATTGTAAATGAGGATTAAATCAATGTGTTTATACATAAAATGATTAAAAAATATTCATATGTTTACAGTATCAATGAGCCTAAAAATACTAAATAGTCACTATAGAATTTGATTATGAAGCTTTGTGAGAATATATTTTGCCTTGGACTTCGAACATTCGAACCATTGCGGAAATGGAAACTGTCTGAAACGTGGAGATTTGTCAAAATCTGGAGTTCGAGGTTTCTTGGGGATGGTTCTAATACTTTCTTTTTGTATGGACTCATACAAGAAATAAAAAAAGAGCACTAATAAAGCAAAGTAGAAATTAATGAGCTTCGATTTTTTTTAAATATAATTTAAAATTTACATTAATATTAAATAATTTATTTAATTAAATTAATATTAATTAAATATTTTATGGCAAAATTTTGAAAGAAAACAAATTTACGTGATTTTAATTGCACATCTTTACAAAATACCTAAAAACAAAAATAAAAAAATTGGATAAATTTTTTTCATAAAATTTCTTTCATAGAATTATTGAAATTGCGCCAAAAAAGGATTCTATAATCAGAGGGAGTTGTCTCTCCAACAGTGAATCTCTCGTGCGAACATGCTTTTTGGATGTATTTGCTTCGACTTATTGAAACCAAAATTTGATGCTGAATTACAATGGTAGTCTCAAACTCACATACGGAATTCCATGTAATCAAGTCATTACGTTTTTGAGTATCGCGGTTAGATGCATGCGAAAATACAGACTTACAGGCGGTCACCCTTATATACATTTGGTTCGAAATTTGATAATCTACATTTTAAATGCTAAATCTGAGTGCCAAATTTTGCTTAGCTCTTTACGCTTTGTAGTTTTTGAGCTGACTCTTATTTCAAGAAGACAGACTTACACTGAATTTGAGAAGAATCTATGAATTTTATCTGAAGTCGATAAATCAAATTTCAGCCGTATTGCTCAAAACGTTACTGAGTTATCATATTCACGAAGAGACAGCTTTGATGCCAAAAATGTATTTTTGCGAACTCTGAGAGGTACAAAACATGGTGATTCGTCAGAATCTCGAGTTGAAAATTTTTGACAGATAGAATACTTTTTTCGGTGAGAAAGTAGAACCATAGCAGAATAAATTTGATAGCATATAACAAACTAATTCTGTTAATTATCATTTTAACATGATGATTATTAAATTGATGTTTTCAGTCAATTTCTTGATACATCATTCACAAAGCAAAATTTTAATAAAATGCTACATAGGGCAGAATATTGGAACTAAAGTTACCAAATTTGATAGATAAGCCTTCCGGAACAGTAGGGCCCATTATGAAAAGATTTTCGAACTTTAAAAATTCAATTAATGATTAATTATTTAAATAAGGTTTTTTCTCAAAAGGTTCGGAACATGTTATTACCGCTATACAAATCAGCAAAAAAAAAAATTGCTTTTTGCATATAACATTTCATATCCATGTAATTTTTTTCTTTAACTTTTATAAATTTAAAAAATATTTTAAGGTATTTTTTCCAATAATGCTTTTCACTGTTTTAGTTACTGCGTTTACGCATACACATTTTGTGACCATATTAAACATATACTTTCATGTTCGCATATCACTGTAATACATAATAATAATTTTTTTAAATAACATAGATATATGAATCGGTTCTGAAAAATTATAGTTAGGATTAGAAGTTTGAATAACCGTAATATTTTTACTTTCTCGCGTACGAAGTATACTCGAGATTCTAACGAATCTTCATTTTTGGACCTCACTGACTTCTAAAAATACATTTTTGGAATTATATCTGTTTATGAACACGTCAAATCGAAAAGGCTTTGTGGTAGGCGGATGAAATGTGGCGTATGGTCTTTACAGCAAATCTTTTGTTTTCTTCTAAGTCCATTCAGAAGTATGTCTGCCTGCTTGCCCAAAATAAATTAACACGATAACTACAAAGCGAAGAAATATAGATATATAAAATTTCATATTCAGGTATACTGTAAATAAATTACTATTGCGTTTCTTGATTGTACAATAATTTATTCGAAAGCCAAGATTGTGGTCTGGGTGAAATGACTTGAAGACACATGTTGTCTTTTATGTGGTTTATTGGTAACATCAACAACAAAAGGCACATGATTACGCCATAGTATAGTAGGCCTAGAGAACTAACTACACATAAAATTTCTCGGGAGAAAGAGAGCCGAGATTACACTCCCCCTAGTACAGGAGTCGAGTTCGCTTCTACTGGAATAAAAAATACTAAACAACAACAGGGAGACCACGTGATACATGATTGGTAGTTAGCTCCGCCGAGGAAGATCACGTGGTTAACTGAATTCTTAACATATACTACTTTAAAATGTAGGTATTTATAAGATATTGTACATATGGAACCAAATCCGTCAAGAGGTTTACCCTGTATCTGCCTACACTTTCGCAAGCATGTGAATGTGTGTTTCCAAATGGAAATGTATAAAACATCTAATATGTAGTTTTGGAACTGTAACTGCAGTTCTGTGTAAAATTTTATTTCAGTCGGATGATAAAAAAAAACCCACCTAAAATACACATTTGTGTCTTCTGACACTTGTTTTATTAACAGCAGTCCAGTGATTAATTGTCAAAGATCACACTCTAATAAGCTCTTTTATAACTATTGATCATCAATCGCATGCTGTTAATAATACACTACATTTATTAAAGAATAACTCTGCAAATTTCAGGGAGATCACTCGCGATAGTTTTTTGAGGGCCGCGGTGGCCTGGTGGTAAAGTTTCGGCTCGTAAGGCGTAGGGTTTCAGGTTCGAGACCCGATTCCACCGAAAAAACGTCGTGTAAGGGGATCTGTTGCACGTTAAATCGTCAAGGCCAAACGTCCTCCCGCTGGAGTGGTGTGGTGTGGAGAGGGAATTGCTCAGGTGTCGTCCTCGTCATCTGACCGCGGTTCAAAATGACGAGGTCCATCTCAAAAGTGATATTTAGTCCTAGTGTTGCTTTACAACGGGACGTTAATATGATTAAACTAAACTAAACTAAACATGCTAGTTTTCTTGGTAGAAAAAAATCATTTGAAGAAGAAGTTCAAATATATACAATTCTAATTGGTGTAACATAACAATATATAATTCTAATTAGTAGTTGAAGAACTTAAAATATGTCAGCCAGTCGAAAGTGTTTGTTTCCTATATATATAGAGAGAGAGAGAATATTTCGAAAAAAAAATTGACGAAAATTTTTTTTACTAAGATTAATTTTATTTTTAATTCCTTTTGCCGGACCGTGAAATATTTGTTATTCTTGTTGTGCTTATGGCAATTAACAAATCCGCTGACAGTTATCTGTCAGCGATTTAAGCCGAGTGAGCTTCTCTTGTTTTTTCAATAGCGCCAAATAGGGCCAAGAGTACGACTCAGCTACTCACGCGTCACAACCCTTTTTTCGGGGCGGACTTCATTCGTGCATTTCATTCACTCATCCACAGATCGTAATTTAGACCTGAATCAGAGAATGATCACCTCTGAACCAGTATCCTCAGTGGTATTGCTCTCGATATGGAGGACTTTATGACCACGACATATTTATACGTGCACCAGTCATCACACACACGGGGTGTCTTCGGCCGGTCGGGTTCGAATGCGCAACCTAAGGGATACGAGTCCAACACCCTACCAACTAGGCTGTCCCAGCCTTTTTGAAATATTTATGATACTGCTCAGTTATTCGTTTAGAAACATTCTCAATATCCTCTTAACAGCTATTGATCTCCAAGTAGGGCAGCCATAGATTTAAAACCGATTTTATTGCAGACTTGTAAAATAAGTGCATGGGTGTGATCGCTAGGGAACAGTCTCTTTCGGTAACGAGTTGATTCAGATGAATGTTGGTGGTTAGGGCTTGTTAATGACTGCTTTGATGTCAGAATCAACGGATAATTTAGACTTTAATAATAACATTAAACATGTCGACAAAATAACCCAGGGGACGGAACTGATGAATACTTTGATATGATTTAAAAGTCTTTTAATAAAAATAAAGTATACACATTTATTGTGGTTAAATTATTATCTCTATCTCTACTATTATTAGTGTGTGTGTGTGTGTGTGGCCTAATGGTCAATAAAAATGATGACAAATTTTGAGAGTGGTGATGTACACCTCGATACAATTTCTCTTAATTAGAATTTTTATTACTTAAAAATCAAGTAAAATTTTGAGGTTTTTCTATCATAACTGCTGAATATATAACAATACAAAAATAAGCTTTACACCATCTAAATAAAAAAAAAATTACTGTCCTTAAAGATACCAACTTAACTGCTGTACAGTTTTGTTTTCAATTAATTTAAAAATATTTAAAGTTAATTTTACAAGAACAGGCTTCACTGTTATAAAGGAACTCAAATTGTTTTTCATATTTATTACACATTTTTCATACTCTATTTTTCTTCAAATATTGATGAAAGTAGAAATATATGGTTGATTTCTTTAAAATGAGTAAATTCCTGTTTAAAGCACACCGCTGATATTTTTTTTTAAATTTTGTTGTAAACAATTAAGGTTTAACTTCACAAGTAAGCAATGATGAATTTTTTTTTTAACTTAGTTGATTTTCAAGTAGTTACAAAAGCGCTGAAGATTTTCTATTAGTTCAAGTGAAATCGGATACTTTCCAATTTAGTTATAATTTTGGGTCAAATGACAGAAAGTACATGATACATGGCAAAACGAAGAAAGGCTTCTAAAATAGTTAAACCCTATGCGAAGTTGCATCCATTTTGATAGTTGAGTGTTTGAAACGCCATACCCATGTACAGGCGGACAGACAAATGTGCCTCTTCAAGACGAACTTTATCCAAAATTGCGTTGAGATTAACAAATTTAGGGATTTCCTACATACAGAATTTCACTCCTCAACATCATCCAGCCTTTGAATTATGCTCTTTTCAGAGAGACTCAGAAAAACCTAAAACGTGTTGATACATTAAAATCTCAAGGTCGATTTTTTCTTTAACAATTATGTTTTACTACTTTCATGAGAAAATAAGGAAAAAAAATTTATATCATGATGCATCTTCATTCAAATTCAACCTTTATCTCATTTTTATCGATATAATGTTCAAGAAATATTTAACAAGTGTTAGAAATCTCTAGTTACTATGGTATTTATAAAAACCTGGCACTTTTTTTTTATTCTAGATCATATAATGTTAACTAAATAGTTATAGAAAATGTCAATTTTATTGTGATTATTACATCAAAATACCTTATCAAAATCACAACAGAGAAACATACTGAATTTTGATGAAAAAGGTGAGAGCAGTAGCAACATACAACCATCGTATATCTAATACAACAGTTAGAGAGCAGATACAGTTAATCTTTACTTATGTTTGCCTGAATAAAATATTTTAGCAGACTGAATATACGTCATTTTGATATAAAGTGTCGATATATCAAATCCGTAAGCTTGATAATCTGAATACAACATTGTTACAGAAATTGCCCCATGGTTATACGATGAAGGAATTTCAACATGTTGCACAATGCAAGGCGAATGCTTTACCCCACAAGAAAACAGGAAGCAGAAATACAGCCGAAATATGAACCGAGAACAGCTCTGTAGAGAAATGAACAACTTATAAGTTGGCAACAAATAGCTAATTAGGTAACAGCAACAGCAGAACAGCGCCACCTATCAATACAATAATCCAAGAACAGAATTTATCAATAGAGTTTCTCAAACTTATATAGGGACATTTGAGTTTCCGACAAGGAGTGGCATCATGTAGTTTCAGACTTTAATTCCTGATGTAGAAAAGGTCATAATTCTTGTGTTTTCCAGAACATTTTTATCTCTAAGTTGTCAGATTGTAACCAAATTTGTTTCCGAGGTCGGAGCTCGTAGAATCATTCATTCAACATCTATTAAAGAATTTCTGTGAATCTCTCCTTTCAATCATAACGCTAACTTGATAGGGAAAGATATCACAGATTTGTTTTTCAATATTCTTTCTCTTTTACACTTTTCAATGCAGCAAAGAAATATTATGCAAATAGGAGGAAAGGTAAATTGTACCTACTGATTCTATCTTCTGTTACCTACGGAAAAATTCTCAGAAAGCAGATAAACAGGAAGTGTTGCAAACAACGAAAAAAACATTTCAAACTGTCACATAAATATGAGATTATACTGCAAATAAAAAATAATCTAATGGAATTCAACTATTTCCCGGTATAATGATCATGTTCAGAGAAAATATTATTATAGCAAAAGGATTCCATTTTGATGAATATCGATCGTGCCGGCCTGTCTCAATCCGAAATAATAATTCCTGGAATCATGTTGATGCATTAGCTGTCTGCCCGTGAAAATGTAAACACGACAAGTCAAATTTGCAATGCATTAGATCAAGATTTCTTAAACTATGGTAGGTGTTTTACTAGGAATGTACTAAATTGTTTTTGGTCTCATTCTTTTTTAGAAAAATACTTAAATAATTGTTCAAAATAAATATAAAATAATACTAATTTTAACAATTTCTTTTAATTTTTCAATCAAAATCACTGATACAATTTTTAGCAAAAAAGTAATGATGAAAAGGTTAATAAATGTGCCAGTAGAATTTATGGGAAGTACGCTTCCCACCAAATTTATCAATCTTTGTATGAAATGATGTAGGTTGGCATAAGTTCTAACAAATTTTTTAGTAAGTCAGAAACTTAGATGCTTCAGTTCTTTATCTCAGACAAAATGATGTGTCTTGATTGGTTACTAAATTATTAATTAACTAAATTAATTAATCAAATTAAATTTATCTAATAAGCTAAATGAATCCCTTTTCTTATTCTAATTTCAAGCCTAAAAATATTTTAACATATGACGAGAAAAAAATGGCCCTTTAAAGGGTTGCGCTAAGCTATATTTTATAAATCTGATTTATATTAAAAATATACATCTGACACGACTGCCAAATTTTTAAGGAAAATATTTTCTTTTCCGGATTAATTTTTCTGGTAATCGAATAACATTCTATGGGGAGATAAATTCCTGCCGTCCCTCCCCTTGCCCGAAAAAAATTAAATTATGCCAAAAGTTTACTATGCAATATTTTAAAGATAGGGAAACCAACGTATTGGAAATACTGCATGTGATCCAGGGGACCTTAAAGTTGATTAACAAAATATTATTTTCTGTGGGTTTTCTTGTACTGGATTTATATACAGACTGTGTTACTTTTCTTTATACTTCTGTACCTAAAAACGAATTTTACCTGCATTCGTTACATTTTTTTTTCGTACTCATATGCGAAGAAAAACTAAATCGAAACAGAAAATATTGTAATCGGCAAAAAAACCTGCAACTATATAACCTCTCCTGTATTGTAACTAAATATTTTGAGGAATATGCACTCTTCAGAATTCCTCGATTAGAGAAAAAGATTTTTGGAATTATATCTGTTTATCTGTAAAAACAATAATTCAAAACGTTAAGAGCCAGATGAAGGAAATTTTGTATATTGTCTATACACCAAATTTGTAGTTTTTTTTAAATCAAATTTTATATGAAATTAATTCACGTGAAATCTGTCTTTCTGGATATCCAAGCGTATATCTATAAAACGTAAAGAATAAGATAAATAAAATCTAGTATATCATTATAGCATTTAAAACAAAAACCGTATCAAATTTTGAACTACATAAATTTGTCAAGTGGTTGACCGTTTGACCTTTTGGTTTGTATAAAACGGTTTGTATTTTCGCATGCATGTTGTTGTTGTTTATAATGGCACTTGCCATGGACAAGCTCGCTGACGAAGTCAGTGATTTTAAGCCAAGGGAGCGTCTCTTATTTTAGTAGCGCCAACTAGGCCCAAGAGTACGTCTTAGCTACTCACGCATCACATTCGCTTGCACAACCCCTTTTTACGGGGGGGGGGGGGGCACATTCACGCATCTCACAGATAGAACAGGAAGAACAACCATGCCCGAACCGGGACTCGAACCCAGGACGCCCAGGTCACGGGGAAGACGCGCTACCCCTATGCCAGGACGCCGGCTCGCATGCATGTAAAAGTGTTAATTAAAAAATGCGAAGGCTTAAACTAATAAAATTTGGTGTGTAATCTTGAAAATACAATTCTAGTTCTATGGCAAATTTTAATTTCAGTTGTTCGGAAAAAACGATACCTAAAATACATATTCAATTTTCAGGTATTTGTGTATTAACTATATAAAAGCGTGTAATCGTCAAAAGAAAATGGTCTTGATTGATCGCAAACAATTCAATAAAATTCAATTGGTTCAAAGCAAAAACCAATATCTTATGCATTTTATTTGCTAATACCATGCAATTAATATACAAGTATCGGTTTTCTTTATTATAATATAAAGAACATACTCTCATGTGTAGGAATCTGGAAATAAAAATCCGGTATTCACAACTTAGGACAAGGTCCACAACTTTATTGAGGGGGAAGGGGATATTTATGAAAGAGTATGCAAAAACGTTTGGGGGTAAACACTTCAGCTGTTGTTGTTGTTTTTTTGTTGTTGTTGTTGTTGTTGAATTCATCCTATACTTGTTATAGTGTAAATATTAAATTTGGTTTCATTTGATTCATTAGTTTTGAAAGAAGATTTTTCAGTTTTTTTTTTTTTTTTTTTTTTTTTCTAATGAAGTATTCGTCGAAAAAATTTAAAATAATCCGAGATTTAAAATGTCGTGTGAAAGGCAGTTTTGGATATTTCTTGTATATTTTTAAAAATACCAAACCAGAACGCTTATTCTACTAGCAGACAAGTCCAATCAAATTTTTGGTCAATCATAGAAAAGCACATTCTGATATAGAATTCTTATTATATTATTATTTTTAAGAAAGTTGATAAAATATTTTCAATTTAAAAAAATAGCGGACAATTTATTTGTTTTTCTGCTGATTTTCCTAATCTGTCTCTATAATTCTAATCTATCTATTAATAAATTTTTATCTTGGCGATATAACCTTAATTTTTGTCATTCATTTAAACTTTGATTTCCTCTTGAAATGCGTTTTTTCTTTTTTTTTCATATGAAATTAAATCAGAATTGGTAATTTAAAGCTAAGTAATGCTAAACGCATAAATTTAATGCTATTCTATATATTCTATTCTATTTCATGCTATATTATAATTTCAATATAATTAAAAAATATTTTAACATAATTATTTAATCGAATTGCGCGAAGCTGTAGTTTGTAACAGATCCTTGTATTAAAAGAGAACGAGCAAATTTAAAGCAATATAATTTGATTTATAATAAATTCGACATAACTCAAGGCGAATTTGAAAATATAATTTTTTTTTTTTTTTTTGAGTCTCAGAAAGACTTTAAACTATAACAGTCGTATAGTCAAGTAGTATACAGACAAATTTTATTGCAAACTCTTAAACTTATTACTTACTGAATATAAAATCATTTTATGGAATTTAAAATATCATTTGCTACTTTTAAAAATCCTTGTAATCATATCCATCCATTTATCGCATATATTATTTAATTCTTCTTTGATAGAAAGAATGCTAATTTATAATTATTTTGTCTTAATTTAAAATTAATAAACCTTTCACCTTGATACATAAAAAAAATACGAATTGCAGGCAGCCACAAAATTAATGAAGAAACAACTTCTTATACGAAATTTACAATTTGAAATATCGTGCACAGTAAAAAAATAATACAATTAGTTTGTTTTTACAAAATTTATATTATAGAAAATTGAAACGAATTCATTTTATTCTTTTTACTAGAAAAAAACTTTTAACTAGAAAAATTAGTGATTAATGTCGCTAATACGATTTTCTTTTATTAGTTTAAAAGTCCAAAATAAAAATAAAATATTAAAAGATGGTCCGATATTTCAGAAATTTTTTGAACAGAATTTAGATTTCATATTTTAACTAATACCTGCATGGTGTGGCTTAAAATTTTAGCCTTTATTTAAAATCCGTGTTCTATCAATAAAAACTGGCACTGCCATTAGCAACAAGACAATGCAGATGTCTTATGTTCGTGAAAATATTTCCATAGTATAAAGTGACTCGAATTTCATAAAAGTCCATGTTATTGAGGTATAAAAAATCATCATAAATAAATAAAACATCATCATTAAACATTACATCGACCAATAATTAATTTTATATTAAAGATAATTAAATTATTAGTCACTTAAATCAAGAAAATTTTGCAAAACCAATATCCTGTCAACGTCTGTCTCGTTTCATAAATATTATATTTATAAAATGATTCAAAACTATTATAAAAAGGTATTGTATTTGGATGCTAAAGAGTTCAGGTTTCCATTAGATTTCAAGCCTTTACATAGTCGGATGTAAGCGCGTTTTATACATGCGATTCAAATTTTAAACTGGTATTTATTTTAACATGAAGTTTGAAAACTTCTCTCTGAAGTTACTTTCTCTCCAGATATAAAAGTAATTCGTTGATAAAAATGTACATAAAATTAACACACCAAACTAAGATTTTGCACCAGCTCCATAGATGGAAAATTATTAATAACTAAAAAAAGATTCCAAATTATATAAAAATTAATATATTATATAAAAATTATATAATAATAAATAATATATTAAATAATAAATATATTTTAAATAATAATAAATATATTATGTAAAAATTCCAAAGTAACATTAATATTTATGGAAAAATATTAAATAAAGATGATAAAACTTAGGTATTTATAATTAATTTTAAAATAAAATCTTTTTTTCTTTCTTTCTGAAAGATTTCAAACTATGATATCCATAAAATTAAAACTATTAATCCATAAAATTAAAATAAGAAACACAAATCTTAAATCATGTTTATAAGTGTTATATTATGTATAGAATAAAAACCCTTCCAAAACATGAAAATGTATCTGACTTGCTATCAAATTTTTAATTGAATCTAGATTTTTATTCCTAATCAGTATCTTTTTTTAGCTTATAAGATTCTATTAATTTAAATTATTTAATGGTATTGGTTTAAACGGAAAAAAAAACTAAATAAATGTGATTTATTGCATCCGCTTTTTACATTAATTTAAATTTAGAAGGAAAACCTCCTCTTTTCCATCTCTTAAGAGATGTAATAAAAAGATTCATAAAATTATTACACCAAATTCATAATCAATGTAGTTATCCTTGTTATATTTGAAACTATGTTATACTAACAATGTGTCTTATACATAAATGAAGGTAAATTAGCCCCTATCTCTGTATTTATAAGTGAATAAAAAATTGGAAAAAATTCTGAAATCAGGGACATAACTATGATCAACCACAATTATGCTCAAATCTTTACTATATTTTGTATTCCTATATATATATCAAATAAATATGCCTAATTCTACTTTTTCTCTTGAATAAAAACAACTTTTGTTTCTTCACATGGCTATATATATCCATAAGATTTATATAGCAGACATTAAGCATGCAATACACTAATAAAAATAAAAAAATTCCGTGGCTATAGTTATTCTAAAAATTTTAAACAAAAACTCATTGGTAATTTTATATCATTTTCTAAAACTGAAATTGAATTTTTAAAATCTTCTATAATTGTTTCTAAATAAAAAGTAATTAAGAATATATGTTATTTCTTTTTTTTAGTTCTTATAATACTCGTATCTTACATGAAATCGTCTTACACCAATCTTACATTGCCGTATCGTACATGAAACTCATCAAAGAAATTTCCAACATCATGACAATATAAAACCTCTCCAAAAAATTTTTAAAAAAAAATTGTTTGGTATTTTATATTTTTTAATCCAGTTTAGGCTTTCATCTAGTTTTATATCTTCTAACTTTATCTCTGTATTAACTAGAAAAATACTGAATGAATGTGTGTGTATGTTTTCCATTTTGCTTATAAACTCTAACTTTAAAAAATTATTCTGGCAGTCGGCTATGTTATTAAATGTCTATTAATGTGATATTCGTAATATAATTACAAATGATAAAAAAAAATCGCTGGAAATATTATATTTCCATAATTTTGTGAATCAAATCCACGTTTCACTTGTTCTAGATCCTAAATTAAATTTGAATGGATGAATTTATTTAAATGGATTAAATGTTAATATTAAACTATTTACAACTTAACACCGACCTTATAACATTAATTTTAAAATCCATGTGTCTTTTCTTCCTTTCCGGGAAAAAATGTACAATTGTAGTGTTCATAAAATCCATCATTCTCATTCGAAATCTACTAACATGGCAATTATTCCATTATGCCAAACGATTCCTGCACGAAACTAAACCCTATTCTATCCAGGTGTGAGGAAAAAAAACATCTGTCATTAAATAAAATTCCGGCGAAAATTCCGCAGTCGAAACCGAGGCATCGGAATGGTAAGGTCCAACCACTCTGCCCCTGTTGATCGAATGTCCCATGCCTTACAACACCTTTGTGCTGGGGCTCTCCCATTTCGCGACATGCGGAGAAAGAGGCAGGGGCTCACCTTCCTGTAGACGATGTGATTGGGGTTGTCGTCGCACCCGGGCGTCTGCCCGTTCCCAGAGTCGCCCTTCCTCCTGTACGCCATTCACGGGGCGCAGGTCCAGCGCAGGTGGTAGTCCATGGGCCGCACAACAGCAGGGGCGAACCTTGGATGGAAACTGCTGCCTCAGATTAGCCCTGACTGCACCCCTCCGCGCAACACTCGCTCAAAGGATGATGGGTAGATGAGACTGTAGCGCCATCTATTGACAAGGGGAGATAAGGGTGAGTGATAAACTTCAGCTGGTCGATCAGTAGGTGGAATCAAAGGATTCCTGGAACGATAAAAGGAGGGAATAAAGACTCTTTTGTTGCCAAAAGTGAAGAAATATTAAGAACGAAAAATCAGATTTATTCGTTTTAAATAAAATTATGCAACTTTTACGGAAATTATTTTGTTAAAAGCAAGAATAGAACAAGTTGATGGCGAATAAAATTGACACCTTCAGTGAAAAATTGCGAAAAATCTCTCAATTTTTTATTTAATAGAAATTTTGATAAAAAGAGAAAAAAATGCGATCATTAAATGCAGATAATAAGGAAAAATAAAAGAAACATTAATTGATATTGTAATCAAGTAATTAAATCAAGCTTTTTTTTATTTCTATTTTAATTTTTAACTGAGTACTGAAAATTATTCAATAAGTGAAGTGTTTATATTTATTATTAATTATTTTGTAATTTTAATTATAAAATAGTTGTTCAAGTTGCATCCTTTCATATGAAAATATAGTTAAAAAGAAAAAACTATGAATGGTAAATAAAAGTAAGAAAGGCCGAAAAATAATAAAGCGGATAGAAATATTCTGATTTAAATTTTTATCTTCTATAACTTCTTTACATTTTTAAACTAATTGCAAACAATTTTTTAGTGTCTATCATATAAGTACACTTATTATAGCATTATATAATTCATGTAATAAGGTTTCATTGAATTATAATAATGAATGTATTGCTTATCATTTGAATCACAGATTTTTATTTTATCAGAGGAGAACGAATTATTCCTTTGTCTGAGTAAAAAGTATATTTAAGCACCACTTTCATCAAATCTATAAATAGACAAGCACTGTATTCAAGTTTCAGATTACAAGTATATTTTAAATAACGGCAGAAGTTTTTTTTTAAAAAAAAATCTTCTTTTGTTAGTCTACCATATTTTTCCGAAAACAATAAAAATGTTTTTACGGGAAGATATTTAAATTTCCTATTGACATACTGTAAAAATATAAGCTATAAATCGAATTTATGCTGATTTGTTCGAAATCAAATATAATTTTATTATTATATTCCTAAATTTTTTCCATATTTAAATACTTCCATACTTCAGTAATGGTTAATAAATAATTTTTAAAGCCTTTACTTTATTTTTAATTTTACTTTTCCGTTCTGTTTCGTTTAGTTACTTAATTATTATATTAAACTAGTGATTTAGCAGACATAGACAATGCACATCATGAGCACCCATTATTAATGAATGGTTAATTTAATTTCATATTTTTATACATTTTTAAGTTTATCGGCGCGATAATGAATTATTTTAGGCTATTTATTTTAATAACTTTACAAAAATATACAAAGTGCCTCATAAATATTGGAACAAACTTTAAAGAGAAGTGAATAGGGGTAATTAAGAGATAATAGACAAACCGCGAGTCACCCCTGGCCTGTCGTCCATGGAACAAAATGTGTTGTCTGCCGTAGAGAGTAATCCGAGTGCCTGCATATGTGCCAAAGCTGCTGTAATAGTAGAAACAATGTAGCTACATCGTGTTTTGCAAGGAGAATCCTTACATCCATATCCTCTCCAAAAACTGCAATCACTGCTCCTTATATGTTATCTTGCTCACGAGCATTTTCACAGTTGTATATCCTCCAATGAGCGCAATAAGCTCATTTCTCTCATTATCTTTTGTTTACGGATGAGGTATATTTCACTGGAGATGGTTGCATTCAACCAATATAATACACATTTTTGAGCTCGCCACGGCCCTATTTGGTGAGACAGCATGATCGTTTCTCTGTAAATGTTTGGGCTGGTTGAGTCGATGTTATATGAACCCATGTTGAGAGTGAGTTATCCAATAATGCCTTTATGATTGATAATTTATCTATAATTTATTTGCTGACTGCCTTTAGAGATATGTTCATTTTAATCCAGCCTAACTTGGGAATTACTGTACTGAATTTAACTTTTTTTTTTAATTAATTGCGCAGAAAAGGGAAACATTTCATTTTTAACCTCATCACATGTTATTATGAAAAAGAATAGAAACAAAAAAACAATTGAGATTCTTATGACTGTTTCATTTGTACTGTTTTGGATTTTGCTAGGTAGCTCACATTTTCAAACCACCCTGATTAACCATACCTCATGTGCAGAACTGATCCAATCAATATTTCTTCCTCGGTGAGTCGTCCTGTTGCCTTTATTTTCTCCTATTTTTCTCTAATCCCTCTTTTACAAAATTGTAAAAGAGGAATACAAGAACAAGAGCCGGCGTCTTGGCATAGGGGTAGCGCGTCTTCTGGGCGTCCCGAGTTCGAATCCCGGTTCGGGCATGGTTGTTCTTCTATGTTCTATCTGTGAGGTGTGTGAATGTGCGCCCCCCCCCCCTTTGTAAAAAGGGGTTGTGCAAGCGAATGTGACGCATGAAGTAACTAAGGTGTGCTCTTGGCTCTAGATGGCACTACTAAAAAAACAAGAGACGCTCACTCGGCTTAAATAGCTGACAGATAACCGTCAGCAGGCTTGTAAAGTGCCACAAGTCACAACACAGCACACACAAGAACAAGAAAAATAGCTTTGAAAGCGTTTAAAAGTGAATTCATAATAATTCAGGGGGAAACTTGAAAAAAAAATCAAAAATATGGAAATCAAAACAAAAATCATAAAAGTGTGAGATAGTAACATAAATATTCTAATTAAAATATGAGTTTTAATCGCATTCTAATATATTTTACAATTTTAAATAAATGAAATGGAATGATACTGGTATCAACTCAATTTCTTTATTTCAATGTTTCAGCACCTCAACTTTTATTATTTGGATTTGACTTCCCTATTTTTGATGAAAAATATAAAATCAAAGTTGATTTCTATTACATAAAAAATAAATATGATTTTTGCAATATATGTTAAATAGATATAATTTCTAATACAAGTATTTTCAAAAGCTTCCTAATTATTATTTAAAATATTTTATAATTTATTATAATATAGCAAGCTTTATATTCTGATATTATGTATTTTTTAATTTGTTACCATTGGCATCTTGTATGTGGTATAAAAATATATTTGAAATTAATAGATTAACTTACAGTTAAATTAATTTGAAAATATTTCAATATTATATTGTTATCATCTGTAGTTTATAGATTTCGATAATCCTAAGATATCAAGAATTTAATGAAACTTCCTAAGCAAAATTCCATCTTTTTAAATATCAAACAAATCAGATTACATAAAAGAATGTAATACGAAAACTGTTGCAAACTTAATTTGAGCACCTGATATATGTTAGATTGGAAAAAAAAATTCAATCAACATGCTTATCCAGCCTCGAAGCTAATAATTCTACACCAGGCCTCAGAATAAGGCAGTGTTACCGTAAAAAAAATAACAAAGGGTTCATGGCTTGGTGATATAAAAAAAATAATCCCTCAAGATCATGACATTCTTAGATTACTTTTTTTAATTGCCAAGAAACGATAAAAGCAGCTTTGCTTTACATTTGTTAAAAAGCACAGCTAGAGCTTTTATGAAAAATTCTTACCATTATGCTTTTCATTAAAAAAAAACTTTCGAACGTGATAAATTTTATTTCAAAAATGTGAAAAGTTTTATCAAAAGTGGGAGAAAATTCATTGAAGAGAAAAAGAAAACACTTCAACACCTGAAGAAAAACGTGTAATGAATTCATTTTCGGAGCTTCTCCCACTTCTTGTTTTCGAATTCTTTACATTCGTTTAGGTAAAAAATGCATATAATTTTTTATTGTTTAAATTACTGAACTCTCTGTTGTAAAAAATGCAAAGCGGGAAATAATTTTTGAAAATTACCTTTTAAATATTTTCCTACTAATCTTAAAATATGAGATTTGTCATTTTTCAACAAATATTTAGGAAGCCCATATAATTAATGTAAGGAAAGACAGTGAATAATTAATTTGGTTTTTAATTGCTTATTCTAATAAAAATTTATTTTTAAACAATTATTTATAATTAACTGCCATTTTATAATTATTCAAATTAAAATTTTTATAAAAACACTATCTCTTAAATCATATTATAAATGGATAATAAATCATATATAATAATAAATAGGTAATTTGATTAATCTATAATTGAATTATTCAAAGTTAAACTTAAAAAATGGGGAAATAATAATGATGGGATTATGAATCACTTCTCAATGTAAATTTAAATTATATAATCAAAAACAAATAACATTTATATTCCACAATATTATGCTTGCCACAATTTCACTTCAATTCAAATATTTTCATTAAATTCGAAATTAAATTGACTGCCTTTCTGGAAGTAAATGCCAATTTAATTCTTCGAAATAGGTCCTTTTTTCATTAAAAAAAACTAATTGATCTATAAATGTAATAAACATTCATTAACTTATTAATCTCCCAAATTAAAAGTAAACAACCGTTCTTTCTGTCATACTTATTTTCAGGACATTCACAATTTTAAAAAAAATGATGAAAATAGCCACAAAAAAAATACTTAAATAAAATGAGATTAGTAGATAATGAGCCAATTTATTTTCCTTCAATCAAAAAAACAAAAGCTGTTTAGAATTCTTTAAACCGCTCTATAATTACGATTTAAATTGGAAATGGTTGATCTTTATCGTTTGATTTTGCTTTATCGTTTGGCAATCAGTTTCTGGATTTCGAAATAAAAATATTTAATCATCTTCTCATTTTTAATTTTTTTTTATCTTTCCAGATATTTATTCTATTTATTTTTAACTTATGTGCACTTATTTAAATTCTTAATTAAGCATATTTCAATCTATTACTTTAGTTAATTATTTTCAAGAAACGTCTCGATCATGCAAATAAAAAATATCGGCTCAGGAAAAAATAGTTATATTCCTTTAGGAGATTTTGCTTATAATCAATGGAAATTATTTGTTTGAAAAGAATATATCAGGTTTTTCAAGAGTGACAGCATGAAAATCATTACCTGAATTTAAAAAAAGGAATTGTAAACGAATTTTTTCATTATTTAATTCAAAGTCTTATCTTAACAATGAAGCCAGTTTGATTGCTGAGTTATTTTTTTTTCCTTTATTTTTAAGATTTTCCTTAAATTTATTTTTATTTATAACTGCAATGATTTGCTAGAAAGTGAATGTATTTAAAGTCAAAAGAGTATGCTATGTTGTCACATTCACTTCATAATAATTCTAAATAATTTTTTTCGGATTCAAGGAAGGTCAAAAATGAATCGGTTGTTTGCAAATTTTTAAAAATTTTGATAATGGCATTAAAAGTAACCAGCAGCCGAAGAATTCCATTTTTCTAAATTTAAAGTCTGTATTGAATTAATGTTTTCGAAATTTTTATTGAAAAATATTAAAATACACTAATTGGATCTATTTTTCAGTGAGTTGTAAATTGATTAATCGTTTCTGATTTATTTCTTCGTCTGAAAGCTAATTTTAAAGTCTGATATTTACTTAAATTATTCATAAGTAGCGTTTTATAAAAAAATTAATATAAAATAACTCATGATTTCAAAAATTTTGAAAAAGTATTTCAGTAGATAGAGAATAAATACAAGACTTAAAATATATTTTTTTTTAATTTAATTTCATGGCATATTTTTATATTTTTATTAAGTTATTCAAACGTGATTTCATGAAACAACTCTTTGGAGACCTAAATTGAAGAAGAATAAATTGTCTAAAATACTTTTCGGACAGTTTTTTTTATACTTTACATCCAACCAAATATAATTCTAGACGAAAACGAAATTTTATTAACGAGCATTTTAAGGCAAATCTGCAATATTGCTTCAATGCGTACTTAGTTTCATAAAAAGAAATTGAATTTCACAGATATTTAAATGATTGCCAATTCAATTATACTCGGTTTTGACGATAATTATGGCGAGCATTTGAGAATTGATGATGAATTTGGAGATTTTGGAGTCAAAATTGAATGTTCTGGCGATATCTGTGTAAGGAGCCTATTTTAATTTTGGAGATCCTTCGAGATATTTCATTATCTTGTTATATTTATTATGTAAAACCAGAGGTTAAAGAAAGTCTAGTGAATTCTAACTTTGAAGTTTGATCCCGGAGCTAGCTCTCGAGCTGCAATCTGACCTCGAGCTCTTATATAATTATCGATTTGTTGCTAATGTGTGTATTGTTGATTTCTGCAAATGCGGTCTTGATATGCATGTCTATGTTTTGCCATTTGTGTTTCATATGTTTTCTTCGAATAAAGCGTCGCTCTCTATTATCAAGCTTGTTGGATTGTATTCACTAGACAATATCTGTGACAATATCTTTGTAAGTCTTTATATAGGTAAATCATACTGTGAAAGAAAGAAAATTGATATGCTTAGATTTTGCACCTCTCCCCCATGATGGATTTGGTTCAAAATCTCATACGAATCACCAACATTTGGTGTAAAGATCACATAACAAATTTCATCTATTTAGCTCGCTTTAACTTGATGTTATAGTTAGTAAAGTCCCGTTTATAAGTTCTGAAGGAACCTATGGAATAGGAAAAATATGGAATATGAAATTTCCATATTTTTACATATTCTTATTTAACTTGATTCATTTTAGATCTTAAAAGAGGAATTTTTATAAGCGATTTATTATTTACTTCTTTATGGAATAGTTTTAAAAATTTGCATACTTGTATGTTCTCCATGACAGTAATTTTCTTTAATCATCATTTAATTTATTTTATTGTCACGCGATAAAAGTGAAATTTTTTGGGTGGAAATTTTTGAGCCCCCAAAATACGGACAGAAAATTCACAATTTATCGCTTTTGAGGCAGTAATTTTTTCATTTTTAGGGTTATTAGAAAATGATAAAGTTGTTACATTTGGCGATTTATCACCAGCAAAAGTTACAACTTGGCCTACGAATTGCCGCCATGTACCTTACTCTCCTATCTGGCCAATAAAGGGCAGGAGAGTAAGAACTTATCCCCCGAAAAGGCACAAAGAAGAAAACGGGAATCAACATGAAACAACTAGGGGAGGTATCAAATGTATATATATATAATATATAATGATGATAATAATAATATAATTTTTTTACCTTTCATTTTCAATTTTTCTAGCTGGCAAAAAAAGTTTTGGAGCTCGAACGATTTCGAGATGAAATAAAACATCGTTTTCTTAATATCGACGAATGCGTAATTTGACAGTCATGTGATTGTTTAAAACCGATTTAAACTAGTTATTGATTTAAATTAATTAATACAAACAATGACTTTAAAAAAAATAATGCTTTCGCATGATAAATTGAATTTTGCGATAGCAGATTTCAATTTTATTTTAATCTGTGTTTGATCGTATTTATTTTTCAATTTTGATTTTATTCCAATACCTTCACCTAGTTTAGAGAAACAAATTTCAAGATTCTAAAATATTTTTATTAATAAATTGCAAACTGAAAATACTAAAAAGTAGAAAATAATTAAAATTTAAAAAAATATATTTTTAAGGTACTAACGAAAATGCGTTTAAATATCGTTTTTATTATATTTATTCGATATACAAATTTAATATTCAATTTTTTGCATAACATTTAAATTTTTTCAACTATCTAACAGGGTTTCTTTTAACTCTTTTATTTTTCTGTTGAAAGGCGACAGAAACGGTGATATATATCTCTTCAGAGATTGAAAAGAGTATTGGATAGATTGAGTATGAATGAAACAGTTAGTAATACATCGGGAGAAAATTTAATATAACTAACAATTATTCTATGCTAATGAGATTCTTACACCAAAATTGTGAATTTTTATTAAATTTTGGACGAAATCTCTATTCACAGCGTTTGTCTGTCTGTCCGTGTGGAATTAAATACAATAACCGAATTCTATCGGTAACACTTAGAACATATGTTTAGCATCTAAAATATAACAACCGTATCAACTTTTAAGCAAATAGGTCGACAGATTGATCATCTGTCGGTTAGTACATTCGCATGTATGTAAATGCAATAAGTTAGATCAGTACAATTTGGTACGTGATTTGGCTATCATTGCTATGTCAAATTTTGGTTTCGATTGGTTCAAGAAACCAAAATGAAACTATAGTCTGAAACTATATATTCAGTTTTCTTTACTATACTATGAAGCACAATACACTCATAATCGAAACTCTGTAAATAAAAATCTGAGTACTTGTGATATTCATGGCCTTGTTCAAAATTCACAATTTTTACACTGGGGAGAAAGGGAAAAGAAACCAATTTTATTATCAAGTATGCATGAAAGTTTTGAAAAGAATATTCCAACTTTTTACAGATCACACACATTCCTTATCAGATAAATAGTGCAAAAGTTCAATAATTTTTTTTCTCTCACTGCAATAATACTTCCCTTTGCACAGTATGCGATGCCACATATGGGACTGGAAAAGTTATACGCAAACTGCTAACTGAAACCTGCAACAATTCTACGAGCTGAAGTGAACAAAGCTTATCGATCAGAAAATATCGAGAAGAAAAAAGAAAAATGAGACGGGAATCAGGATTTTCCATTTATTCGAGAATTTTCCATCCGCCAAGAATCTTTTTCTTTTTTGGCTTATTTGGAATTGTGTTACCCAGACGAAGCTGGATTTATCTTTAAAGTAAGAGTAAGTCAAATTAAAATCACATAAAAGATTGAATAAATGTACCGTTCAAATTTGATTGATTTTTTTTCTGTACAAACTGAATTATTTTACAAAGATTTATCCTTAAAATTAAATTATTTACAACATTTGAGGGTAATATATTTTTTTTTATTTTTCGTATACGAAGAAGAATACAAAGAGAGAGTATTGCAATCTTCAAAAGATTCAAACTTAAGTTTTAAACAAATCTCCTTCACCATTTTTTGAAATTTTGTCTGTCTATCTGTTACTCTATCAATGAAAAAGATAAAACACTATAAGCTAGATAGATGAAATTTGGTGTGTGATTTTTTTCACCAAATTTGTAAATATCAACGAAATTTTGAACATAATCCATTCTCTAGAGGTCTGATTGTTCAAATAAAATTGAACCCGGCGACTACAAAAGTAAGGAGCTAAATAGATAAAATTAGTATATATTCTTAGCATCTAAAACACAAATCCGTTATTAAATATTAAATCAAATCCGTCAATGGATTGACTGTCTGTTTGTCTATACATTTGCTTGCATGTACGCGCAACAATTGAAAAAGAGAACAGCCTAAATAAACGAAACTTAATAAGTGATTTTTGTTACCAAATTCTCAGTTCTGAGACAAATATTGTTTTCAATCAGTTGAAAAAAGGACATCCAAAATTCATCTTCAGTTTTCTTTACTATATTAAAAAGTAAAAATTCTTAAATTTTGTATAAAATTCGTTCTTTTACGATTACATTTTCGGAACTTATCGCGGAAAAAATGATAAAAATTCAACTTAATTTTTAATTAATTAAATACTAAATTAAATTTCGTAAAAAAAATTTCCGAGTTAAGTATTTTTATCCTTTCAAGGTCTATACATGCGCTAAATTTGGTGACCGTAAGTCAAACGTTAGCCTGTAAAGTCGTTTAGTCTAGCCTGTAAAGCGCTAACAGACACATATTTATTTTCATTGGTACTAGAAATGAAAATGAATGTGTATAGACCGACGAATAAATTCGTTGCTAATTCACTTAAAAATAATTTCTTACATTCCAATTATTTAATTTCGACTTCATTAATTTCGAATTAAAATTAACAAATCCCTACACACAATACAAGTTAATTGCATGAGACATGATTAACGTTTTCAAATCAGTAATAGACCTACTTTATTAAAATTGACAAATTAGAAAACATTGATTGCTTATTCTAATTGCTTTTCTAAAAAAATTTTACTTTTTAAAACTAGCGATAGCAGCTAAATCATTTTATAATACAATTATTAAATTGTTGAAATTTAAATTAAATCAATCAAAAGTAGTAGTATTACAAATATAATACATTTCGCATAATAGATTCTACATATAAGATATTTTTTCATCATTTCAATTTGAGTTCTTTAAGTTTTAAATGCAAAGTTCTTTGTTTCCTTGAATGCCAATTCTTAAATTCGCCGATTGCTGACTTTATTTTATTCTTTCGTAAAGAAAGAGTTCCAGGATCTCCCAAAAATGAAACCCAGAAACTTTTAATATATTCCTTCATTTTAATCAGAAAAAGGTATGTTTGGAACTGTCTGTCTATCTGTCGTAGTAATTTAATCTGTCGTATTTATCGATGAAATCTTCTATATGTTTTTATCATTAGAATTGAAAATCTCAGTAAAATTTTATACAAGATCTATTAAAAGTTGTATGCCTATCTATTTGTGCATGGTGCACATCTAAAGGCTATAAGTCAAAAATACTACGGGTTATATGGATGAATTTTAATATATATATATATATATATATATATATATTCCCCTAATACTGTAAATCCTTTCTTATTCTGAAATAAATCTGCCCACTTGCCATTTTCCAATTCATTTGTTTCTGACCAAGACAACTCAACTCAATTCAAAATCGCAAGAAGCAAGATAAATAAAACTTGGTATTTGTTCGCGTTCTCAACAGTATGGATTCGTATTAGATTCTGAAGCCAATTGGTTACAGGGAAGAGATACAAACTGCATAAGCTACTCTTAGTTATACTACAAAAATAAATGCAAATGATACGCGAAAATCCTAGTATAACTACAAAAAGCTACTCCGCCCCACGTGAAGATATTCGGATAAATCTGAATCAAATTTACACGGAACATATTACAGCATTGCTTAGAATTATGGTTGAATCCTAAGAGCCATCACCGGCCACGGTACAACCACTCCCGTAGTAGGCAGTCCCACATCGCTAGTGAGTAGACAACCACACACCATTTCTGCATCCAGCAGGGTGAGAAAACCAACCACGATGTCAGAGGATTTTTATTATCAGTTTTGAGGTGCCTCCAGGGAGGAAAATTCCAGAAATCTTTTTAACAGGTTTAATTATTCATATTTTCAAAATCTGCAAGTCGTTTCAAATGCTGAATAACTGACACCTGCTGAAAGCAACAAACATTTGCTTAATAAAAATTCATACAATTTTGTTGTAAAAAGACAAGTATAGTAACATAAATGAAATGATAAAAAATTTCTATTAATAAAGGAATTACCAAAAAACACTTCTGTGTTAAAAAAGCCTATTAAATTTTAGCTGATCATGAAAAATACACCTTTTTTTTTTAATTTTACCCTTTCTCAAATTCATACTTCCGTGTGAATTCTACTCTGCTGGAGAATGTGTGAATTTTTTACATCTTTTAAATCGTCATATAATATGCTTCATTTGACTCAATCCTTTCTTTCAGCTGATCTCTAAACAAATATACTTTGATTATGCGTGTTTATCATTCTTTATTTCTTCCTTATTCGTTAATAGTCATCTTTGGTAACCATTTGGTTCACCGGATTTAATGTTTTTGAAAATTTTCAATTAAATGCTCTGTAACAAGGTAACTTTTAATGGCTCCTTCAGCAAAATATTTTAAAACAAATTTTGATAAGCATATATACGCGTTTCATAGCACCATTAATTGTGCAACGTGTTTTCTTAATTTTCTGCATCATCTAACACGAAAGAGTCCTAGGGCTTAAAAATAGGTGTAATTGGCAGCCATTTTTGTTTCTGAAGCAAAACCATAACTGTAAATACAACCAAATTTCAAACATCTTGCTAAAACAAGCATTATACTGAAAACTATTCAACTTGGGTAAAAAATAAGCGAGGATAAAATATTAATGGTAATAATGTAAACGACCTGGGCAATAAAATATATTATTATAGAATATTTTTGAAATATATTTTTATTTATTTAATTGAGTTTAAAGAAAGTTATAGAACAAAAAAAATTGCATAATTCAAAAGAAAACTATTTAAAAATTATTTTGGGACTTATATTTTTAGAAGTTATAGCAATAATGTTAAAATTTGCTTTATTTTTTATATTTAAAAAAATCACTTTTAATTGCTTATTTACTCCCTCCAAAGTATATATGTATGAAAGTGGTACCTATAGTTCAAACTAATTAGCTTTTTCAAAGCTAATACATATTCCTCTTTATTATTAAACATATTTATTATCTCTTTGCTTACATATTTTTTTGTAATCTCCATCAATATTTTAACCAAAACAACATTTTATAAAGTTATTGCCCAAATAATATAGAGATTCTCAAAGAATCAGATTAATTTATTTATTAAAGAACAATTTTTTTTTAAATAGTTGATTTAAATTAGCTATATAATCTCTAAATGAATTTCAAAATAAAAGACTTCTTAATGAAAATGCTGCATTAAAATGAAATTTGCTTTAAACTAGTTATTTATTCATTGCTAAATTCTGCTACAATTTTATATCATTAAGAAACAAGTTACATAACTAAATTTGATCGGATTCTTTCTAAAAATATTATTCTATAATGAATTTAATTACTGAGATTTAAGTAATCAGTTACTTAGATTTATGTAATTAGTTGCTTAAATTTAAGTAATTACTTAATATTACAGGAATCAATTTAATTTTTCTTTTGTTTCAAATTTATATTTTCAATTAAAGAAATACATTAATTGAAGGAAATAGGCTGCATTTTAAAAGATTCCTAATATGCTGACTCAAATTAATTTGTTTCTCATAGTCTGCATCAAAAAGCTCTGTCTGTACTATTGTTCTCAATCATAATACTTTAATTAAATTCTATATAAAGTTTATGATTCAAGTTAAAGTTTCGATTTTTTTCTTGTTTAAAGTCAATTTCATTTTCTTTAAATGGCTAATAATAAATATAAATGGTGCAGAGAGAAACTGATATTTTTTACTTGGAGCTGAGACTTCAGAATAGAAAATTAAGAAAATCTCACGGTGTTAGGTCCGAGTTATATGATAGATTTGTAACTCAAACATTAATTATTTTAATTAATTTATTAAATATTTTGCAATAATGTTGTTAACATGAATGCCTTCATTATCGCGATGTAATGACTAATTAGCTATGCCGTTGTATGAATCGAGCAGGTTTTTCAAAATTGTTAAATAATGCTAACTAATAATATTTAGGTACTCGGTAATGCGAGTTAATAAATCATCTTATTAACATCAAAAACTCTTATCATCAAACTATCTGTGGAGGTGTCAGGTCATGTATGGTAGAAAAGCACTAATCCCGGGCATTTATTTAAAAAAAAAATTCAGATACAAACTGCTCCATAATATTTGAAGGCAACCACATTAGAAGTATAATGAAAATTAAATAAGAAAATAAGGCCGCTTGGACCCAGAATATTTAATATATAACAAAAAAACATACAGTTTAACTCCCTCCCTCCCCAAAAAATTATATTACATGATTAATGTAGGAGTTAAATAATGAGTTGAATATTAATTCAAGCACAATGTCTGTAACAATAAGCGAACAATATATTTTAAAGTGAAATAAATAAGGTTTGTAAGACATCTATAAAAAAAAAATCTTTTTTTGTTCATCACTGTAAATTATGAAATAGTTTAGATTTATTTTATTTAATTTCAAGTAACTTGAGTTATTTTAGAATGGAAATCACAATTTTGAACATCAGTCAAGTGAAGATTCTTTGGTGAACTCAAGTTCCAGGCTTAAAAAGCCCTCCGCTCCTAAAACCGAAATCTTATCTGGCCTTTTGGAACGGTGTGAAAATTCGGGGAGTTAAGTGATATTTCCAGATGGTATGCTTTCCAGACGAGAGCGGCTTCAAATTCTTTTGCGTGTTTCTCTATGGAAATTTAGAAAATGAACCTTAATCTAAGCGTCACATATTAAACTGACGAACTTTGTGGTAAAGTAATCAACGGCAAATCACAATTTTTAGGATTTCATCTTTACACTTAACGTTGTATATTACACTAGAAAATTGAAACAACTACTCAAGTTGTACAGTTTTATAGAAACTCTTTATAATGCAGAAATCAATTTTGAAAAAAAATCATTACAATTTTTAATATAATATTTAATGGCTATATATAGTCTGCAAATTGTGTGATGGATTAAAAAAAAAGGATTAAAAATGCGTTGTGAAATCCAGTTATTAAAATTCCCTCATCATGATGGAAAAAATCTCTCGTGAAAATTTTTAACAGATTCAATTGCTATGTACATTATATTAATTGCGTGCTAAGTCATCTATGATGAAAAATTCGTCGTGAAATCCAGTCATTAAAATTCCCTCATCATGATGGAAAAAATCTCTCGTGAAAATTTTTAACAGAATTAATTGCTATGTACATTCTACTAATTGCGTGATAAGTCATGCATGATGAAAAATTCGGCGTGAAATCCAGTCATTAAAATTATGTCATCATGATGGAAAAAATCTCTTGTGAAAATTACTTCCAAATTTAAATGCTATTTACATTCTACTAATTGCGTGATAAGTCATCCATGATGAAAAATTCGTCGTGAAATCCAGTCATTAAAATTCCCTCATCATGATGGAAAAAAATCTATCATTAAAATTTTTAACAGATTTAATTGCTATGTACATTCTACTAATTGCTTGATAAGTCATCCATGATGAAAAATTCGTGGTGAAATCGTCATTAAAATTCCCTCATCATGATGGAAAAAAATCTATCATTAAAATTTTTAACAGAATTAATTGCTATGTACATTCTACTAATTGCGTGATAAGTCATCCATGATGAAAAATTCGGCGTGAAATCCAGTCATTAAAATTATGTCATCATGATGGAAAAAATCTCTTGTGAAAATTACTTCCAAATTTAATTGCTATTTACATTCTACTAATTGCGTGATAAGTCATCCATGATGAAAAATTCGTCGTGAAATCCAGTCATTAAAATTCCCTCATCATGATGGAAAAAAATCTATCATTAAAATTTTTAACAGATTTAATTGCTATGTACATTCTACTAATTGCTTGATAAGTCATCCATGATGAAAAATTCGTGGTGAAATCGTCATTAAAATTCCCTCATCATGATGGAAAAAAATCTATCATTAAAATTTTTAACAGATTTAATTGCTATGTACATTCTACTAATTGCTTGATAAGTCATCCATGATGAAAAATTCGTGGTGAAATCGTCATTAAAATTCCCTCATCATGATGGAAAAAAATCTATCATTAAAATTTTTAACAGAATTAATTGCTATGTACATTCTACTAATTGCGTGATAAGTCATCCATGATGAAAAATTCGGCGTGAAATCCAGTCATTAAAATTATGTCATCATGATGGAAAAAAATCTCTTGTGAAAATTACTTCCAAATTTAATTGCTATTTACATTCTACTAATTGCGTGATAAGTCATCCATGATGAAAAATTCGTCGTGAAATCCAGTCATTAAAATTCCCTCATCATGATGGAAAAAAATCTATCATTAAAATTTTTAACAGATTTAATTGCTATGTACATTCTACTAATTGCTTGATAAGTCATCCATGATGAAAAATTCGTGGTGAAATCGTCATTAAAATTCCCTCATCATGATGGAAAAAAATCTATCATTAAAATTTTTAACAGATTTAATTGCTATGTACATTCTACTAATTGCTTGATAAGTCATCCATGATGAAAAATTCGTGGTGAAATCGTCATTAAAATTCCCTCATCATGATGGAAAAAAATCTATCATTAAAATTTTTAACAGATTTAATTGCTATGTACATTCTACTAATTGCTTGATAAGTCATCCATGATGAAAAATTCGTGGTGAAATCGTCATTAAAATTCCCTCATCATGATGGAAAAAAATCTATCATTAAAATTTTTAACAGAATTAATTGCTATGTACATTCTACTAATTGCGTGATAAGTCATCCATGATGAAAAATTCGTCGTGAAATCCAGTCATTAAAATTCCCTCATCATGATGGAAAAAAATCTATCATTAAAATTTTTAACAGATTTAATTGCTATGTACATTCTACTAATTGCTTGATAAGTCATCCATGATGAAAAATTCGTGGTGAAATCGTCATTAAAATTCCCTCATCATGATGGAAAAAAATCTATCATTAAAATTTTTAACAGATTTAATTGCTATGTACATTCTACTAATTGCTTGATAAGTCATCCATGATGAAAAATTCGTGGTGAAATCGTCATTAAAATTCCCTCATCATAAGGGGAAAATATATCATTAAAATTTTTAAAAGATTTAATATCTAGATATAATCTGCAAATTGTACTAAGTCGTCTATGATGAAAAAATAGTTCGGAGCGTTGCACAGTGTAGATCGTTGAACTTTGAACTAGCAAATTTGTGATATAGTTACTTCCTGAATAGTAGGTACAAATTAGAAAGATTTTTCAGAATTTTAATTGAATTTTTAATTAATTAAAAATTAATCGACATTTTAAAGTTTCTCCTTAATAAACTTAAAGATTATTATTTCAAAAAAAAATCTTTTTATGCTTTTTTAAAATTGAAAAAAGGTTTTTGGTGAATGAAACTTTATTTCCGTACATATTTTTTTAAATATCTGATATAGTAGTTGTAAATATTTTGGAATTTTAGCTATTATATCTAAAATCCTTTTTGCCGTTTTTGTACTCAAAATTTTCTCTTTCCAAATCCGTTTACCATTTTTTTCCCAAATGTATTAGAAAATAAACTACAACGATTAAAAATTCTTGTTTATAGGAAAACCAAATCGGAAATAGCATTCCGAAACCATGTGACCTTAAAGTTGTAATATCTTGTAATTTTTCTGTGATTTTGCTTTTAATGCAGTAAAAGGCATTAGCAGTGTGAATTGCGTGAAAAACTTAGAACGTATTGATCGTATATAGCAAAGAGTTGGAATTCTCCTTCAATAAACTTTAAAAATAAACTAAAATGCTAAGTGAGAAAGGAGAGCTGACGCATCATTACATCAATAAATTGCAACAGAATTACAAAATTCTAATTCATAATAGGAAAGGCAATTTACAAGATATGAAAAATGCTACTACTGCAATGTCTCTTTATTGTTGCAATGTAAATACCAAGAGGTGCTAACAGTTGGTGGGAGTATCAAAGAACAAAGACATTCCCCAAGTCATTCAGGAATAAGATGACAAGACCTTCACAATATATAATGGATATAATAAGGATTTATTTTTAACAAATTATGCTACCAACAATTACTGTGTAGGTGTCTGCTTGGAAAAAAGCAAAATACAAATGAGTATCTTAAAGCCAAGTTATGGAATTCTTCAGAAACAAATTTTTGTACAATTAAAATCCATGCAGCTATACCTGTGCTTAGTTTAATTAGGATCATAAAATTTTATTAACAAATTTTAAACAGTTTAAATTTGAGAATTGGATTAATCTTAATTGAAAATGAACTAATCATTGATTTCAATGTACAGTGTCTCACAAAAGTGATGGGACACTAGTGCTTTGCAAAAGGAAACTGTAATAAAATAAATTTAAAAAAAACATGTACAAATTTTTTGTGGGTGTGTTTCATACTTAAATTTAGTAACAATTATTACATAACATACATTTTGTCAAAATATTAATTTAATAAAAATACAATTGTTTAGAACGGAGCAAAAAATAGCTCACATAAGTGATGGGACACCATTAGATATGCAACAAAAATCTTCTGAAATAAGCAATAAAAATATTTTTGGTGGTTTTATTTTAACTCAGAAGCAATTGGCAATAATTTATAAAATCGTCTGCAGTATTTCTCTCCAGTTTGTTTTGGAACTTTTGTGTTTTTTAGCTCTGTGCAACCATGAATGCTAAACGAAAAGAAACTTCGCCTGAAATTCGAAAATTAGTTATTAATTTGCATATTGAACGTGGACAATCTATTAGAAAAAATGCTGAAACAGTTAACTTGAGTCATTCAACAGTTTTCAATATCATTAAACGATATAAAAAGAATCATATTATTCAGGATAAAAGAAGACCTGGCCGACCATCAAAGCTATTCAATGGAATAAAGCGAATTATCGTTCGAAATATTAAAAAAAAATCCAAGAAAGAGTGCTCCTAAAGTTGCTGCTGATTTACAGGCATTATATGGAATAATTGTTAATCCTGAGACTATTAGAAGGGTAATTCGACCTGCTGGATATCACGGTAAAGTAGCCACGAAAAAATTCTTCGTAAGTGAAAAGAATAGAAAACTCAGACTAGCTTTCGCAAAATCCAACATAAATAAGAATTCTGATTACTGGAATAAAGTTATATTTGCTGATGAGAGTAAATTTAATATATTTGGTTCTGACGGTAGAATCTTGGTGTGGAGAAAACCCAGGGAAGAATTTCGCAAACAGAACTTGGTGCCAACAGTAAAACATGGTGGAGGAGGAGTTATGGTATGGGGGTGTATGTCGTCCGCTGGAGTTGGTAATCTTGTTTTTATTTACAGTATAATGGATCAGTACAAGTATATTGACATTTTAAAGCAAAATTTGAAATCTTCAGCACTAAAATTGAACCTTCATAACGATTTTAAATTCTACCTGGACAATGACCCCAAGCACACTGCTTTGCACCTTAGACTCTGGCTGCTGTATAACTGTCCTGAAATAATAAAAACACCATCACAATCACCAGACTTAAACCCCATAGAGAGTATTTGGCAAGAATTGGAATCAAGAATTCGCAAACACACCATTTCTTCAAAACAACAATTAAAATCGGTGCTTCAAGAAGAATGGGATAAAATCACTCCAGAAATCACAAAAAAATGAGTCGAATCCATCCCAAGAAGATTAAATCATGTTTTAAAAGTAAAAGGAAATCCAACAAAATATTAAAACCTTTTGAAAAGTAAAATTTTTGGATAAATATTTGATGGAAAAGTAAGTGTCTCATCACTTATGTGAGCCATTTTTTTGCTCCGTTCTAAACATTTGTATTTTTATTTAATTAATATTTTAATATTTTGACAAAATGTATGTTATGTAATAATTGTTACTAACTTTAAATATGAAACACACCCAAAAAATTTTTGTACATGTTTATTTATTTATTTTATTACAGTTTCCTTTTGTAAAGCACAAGTGTCCCATCACTTTTGTGTGACACTGTATATCTATCATAAATCATATCAGATATGTGTAAACTACAGGCTCCTTCGAAGCTGTGTGTGACGTAATTGCCATGCCGCTCATCATCCGGGTATGCTTCTAAAAAAATGATTCACACTCTTTTCTCTTCGAAACTCCCTCGCGCGCACTGTCTCGGTAAAGCTCGTAGTAAAAACTAAAATGTTTAATTTCTTTAGTTAAAATGTAAATAAAGTTATTTTTCTAAGACATTTCAATAATTGGAGTCAACAAAAAATACATTCAACCCTAATTACGACACCAACCAGTGGCAGTGGTCACCCCAAAACTTTCTCGCATACTCTCTAATAAAGACGTTATACCAGAGAATGCCTTACATGGATGGCGTGACACTGGTATGCAATAGTTACGTTATATTAACCCTTAAATGCATAGTGGGGCATAGCGATCGTATGATTAAAACATCATATCTCTTTATATAGCAACCTTTACATAGTGTTTTTATTTTATTTTATTTTTTTATTTATTTTATCGTTTCCGAACGCGAGTAGAATCTTTGGCAGTTTATTTCTTTATCTGTGACAATTTTCGTTGTTGGCGCGCTCTCTGAGTGAAATTTCATTTCGGTGGGTGTTAAGAATTACGATTATTCATATAAAAAGTAATAAAAATGTACAAGAAAAATATTGTTTTCGTTTATTAACAAGAATAACGAATAATATTTAATACATTATGGTGGTAACGAATAATATTAATACAATATGGAGTAATTGTTCATGGTGATGTAGAAATGTGTTTTTTGAAAATAAAAAATAAAAATCTTATGTGAAGTGGGAGGGGTTTCTATTGTATTTTTCCCACTAACTACATCTATTACCCGATTGATTTCAAATTTTATTTATTAAAAATAAAAATTCATGCACTTAAGGGTTAACTTTTGGCGTGAATTTAGCATTTATACTTTCTCGCATACGTATTATAGAGAAAGCATAGTAACCATCAAAAAAATTCGAACTCGAGATTTTGATGAATCTCCACGTTTCAGATCTCACTGAGTTCGGGAAAAAAAAACATTTTTGGAAAATATCTGTTTGTCAACTGTGACAAAGATAACTCAAAAACTATTTGAGCCAGACTGTTGACATTTGGCATACGGTCTTTACGCCAAATATACAGATATCTATCAAATTTTAGAGCCAAATCCAACAACGGGTTGACTGTCTATCGGTCTGTACTTTCAGAAATAAGTAAATGCGATAATTCAAAAACGCATGGAATTAATCACATCAAATTTGGTATGGAAATTTCTGACGACAAGTGCAGTCTTGTGACAAATTTTGTTTTCAATCGGTTGGAAAAACGCATCTAAAACATAAATCCGATTTTCGGTGTCGGGATTAATCGCCAAATAATTCGCCAAGGGTGACTCGATAGATTCAGTAAAAATGTTGAATTCAAGTTAAAATTTAGAATTTCATAACTATTTTGCTCCAATGCTATGTAAAGCGTTCTCTGGCACGACAGGTTATTAGAACGTATGCGAAAAAATTTGAGGAGCTCACTGTTGTTGTTTTTTCTAGTAATATTTTACTAAACAGTTATAAAACATCATTCTCGAAGTATCTTCTCTATTTTCAAACATATGTTCAGTTGATCAGGATGTGTTATTTGCCATACGTTGGCGTGGTATCGAAACTTGGAGAGTTAAATAATAGTTCTAATTTCGTTCTCATGTTTTAACTAAAATTTAAAATAAAATTGCCAAACGTCTCTTCTTAATGTCCTCACAGAAAATCGAACTAATTAAAACATTTTTCAAATCCAATTTCAAGCTTCTATCTGTATTTTTTTTAAAAAATCAGTGCAGAAGGCATTTTAAATTTACGATCTAATAAAAATATGGAAAGGAATAAATTTCCTTTTTTAAATTCGCCGTTGCTTCTTTTATTGCTTTTTCTTTTCATATTTTTATGAGAGAAAATAAAGTTTCTTCACATAAAAAGAACTTGCTGAAAATAATAACGCCAAGAAAAATAGAAACTATAAATGATTGAATGATGTAAAAAGTGAATTCATTATTTCGAGTTTATTTTCGGCTATTGCATTTTTCAAAAAGCAAAAAATCTTTTTACTGACAAAGAACTTTCTTGGAGTACCGATTTTTTATAGGAAATTCTAACATTTTTTTTTCCTTGAAGAAACTGTTTTAGGATATTTATCAAAAAAAAAATTAACCTTCTTGTAAAATGAAATATCGTGCAGATCTGTGTGGTGTTTCAAGAAAATTCGTTTTTAAATTATTAACACAGCTTAGACAAATGCAACTGAATGCAGTAAATTACATTGTCTTATACTAGAAATTCGTAAATGACGGTTATATATATGCAAGGAAAAACAATATTGTCCTGCCTGGTCAGATAAAAACGTTGAGTGCATTGTCTTATACAAGAAATTCGTAAATGATGGTTGCATATATGCAAGAGAAAACAATATTATCCTGTCTGATCAGATAAAAACGTTGAGTACATTGACTTATACAAGAAATTCGTAAATGATGGTTGCATATATGCAAGAGAAAACAATATTATCCTGTCTGATCAGATAAAAACGTTGAGTACATTGTCTTATACAAGAAATTCATAAATGATGGTTACATATATGCAAGGAAAAACAATATTATCCTATCTGATCAGATAAAAACGTTGAGTATATTATTACGAATCTGTAATATTGCTTCCCAGCACAGCTAATGCCATTGTAGAAAAGATAGTTTTACGGTCAGATTTTTAGGATGCTGATCGGATTTCAGATCAATGACCCCCGGGCTTGGCGACTATTTGGCGAAGAATTTGGCGACAAAATGGATGATACCAGAATCTCAGGAATTTGGGGGATATAACCAAGAAGGCAAATTATGTTTGATTGTTCGAGAACCTTCTCTGCGCTGCTCCAGAAGCTATAAGAGGTCAACTGACTAAGCCGAAGTCAGTCGTATTAGTCAACGACCAATTAGTTTAATTAGTCCAGTGAAACGCAAGCATTGAGTGGAGATCAAGCGACTGGTGCATTGCATCCTCGAGCCCTGCATCGAGTCGTGGAGACAAGTATTAAAACAGCATTGAGTCATGTGTTGAGAGGCCAGATCTATAGTAATGATAATTAATTAGCGGCTGCTGTTTGTTGTAAGTGCTGCTCTGTGTTACTTGTGTACGTCTCAGCTGTGTATTTGCCGTCTGTGTATTCGTGTTAATAAACGTCGTTATTTGTTATTGAGGCTTGCTGACTATGTTACACCATACATTCATTATAGGTGAATCTGGTGACCTTTACGGAATACTTTGCTGCAGCAATGTCAGTGTTTGAACAGCTGAAAACATAGTCATATAAAATCCAGTAGCAGAGGAGGCAGACAGGTTAGAATTTGTAATCAACACTAGGATGTGGCTTAAACCTCATGACTATTGCTCTTCCAGATTTCTAAGATCTAATTGTTAGCCAGGGAGCAGTTATTTCACATGTGATAGAAAGGAACTTCGGACTCAATGTCTGTCACATAACAAATGTAACACATGTAGGATTCATAGAATAAAACGTTAAACGTACCTTTGTGCGGTGACATCTTTTGCGTCTCTATCTATTGCTCCTTCATAAGAATTAGATATTACAAATCTGTTCCTTCTTTTTGAATAACCGGTAAAATCGTATCAATGAATGTACGGAGAAAAAGTCCAACAGGCTCAATAAGGGATCATGACACTTTATTCTGCAATAAAACACTAATGCATAGTAGCAAAAACACAGTCGAAACGTGTGCAAGTACAGCATTTGCAATGAACAAGCAACAAATAGTTTTTAAACAACCTCAATAGCATACTTTCAGAGAAATTTCATAGGAGAGTAATGTTCTAAAGAGAGACTTCGCCTAACTACTCGCTGAAGCTCAGTTCAACTACTACTCATCACTAAATAACTTCTGAATATCGGTGAATAACTTCTAAGTAATTTTTATAACTCCTGTGGAAGATCATTGAACGTTCTAGATAAACATTGGAATTCAAAACACCAAGATTCTCGAATGTTCCGAATATTTCATTCTTGTCTCTGAAATCATCAAATTCTCCGTCAAGTTTGTAGCCAAGGCCGAGAATCATCGACTCCCCAGCCATTTAATACCAATATTGTATATGAAAATCTATCTTTTTTTTTTTTTGCCAGAAGATTTATTGGTAGGAGTTTATTACTGTGGAACCATTATCCTAATTATTTTAAAAATGATAAAAATCAAAAAATAAAACTTTATTATAAGTGTTTTAAAAAGCAAATATAAATATTCTAACTAATTTTTAAAATTTAAATTTGATTGATAATTTTTTTTTCGTGTTATATTCGTTATAGCTTAATTTTTTCTGTTATTGTTTTTATCGTTTTATGCTTTTACGATTCTCGTTTGACGCTCATAATTTTGATGAAAAATTATTTTCTATATTTATGCCCTTCATAAGAATTATTTTAAATGCCTTTTTTATTTTTATTATTTTGCACTTTTTATACTTTTCTATATTTCATAATTGTTACTACACAATCTTAAAAAATCAACTATTAAAATTTTCTAGCACACTGTAAAATGCTCGTGGAATCAAAATTTAATTAAATTTACACGATTACTCCCAAAAGTATCTGAAATAACTGATTATATTTCAAATTTGATACTTTCAGATTATAAAGCCTAATAAAATCTTTTAAAATCATTTATTTGAATTTATTAAACAAGAAACATCAGGGATAATAAACTTAATTCTTAAATGCTTCAAGAAATCAGCAGAACTTTATCCCAAGAATTGATTTCATCCTAGAAATGAACTTATTTAAATCTGACTCATTGACAAATAAATCGCTGATATTTTGAGACTGCCAGATTTGGTTTCACTTCTTTTGTTCCATTTCTTTGGAGAACTTAGTGAGCTTCAATCCGGTTTCCGTGCGTTTCCTTCCGGTTTGAAATTCTTCGCATTTTATTTCAAAGAACAGTTGGTTTCATTCACTAATGGAAATATAATTAAAAGTTTTTCTTGACTGCACTTAACAGGTTAAGATAACTTTCACTTAACAGGTTTCGCCTTTCCTTGATATAATGATAAATCGAATTCTGACTTATTTATAAGGAATAGAATGAAAGCAAATCCTAATATTAAAACAGTGAACGAAATTCTGAGAAAATTTTTGTATAAAACCAAATTATTGTAAAAAAAATGGCTAATACTGTAAATTTTTATATAGGAGACGTTAATGAGAAATTATGTTTAATGGAAGTATATATATAGTTATATTTTTTTGTTTACTTTATATACAAGGTAATGGGTAGAGTCCTTTTAAGCCCTTTTAATTTAAAACGTCGTCTCATATAACCAGAGAAGTAACGTGTGCCTGCAGAAAAGTAACTATACTGCGTTTATTGAGATATGTCGCAGCGCCCCTAGTGGTAACATAGGAAAGTTACAAGAATATCTAAAAAAATAATGGAAATCGGCCAAAACGTCCAGTTAGAAAAATGTGTGCTATTCCATAATAAAAACATAGGGAAAAGTTTCATAGAATTATCTGTATAATTGGTGGAGTTATTTGCAATTAAAATTACGATCTTTCCGTGATTTGAAAAAGAGTTCGTCCTAAATTGAAAAATGTATTCCCCGGTATTATCATAAACGTTTTTCCGAGTAAAGCAACAGAGAAGCAAAATTTAAGCATTAAAGGGAATGTTTAAAAAAAAATCTTTTTAATCTGTTAAACGCACTCGGGAAGTGACGAGGAATACCGGAAAATACATTCGTTTGGTATGATCACTACATAGTTTAACCCTCTCGCTGCGTGATTCTTTTATCAAAATAGTTTCGAAAATTGCGAAACATTTTTTGCCAGACATCTTTGAGCTTTGAAAAGAGCTCGCAAAATATTGCAAAACTACTTGTATATTTCGCAGAACCATGGACAGCTAACGTTATCTGTGAACTCAGATCTGAATGAAACAAGAAAAACCAAAATGAAACCATGAATGGGAAAAGAGCGGGTTGCATAGCTAAATAGCCGGAAAAGGCATCCCCGCATAAATCGCTGGTCGCACGGCTAAATAGACGGGAAAAAACATCCCCGCGGAAATTGCGGGTTGCTTAAATTTTGCTACTTATACATTGTTCGTGGAAATCTCGGGATACGCAGCGAGAGGGTTAATACTATCGGGTTTGAAGTGAATTGTCCGATCTTTTATATTCAACCAGCGTTAACAATTGATGTTCATAAAATATCTTGCATGAAACATTTGGGTATCATTTTTACTCAGAGAATAGGGTTCACATTTTTTCTTTTTTTTAATCTAATCTTTTTTTTTAAACTATCCAGACAGAGCGGTCTGGATAGTTTAATAGGACAATTTTAAACCAGCCAGATTTTGATCGAAATTTGTTGAAAACCCATAAACCATTGTTGCAAGCGATTGAACTATAAAAGCAAAGTAGAATTTCTTTTAAAAAAACAGACCTGAGTATTAAATACAAAAATGGGATTCTTAATAGTTATGAAAGTTTACCTAAAATAAGTTACGCGATGTTGCGGTTCAGTTGAACATTTTACAGCCACTTCGTAGTAAAATGTTGCAAAATCGCGAACATTTTGTGATAAAGATCAAGCAATAAACGCTGAAGATTCCGATGAGCCCATATGTTATGAGAAAACCTCCTCCAGCTGTTTAATATTTTGAAACTCGGCTTAAAGTATCTTTTGACAAATTTAACTAAAAAACTATGAACAATATATAAGAGAATTATTAAGGAATAACTCAATAAGCTGGAAACAATTAATTCTTTTATTGCTATTTTTGAAGTAAAAAATTATAGATAATCTTGAGATAAAAGTTTTTTTATCAACTCGCTTTTTGCTTTGTTTGTTGGAAGCAAATTTTGCAATCGATTTTAAATTAACTTCTCAGTAAATTAGGAACTTTAAACTTCAAAAATATTTCAAAACTGGGCGGCAATGTAATATTAACTCACTTTTGCCGTCTATTTGTTTGTCTGTTCGGTACAAATTTTACAAACAATTAAAACTTTCTATTCCGACAGATGGTGCCATGAAAAGTTTTTAGCTAATTTGGAAATTAATTTAAAATCCATCTCAAAATTTCACAGACCAACTATATTAAAATGCAAAAGAATATTTAAATAAAAAATTTAATACATCAAGTTTTCAAAGCGGACAAAAAGATACAAATTTTCTCTTAGTCCCATACAGATTTATAACTGAATACCCTTTATCCTGAAAATTGTGAATGTAAATTTTAAAAATTTACAATCACAAATTTTCTGGACAATACGTATAAGGTTATAAATCCATATTAGGCTAAGATAAACTGTTTTGTCCTTTTTAGTCCGTTTTAAAAACATGGCATTAAAAAAAGATTTTATTTATTTATTTATTTTCCTTTTCCTTGATGTGATAAAAATATAATTGATTTTGTCCTATTTTGTTATCATTGTCAATTGGTTAATGCAATCAAATTTCTTAAGACCCGAAATGATCATATTAGAGTGCAGCTACTGTATTTAATATTTGAAAAAAAATTTCATTGAGCAAACATTACAAAGAAATCCAATCGACATTGCATCAATATCATCATCTGTAATTCTAATTGTGCTGAAATTTTCAGGCAAATAGTTCAGCAAAGTTTTGATTTCTGATTTCAGTCAATTTAATGGCTTATTTTTTATTCTGGAGAAATACAAATAAAAAATTTTATAACAAATAATTCGACCCCGAGCTCTTGTGAATTTTTATATTTTAAATCTTTCTGAATCTGACAAATACATTAATGGATTTGTGTCTTTTTTGTGTGCGAACTCGACAATTAAGAAGAGGGCCAGTTTCCGGGAGTGTCTTTGAGACAAACATTAGCGTATTTCTGTCACTTTTTAATCCATTGCCGCATACTTTCAGTTTTAAAATTATTTATAACTATGCCGCGTTTTTTTATTATTATTATTGTTACGGATAACCGGGTTCGCTTACAGTGGGTGTATGGTTTTAAAACACAATCAGCAGGTCTCAATAGAAAACAACGACAACGTTTATTTACACGAAGAACCCGAGTACACAGACGAGACAAGTACAAAGACGACAACTATATACAGCCAAGACGAACACACAGCAGCACAGCTACAACAACACATAGTAGCCCACAAGTAGTATTCGACCACAGGACACAAAGCGGCCATACAGAATTCAACAGAAGAGGGAATCTTCGGAGCTTGGCTCTACGGTCTCTCCAAACGGCTGAACTTCTCCACTGTCTCCTCGCTTTAGCTGTATCCTACTGCCGAATCACTACCACACAACTGGATACTCCACACACAATTTGATACTGCTTCCATAATAGACAACAGGGCTCAGCACATAGCTCAGTTCAGCACTAGCTTGGGCTCCACACAACGATGGCCCTCCGCCGTTGCTTCGCTATCCACTCGAATTAAATCTAATTAATAATAATTCAAACCGCTAATCAATAATATAATCTAATTAAAATCAAATGTGTAATAAATTAATAATGCCATTCTTTAATTCTTTTTTTTTCAACACTAAAACTCATGACCGTTCCATTTAGCTTGCGCTATCGCTGCCTATCTAGCACCCCAGATTTCCAGTTTCTAACACCCAGCAAGTTGAAGTCTTTTTTTTTTTTTTTTTTTTTTTTTTTTTTTTAACATTCTCAAACTACAAAAGGGTGATTAACCTCTTAAGAATATTCTATAAATTTCACTAATAATAGAAAGTGTAAAATGAATTAAGTTAACTAAACAATTCAGTATACACAATATTATTTATAGGAAAGCACTATAAATTCATTTGTTATAAAAAGAGAATTATCAAATAGTATTTGGAATTTTATAGAACATTATTTTTAACACAAGTATATTTTTTGTTTAAACATTGTTTTATACGTGAATTTTTTTTTTAATCTCAGATTTAATGGCCCTTTCGAATTCGGAAAATTAGCAAAATTACCCTGTATAGCTAAGACTTTTTAGATAATACTAAAAAGTCCAATAAATCGTGTTGGTTATTTTATACTTTTTCAGATAATATTCTAGGAAAATGACATTTTTCTAAAATTTTACAGCTTATTTCTTATCTTTCTATTAAACCTGACAACATTTATTTGGTTTTTATGCAGTTTTATTTTTAATATAATGCTTATATTATTCGCTGAAAATATCGCTAAGCAATGTTTTTTTTTTTTTTTTTTTTTTTATCAAAGTAACATTTTGTTGAAATTTCGAAGAGAGTAATCTTCTAAAGAGCTCGAAGCTATTTTTGTTTGAGATTAATAACTTTTTACGTATCAATTCTGGCAACATGAGAAGTTAATCTTCAATATTATAACCAAAATTTCACATTTTATGTAGACGAAATGTAAAGTATACCATTTTCTGTCACTGAAAAATACGAAACTGTGCATTTAATCTGTAGAAAATGTATCCATTAAGGGAAAAAAGATTATTTCTGTCAAAGTACAGATGTTGTAAACAGATTTTATCTCTGTGAGTGCTTTTATATGCAAAAAATAAGCGAAATACCACTACTTGGAGAAATGAACATCGAATTTATTCTAAAAATAGATGTTTTCGTTTTATAAATATAGCATTATCAGTACGAAATAACAACGAATATATAAACCGAAATTCTTTTGAATGAAACCGAAGATGTAAAATTCCTTATTCAAGGAAATCATGATTCTTATGTGGGCTTTTTTTTGTTTATAAAGCACAGTATAGTGTGTGTTTAAATCTTCAGAAAATTTAACCTCGAAAAGAAAACATAGATTCATGTCATTTTATCGATCTGTCTGCTTGTTTGAGGAAACGATAGTTCAAAAATGAACCAAACTAGAGAGATGATATTTTACAAGTGACCTTTACACCAAATTCTCAAATTTCTGCAGAATTTTATACAAAATCTACCTGTGAGAAATTTTTCTATCTGTCCTTCCATCTCCGTATGAACAAGGTTACTCGGAAGCGCAAGAAGCTATATCGATGAAATTTAATACATGACGTTATCAATATATTGGATATTATATTACTATAATTAATTTTGAACAATATCATTAAATGGTTACCTATTTATTGCGTTTTGCCGATTTACATGAATCGGCACAAAACAGAAGAAAAAAATTCAAGATGTCTGATATTTTGATGGTTCCTTTATTCTTATGTGGAAGCAGTCTTTGAAGAATGCATTATGCTAGATAAATGAATTTTAGTGCGTATTCCTTATACTGTAATATCTTGAACAAGATCAATCAAATAAGAGCTCTAAATGACTACTGCAAGGCCGCTCCAGGAATTCACCGATCTTTATCGAATGGATCCTAACACACAATATTTCGAATAACACTCGAATATCACATCAGAGCTTCTAAAAAAACAAGGTCAACTCCGCACACCGACGTCTCTCCGAATTTCAATTCGAAACCTTTCTCTGTTCTTCTCAAAAAAAAAAAAAATGCATTTTATTTCCATCAGATATCCGCCTCTGGTTTCTCATTAGTGAACTTGAATTCCCTCTCACCCAATAGTTGCTTGGCAACACTTCCTCAATAGTCTCCATTTGATCAAGGGAGTGTCTGTTAAGGATCCCTCTTTGTGGCCAACCGCAGCTAACACCGTCTGAAGTGCATCTGGGTTTGACATTTAATGACAACGCTTGCTGGTGATTGATCTTTCTTGATAACTCGAGGTGTCTCTTCATGAGGGAAAATAAAGTTTAGCATCTAGTTGTTTTGACATTTCTCTGTCTTGAAGACATGATGGGTCTATTTGAAACGGCTGGCTACACATCTGCTTTGCCACACCTGAATAATAACAAATGACCAGACATAATGACTCTACTAATGAATAGGATCCGTATCTGGCGGTCCATATGCACTTAACTATGTGTGAGAAAACGGGTGATGTTACATCTGGTCTGAATGTCAATTGCCATGTGAGGATAGAGGAATAATGTTAAAATACCAAAATTAGTGTCCTTGTCAAATTTTGCATCAAATCCATTAAAACGATTACATATTACCTTTATATCTGTTCTAAGATGTGCGAATATGATATCAATATTGGAATACTTATTTTAAACCAGAAACTCTGTATTTATTTTGGAGTTAGGAATGAGTTCATCGGATTAAAGGCAGCCACGTCATATTATAAAAATTCATCTGTTGAGTGTCGGTGAATAAAATCCATCAAATTTAATAATGGTAAATGACTTTTTATTCTACGGATATATCATAAAATACGGAAGGCTGCCAGTAAAAATACAACCAATATTATACACAATGGAGGCATTTCTAGAAACTAACAGTAAAAGTAGCCAGAAAATAAGCTCGTTCACAGTTCGTCATTTCAAAGATAAATTTCATAATCGCCTCACATTATATAGTCTCCCGATAAGGCGTGAAATCAAATGGAATTTTCGAGAAGAATCTTCTTGATCTCCTGGTACCCAATCAGCATGCATTAAAAATATTTGTAAATTTCTCTTTCCAGCGATAAGACTAACATTGCAGGAAAGGAAACTTACAAATAGGTAATAATATGCTATATTTAAGCATATAAGCACCTTATTGTTTGCATTGTTATAGAAATTTGAAGGGAGAGAAGAAATGCCTCAGTAGATTTAATAAGCTTATTAATATCGTACGAAATTATTTTTTACTGTTAGTTCATGTCGGCTGGGCCGTGAACGATTCTAGATATACTGTAATCGACGGAAAATTAGGTCTTGGAATTTTAATAAATCTCCCTATTTTAAATTATTTTCCAGAGTCTGAGAAAGTCACTTTAAAATATAACATTTACAGAATTGACGCTATCTATAGCTGCTTGATGTAAAAGTGGTTCAAATCAAAATTTAGCAAATTATTTTTACAGGCAGTTTGTATTATCTAGAGTTAATAACCCGTCGACCGAAGACTCTCTGTGTATATGATGGCTGGTGCACGTTTAAACCTGTCGTAGCCGCAAAGTCCTCCAAGTCGAAACAATACCACTGGGGGTACTAGATCAGATGTGATCGTTCTCTGATTCAGGTCTAAATTACGATCTGTGGATGAGCGAATGAAATGTATGAATGAAGTCAGCCCCTTGAAAAGAACTGTGAAACATGAGTAGCTAAGGCGTCTGTTAGCTCTAGATAGTGCTACTGAAACAAGAGACGCAAAAACTCGGCTTAAAATCGCTGACTTAGTCAGCGGATTTGTCTATGAGAAGTGCCATAAGCAACAACAACAACAACAGAGTTAATAAAATTTAAATATAGTTTTAATAGCAGATGCTCGGATATTCATCCAGAAATTAATTAAAATTTAAATTTTTTTTTTACTCAGTACCTTAGGAATATAAAATCGCACAAAAATCAATTTTACACCCTATTAAAAAATTTTAAAATTAGCTTTTTAATACCAATTTTACTTCCATGAGATTTTTTTTTTCGAATTTCAACACATTTTTAAGTATGTGAAGTCTACAAAGAAAAAATATGATTATAAAAATATTCGTATTCCAGATTTTGGCGAATCTTTACATTTCAAACCTCACTGAATTAAAAAAAAACGCGTTTATGGAATTATGTTCGTCTTAAAAATTAACTCAAATATGCTTTGAACTTGACAAATAAAATTCAGCATGTGATTCTGACATGAAATCTGTAGATTTCTATTAAACTAGAAGCATTTGGCGAACAGCTTGCTCGCCAAAATTATTGTCTTTTTAGGCTGTAAAACGATCAATATGGAATACGTTTTTTAAAATTTTAGTTTTATTTTATACGACTTAGAATATGATTTGAAATGAATCATTCTGCATCAAATTACTGTGGGCACAAATTAAAAGCCGTATACTATGAAATAAAAGTGGAATTGGAAATCCCATTTCAGAATTAATGATTTAAAAAAAAAGCAATTTTTTAATCTTAATTCTAACATTGGCAAAAGCACGCAATTGAATATTTTGATAGATGAATTTGAATAAATTTCATAACATTAAAAGCATCGTAACATTATAAGGTACGACTGGAGTTTAACTCCCTGCTTGGCGCAATTTTCTAAAATCGCCAACTCGCCAACAACGGTCTTGCGCCATGTTTTGCGAAATGTTCATAAGCGAGGGAGCAGATGTCCAATCATAGCGCATAATAAAGACGAAAGATAATAGGTTTACCAGTTTGGAGGTTACCAGTTTTAGCGCTTTACCGCAACTTGGCGAAGAAGGTAACTCCGGTTCACCCCATTATAAGTTAAACTTGAAGAATTAAAGGTAAAAACCTGTGCAGAGATGAAATCGATATCATTATAGAGATAACTTTTTGAGTTTTAAGATAATGCAAAAACCTTTTTGGGAAAGTTTATAGTTTTGGAAGCCATGTATTTCCATAGGTACAGGTCTTTATCGAAATAATGGAAACACCTTAGATTTATAAAAAAACCTTTATTAATATAGTATAGGACCACCTTTGGTTCGCCTAGGAATCAATTCATACAAGTGTTGAATAGTGTTTAGAGGGATATTGTACCATTCTTCCTGGATATATTGTGAAAGTTTTGGAAGCGATGCCGGTAGAGAATATTGTTACAAACCTGTAATTTTGCTTCCCAGCAAGACGAATAGTGTCATCCTAAGAAAGACCGTTGTACGATCTGTCCTGTGTGTGCTGAGCGGGTGCCGTGTCAATGAACTCAGAGGTTGGCGATTAACTTGGCGATCATTTGGCGACTTGGCGACGAATTTGGCGAGTTTGGCGACTAAATGGATACTACTTGAAAGTTCGAGAACTTTCACGATCCATCCACTAAGACCCGAGGTACAGTCAGGTACGCCCTGATTGGTCTGAAGACTCTAGCCCCGCCTCCCGGAACTATAAAAGACGGGCACTCAGAAGCTACGAAGTCGTCTTTACTCTTTTCACAGCTTAAAAAACTAAAAACCGCAAACACTGTTATGGAAAAACTGGATATACTCATGAAGGCATTCGATAACCCAAGTCTACCTGTCACTAACTAGTTTTCTCCTGCAATAGCCTTCGCATAGTCTATTGGAACGCAAATGGCATTAACAATAAAATAATTGACCTTCGTAATTTTGTAAATAAGTATACCCCCGATGTAATCCTACTGCAAGAAACCCACCTTAGACCACAAAGAAAAATTTTCCTGGCAAACTATTTCTCATATTACAGTTACAGAGCTAACCAGGCTGGCGGCGGTACTGCAATTTTAATTAAAAATGGTTTACCTCACAGTGAGGTCCCCCCACCTTTACTACAACATGTAGAAGCTAGCGTGGTAAAATTAAATTTTAAAAATAAAGATCCAATAACCTTAATCTCTATTTATATCCCCCCTAGTGCAGATAATTCCAATTTTATTTTCGACATCGAAAACTTGATGCAAACAGGACCTAATCAAATAATTTGCGGAGACTTTAACGCTCACCACGTTAGCTGGGATTGTAAGCGTAACTGCCCAAAAGGTAATTCCCTAAAATCATTCGCCCTTCAGGCCGAATTAGACATTATAGCACCGTCCACCCCCACTAGATTTGGGCCTCAGTCAGCCAATACAATAGACCTCACCTTAATTAAAGACTTCCTGTACCCATATGAAATTCACTCCTTACCTGAACTTAGCTCTGACCATAATCCCATCTTATTAAATTTTTTCTTTAAATATTCCCTGCCAAATAATATTAATAAATTCAAAACAAACTGGAATAATTTTAAATTAACCCTCAGTCAATCAGAAACCCCAAACATTGATGAATTTACAAACCCAGATAAACTTGACCATTTTGTAAACATCTTCGAATCGCAAATTATTAATGCAAAAAATCTAGCCTCCACCCCCATTATAAATAGTCAAAATTTTATTGACCCTAAAATTAGAGACCTAATCAGGGACAGGAACTTTGCCAGGAAAAATTTTCAAAAAACCAGAGACCCAGTCTTCAAGAGACTAATGAACCAAATTAATAAGGAAATTGAAAAACTTAACAATAAAATCCAAAGCAATGAATTTATACACAAATTAATTAGTGTTAACACAGAAGACGGATCAATCTGGAAACTTGTAAAAACTTTTAAAAGTAAAAAACAAAAAATTCCGGCCCTTAAAGGCCCTGCTAGTATTGCAATAACTGATAAAGAAAAAGCAAACTGCCTGGCGGCTAGCCTTGAGAAACGATTTCAACTTAATGAATTGAGCAATTTCACCACAGAACATAATGTAAATAATATAGTCAAAGGCTTTCTCGACTCATTGCCACAAAAATTTATTGAAATTCCCCCTCCCTCAACTGATGAATTAAAGGATCATATTAAAAAACTTAATATCAAAAAAGCCCCTGGCCTTGGCAGTATTAACAACAAAATGTTAAAAACACTTCCGGACAATTACCTAAAATTTTTAATTAATATAATTCATAGCATTCTCAAATTAGGATATTTTCCCATGTCATGGAAAACAGCTGCAGTTATCCCCATATTAAAACCAGGAAAAGACCCAACTGATCCCTGCAGTTATAGACCCATATCCCTACTCTCCTCTGTCAGCAAAATTGCTGAACAGATAATTCTCAATAGATTAAATAATTACCTAGAAGAACATAATATACTAACACCTGAACAATTTGGATTTCGCCGTAACCTATCTACAACCCACCAATTAATTAGAGCAGTAGAATTCATTGAGGAAGGTTTTGAAAATAAACAAAAAACTGCAGCGGTTTTCCTTGACATTCAGAAAGCTTTTGACAGAGTTTGGCAAGATGGTCTTATATACAAGCTAATTAATTACAACATACCCCCACACCTTATCAAAATTATAATTTCTTACCTCAGTTACAGATCCTTTAAAATCAAGATAAACAATGAATTTTCGGAAGTAAAACCTATTCTTGCAGGTGTACCTCAAGGATCTAAACTAGGGCCAATTTTATTTTCCTTGTTTATTAATGATATCCCCAAGCAATTTAACACTATGTTGTGCATGTACGCTGATGACACTGCAATACTAGCTAGAAACAAAAATCAAAATTTCATTACCATAGCTTTAAACCGACATATTAAATCTCTTGAGGACTGGTTCGTCGAATGGAAAATTGAAATAAATGCTAGTAAAACTGAAGCTATAGTTTTTAATAAAAATAACTGTAAAAAGAATTTCTCCCCAGTTAAAATTAAAAATCAAACTGTCCCGTGGTCTAAGGAATGCAAATATTTAGGTGTTATTCTAGATAGTAAATTAACTTGGAAACCCCACTTTATTTACACAGCTAAAAAGTTTCGAGACCTAACTCGTAAATTTTATCCCTTAATTTCTCGAAACTCCAAAATGAGTAGACAAAATAAAATGCTTATTTACTCTGCCTACTTGCGTCCAGTATTAACTTATGCCTGCCCTGTGTGGGGATATGCTGCCAAGACTAATCTTAGACTTATTGAACGCCAGCAAAATAACTTAATTAGAAATTTCTGCAATATGAAATACTACATGCCCAATACAAATATGTACTTATGCCTAGACTATCCCCCTCTTAAAAAATTCATTCAAAATCTAGCCACTAACTTCTTTAAAAACATGGATAAGAATGAAAATGAAGCAATAGCTAAAATCCCTAAATATAAACCATCTACAAACTCTAGAAGACCCCGTAATATACTACTTTAATTTATCTCAGCCCTTTAGTTTTTCTTCCTTTTATTTTTTCAAACTCAAATTAAACAGTATCTCAATAGCCAATTCTAGCTCACAAGCAGTAAAAACTTACTAAGCCCAACTGCAGCGTACCCCCTCCCCCCCCCTCACCCTAATATCAGACAATCACAATGAGTCCTGACACTCGTCATCTCCAAATTTCGTCGAAGACGGCCACGGCAAAGTATAGACAGCAAAGCACTGTGAAGTCTCTCCTTACCGGGGATAAGCCCCTGCCGGGGCCAGGCGCCCCGTCAACCCAACCATCAAGCTACGAAGTCGTCGTGTCGTGTGTATCGGAAGAATTTGTGTGGATCGTGAGAAGTTATGTGTGTGAGGAGTCGGAGTCGCCGACAAGTAAAGAAACTGGAGGATTAGACAGCAAGAAAGCTGCTGAACTATAGCAATTAAATGCGCTGAGTAATTACAATTGAGTGGCGGTATTTGTTGTAGAAGAAAAATTTTGTAACAATATCTATTCCATACTGAACTCTCTAAAATAGAACATAACGTTTCAATTGTATTGAGGTCGGGTGACTGTGCGGGCCATGCAAATGTTTAACTTTATCCTCATGTTCATCAAACTATAATTGGATAAGTCTTGCTGCATGGATAGGTGCATTATCATCCTGTAAATTCCATCTCTTGCAGGAAACAAAGCTTGCATCACAGGATGGGCCTGGTCAGCTAAAATTTCTCTATACTTATTCCCAGTGATCTTTCCATTAAGGGTTACGATTGGTCCAGCAGAAAACCACGACACGGCTGCTCATATCATGACAAATTCACCTCCATGCTTGACAGTTGGAAGAAGACAATCATGGTCATAGGCTTGTGCAGGTGCACTCCAAAAATGTGCCCTTCCTGTTGTAGTGAAAAGTGTGAAACACGATTCGTCAAACCATATTACTTTGCTTCCACTTATCAATCGATCAAATTTTGTGAGTGTGACACCACTGTTGATAATGTTTACTATTAACATCTGAGACAACTGGCTTGGGAATTGCTGCTCTGCCATAAATGTTTGTGAAGGTACCTTCTAATTGTAATCATTGACACTGGAGAATCCAGATGGGTATTGAGTTCGGTGGCCACTTTTGCTGCAGTTGTTCGCTTTTTAGACATTACAATACGCTTCTATATTCTCCAGTCTCTTTCACCGAGCTTCTCTTTCCGCCCATTATTTTGCTTTGCCGAGTTTGTCTTGCCACGCTGTATTTATACTGTTATGATTTTAAATACTGTACCTCTAGAAACGCTTAAAAATCGGGATGTTTCGGTCACACTTGCTCCAACTAGACGGGCTCATACAATTTGACGTCTTTGAAAATCTGAGAGTCCCGACACTTTACGCTTTTGAAAAAAATCCAAGAATTACAGAACTTTAATAAAGCTAACACATACTACCAGAATATATACATTGCTATTTATAAAAAAACTGGTGCCTATTATTATATTTTAATGCCTACGAAGCGCATTCAAAAGTGTCACTTTTATTCACAGGAATTTCCATTATTTTGATAACCTCCTGTAAGTCATGGCGAGTATCCATAGTGATGATTCAGAATATTTTCACTCTCAACTATTAAACTTTCCGATTAATGCTTATTCTTAATTTCTTTTTCATCTTCTGACTGAAGGAAGTATAAAAAATTTATTTAATTATCGAAGAATTGAATTAAATACAGCTGTAAAAACGCTAAATAAAGCTGATGAAACTTTGATCCATCGATATGTTTGCATTTGATTGCTACCATTCCATGATAAGTAATAAGAATGATTTTTGTACCACTTTCATTAGCGTTTTTTATCTATAGATTCTGAAAACAATCCATTCATAGGAGGCTTGTCTACCCATCTCTCAAAGTACAAGTGAACAAAATAAACACAAAATGTAAAGAGCTAGGTAGATAGAATTTCTAACACTGTTTTAACATCTAAAGTATAGATAAGTATCAAATTTTGAACTAAATATTCTGTATGCATGCAAACGGTGCAACTCAAAATATAAGTAACAACTTGCAGGAATGAAATTTGGTATGTATTCATGTTATTAAAAGTGTAGTTTTGTGTCAAATTTTGGTTTCAATCGATTGAAAATATTATCGTTCAAAATGCATACTCAGCTTTCTTTATTATTCTACGAAGCACAAAATGCACATGCGTTTCCTTTAAATATAAAATCTGTTCGCGCTACTAGTATCAATAGCAAATTTTTGAAAATAGTATAAAGATAGGTGAAACAAGCTTGAAATAATAATTCGGATTAATAATCTTCTCTCTTTTTTTTTAATTATTGTCTTGTGATTGATGGATTTGATTCAAAATTTGATGCAGAACTGAATTTTGTCATAGAAATTCAAACAGTGAAAAGAACTCTCTACAGCTTCCATTCTCTGCTCAAAGCAAAAATGGGCCCTAAAAGGATTTCATTTTTGGAAAATAAACTAATTTTCATGCAATATTCTTGATCTGTGAAACTTGTCGAAAGAAAATAAGTGCTTTATTAGAAGATTTCTCATTGTTTTTGGAAGATGAATACAATTTTTGTTTCCCTCAGTCTTTCAACTTTTCGAGAGAGTTCATTCTCTGTATTGATAGATACATACTCAACAGAATCATTTCGGTGAAGATAAACACCTCTATCAGCGCAAAATGTTGCATTTCTAAATTATTCTAGAATAGCTTTATTTATGCCTATATGCCTTATTATAGCTATATTTATTTAATAGTTTTCCTGACCCTTTCATTTTGCACCACGAAATTTTAAATATCCATATTCTTAAAATCTCAACTTTTCCAATAGTGATTTTGTTTATTTGTGCTCTGGAGAAACGGGAAGATGCTAACTTTCTTACTGATTTCTGGTTTCCATATTAGTATAAAACATTCATACGCTAGATTATTTTTTGGAAAACTCACTTATACATCACTTAGAGATCAAAGATCTATGTTTCTGGAAAAAAGTGATATCTTGTGTCCAACGCCAATTGATGTTGACTTTCCTCAAAATTGTCAAAGGAATAATTAATTTCGACTTTATTCCCGGTGCTATTTTTCGGTTTATGTACTTTTTGCTCTTTTTTCTTTCTTGCCCTTTTTTTTTTTTTTTATAAAAAGTCGAGTTTCCGAAAAAGAAGTTTCTTTGAAGCGGAATGAGCTACCAGTCTTGCAGCTTGGAGAGGCTCAAGTGATCATTTTTAGTGGTTATTTGAATTTTGTATCAAATTTCTATCCCTTTAACACAAAATCGCACAGCGTTACGATATTTTTGCTACATTATCCTGCAATTTAGAATATCTAGCAAAATCGTAGGGATATCGTGAGATGTGCTAATAGGTTATTTATATTCACTTAAATTATTCTATTGAATATGCATCCTATTAGTACCAAACGCCCAATAAAACTTAGATATCCTCGCGATATTGTCCATCATTCATAATATCAAGCAGTATCATGGAGATACTTTACAATGTCTTTTACTAATGGGATATTTATCTATATTGAAAAAAAAAAAAACGTATGAAAGATATCTTATTTTATAACTGATCACAAAATAATATCAATTTCAGTTAATGCAACGATCGTTCACTCATGGCATCTACATTGAAATTGTTGAAACATGTTCTTTAAAACATAATTAATGCAAACTAAAGCTTTATATTATTTCTTCCGCCAGGTACATTTATAATTTTTACGAGGGTTTGAATGTTGAGTATGAAAGAAAATAGAGAAGAAAAGAATTAATGAAAGTTTTCCAACGAAATGTCACAAATTTTGAAATTAAAAAAAAGATTGAAAACCAGACAATATTAGGAGTTGAAAATTCTGTTCTTTATTTCTAAGGATTTGTAGTTATGAAAAAGCTTTTAGTTCAAAAGTTGTTCGTTATGATAAGCAATAATTCGTCCAGTTTAAACTGGTCTTCCATTTTCAATAATAAGGAATTATAGGGAAGGAAAATTTCAAAACCTTACCGTTCCCAGTCCTTTTGAGCTGAAAACAAGGCTAGATTAAACCTTGTACAGAGTCTTAAGTAATACAAAACGTGAAGCCACTTTTTACCTTCAAATTTTCCAAACCAAAATCTCTTATCAATTTTAATTTGAACTTGTATGAATAATTTTCAGAAATTTTTTTAGTAAAACTGAAACATTATAGCTCTTAGATACAGATTACCTTCTAAAAAGTTGATTTCGTTATATCGAATATTTAAAAAAAAAGTCAGACCTGAAATTTAAAAGCAATATTAGGAAAATAGTAAAAAAAAAATGACAAAAATTGTCTTACCATAGCCCAAATGATATTTAATGATTATATGTGTAATCATATGTGTCGCGCACACTATTTAATTTAAACCTCTCAATTTAACAATTACTTGTAAAAAAAGCAAACGATAATTTAAGCAAATTCTTTCAGAACTCTTATTATTATTATTATTTCTTTTTGTAAATATTAGTTTAATTAAAATTCTTCTCTTACAACTGTGAGCATTGTTTTACCACGCAAGCGAATTTGACTAGTTCCATATCAATTTTACGTATTAAAAGAATCTGATGTTCCAGCATTTTGGTAATTAGAAAAGTTTTATAATATTTTGCTGATGCAACAATACGATATCGGGCATTTTTTTAATTGTAAAGCAACAGGTTTTGAAGATTATAAAATAATGTAATATGGTGTATAATAAAATAATGCAAATGCTAATTAAATAGGAATATCAAAATTAAATAATTTTCAAAATATTCCAAAATAAAAAAAACATGGAATTTTGACACCTTTTAAAATGTAGGGTCCATAGGCAATTACCCACTTGCTTATATAATAATCAGGACCCGACTTAGCGCCCTGGGCAAAACACTTCTTTGCCCCCACCCCTCTGCTTCACTACTACAGGAATAAAAAGCCGAACTTTATGGAGGTATTTAAATTTTCATCTCATTATAGATATATAACAAGAAAACTGACTAGAACCTAAAACAGCTATAAAGCTTCCCCTCCCTCCAATGGTCTGACGAAATATCTGATATTGGTCTGACGGTCTATTTTATTGATTTTTTGAGAATTCTATGTCCATCATTAAAAGAATATAGCATAGATGCAGAAAACGATGAACAATGGAATAAAAAAATAATTTCCTTTTAAATATTTAAAAAAAAACACATGCTAATATCATAGCCTTCAGTAAAGTACATTTTTAAAACAACTAAAACATTTATGCATCTTACTTCATAGATACACCGGAATAAAGTAACTTTACTGTTACAGAACATTGTATGAAAACTGAGACTAAAAAGTGTCATGTATCTAAATATGTATTTGTACTTTATATTATTATATTGCGTATTTAATACGTATTTGATTAATGAAGAGGCTAACAAAAAACTGGCGGATTTTACATTGTACTGATATTTTGTTTAAAAAATGTTCATTAAGGAAAGAAACGTAAAATAAACTTTTTATTCGATTGGGGGGGTCTGATATGGCGGCCCGTAGCTACTGCCCCGTATGCCCCTGCCTTATTCAAGCTCTGTTAATAATCCAACTCTTGCTGAAAAATTCTTCTGCGAAATAGGCCAATACTTTCATTTTTCCTGTAACATATTCCTCAGCAATTCAAATCGAACCAATATTTTACTTTATCATGTTCACGAGATAATATTGGGCAGATTGAAGTAAGTGATCAGTGTTTCGCATGCTGTGTTTCGGTCATGCATTGCATGGTATTTTATCCATTTAGTTTAATTCCAGCACATCCTAATCTATCATGAGTTGTGAAACACATTGTAAATCATACGTGAATAAGGTATATAAATAATTTGTGTATAACATGATGATGATCTTTTCACAAGTTATGTATTTGTGAGAGTTATTAAAAATTTTGTGGTTTATTGAGAATATAAGAAAACAAAATTCTACTGCATTTTTTTTTTTTTTCATTTTAACACCTTATGTTTTGTATCTTGCGCTGCTACCAATATAATTTTTTCGTATCCATAGGGATGCACCGATGTATGTAAGAAGATCCTCGGTTCTAGAGGAACAGGAATGAAACAAGAACTAAATTATTTAGCATTAAGAATTTGGCAACGATTGTGGCATCAGTCAGTTTAGTTTTTAGTTTGATATTTACATTGTTAGAGAAATTGCCGAGTCAAAATTTGATAGATTATGCTATATTTGAAAATAATGTTCTGAATTAAGAAAAAACGTTATTTATGTCATAAATCTAAAAGTAAGATATAGACATTTGTTTTATTTTCAAATTTATGATTGAATTTAAATTTTTCTTTCTATGTTATGAATAAGCACAGCCCGCAATATGTTGAAACTTCAATATTAATCCCATAAGATTTACTTTGTTTTCACTTATGTACTTTTTTTGAAATTACAAGTTTGCATCCCATTAAGTATTCACTGTCATTTTTTATTCTTTGAAGTGTCCTTATCACTTACTGATAAATATCATTCTTATCTTTGTCTCCGTTAAATAGTTCGTCAATTTTAAGAAGCAGAATTTAAATTGTTTCTTCAGTTTTTTGCTTGGTTTTTATTCCCTTCCGCCCCAGTTTTCATAATTACATTTAATCAGACTTATTAGCTATCAGTTTGATCATTTACAGTAACAGTCTAAGAATATAATGAATTTTATTGAGAAGATTAAGGTGATTGAATTTCTTTCATAAATTCTAAAATTTCATGGAAAAATAAAGGCAAACTTTTAAGTTTTAAAACTCCTGTTCAAATTTTTAGTAGGTAATGAACTGTACAGTTGAAAGCTCACTTCTGCTAAATTATACAGAAAATAATATTAATTTTTTTAATAATTATTATCTTTGACTTTAATTCTCATGCGAGTCTCATCTGCCATTAAATATTATCTAAATTTCTGATATGCTTATTAGTAACATTCTCCTCATCAGGTTTATATATTTATAATAGACCTGATATTTGTTAAAGCACTTTAAACATAATAAATTTATGATTTATCTATCCTAAAGGAATTCGGAATCTATTAATATTATAAAATTAACATTTTCTCATTTGTCTAATTTTTTTTTCGACAGTGTCTACATATCATATTTTTTTTATTTGTTTCATATAAACCTACTTACAATTCTTACATATGTGATCATCTGTGAAAAATATAATTTTCTGACATGTAAAAGTTTTTAAATACTTTATCATTTATTAATTTATATAGATGTGCTAGAAATGATTATCTTTAATTTGTAATAACAAAATTTCTTATTTAAAATATATCTAATAAGAACATCAAGTATTAAAAATACTTTTTAAGTTTATAAATTCTCATAATAAATTTGCTTAATTATTCTGGAAAGTGCTGTAGATAATAGTAAAACCATTAAGTAATTACATTAAACTTTTAAAGGGCTTTTTTTTTTTATTAATGGTATAATATATGGAAATATTTTTGGGATAAAGATTAGTTTTTAGAAAGTGTTTCATCAAACTTATTAAATATAATTAATTTGATTTCTTAATTGATTTGGCTCACTAACTAAGACATTTCATTATGGTGTGAAATATGAAATAAATCTTCTAGAATTTTGTTTCATTGAAAAATTTGTGAACATAGGACAACCTACATAATTTCATACAAAAACTGATGAATTTGATGTTAGGTATAATTACCACAGTCTTAGCATGGGTTAAATAAATAGTAAAACACTATTATTTATTGTATTTTATCTGTTTAAATTAACTTGAACTATTTATTGCATAAGTATTAAGTATTACACTTCTTCTAAAGCAACACTTCAATATCTTTCCCTTCATAGCAAAGCGATGTCAATAAGCATAAATGTTGACATAAAAATGAATAAGTATGGGCTGTTTGTATTTTAGCACTATTAATAAGAAAAATATCAAAAACTTCTTATGAATATGCCACGTTGTTAAATATACTACATAGTGTATATTTAATAATTTTCTAATATTAGTTTTCAAATTTTATTTTAACTCTTGTTTCATCACTTCAACTGCTCATGAAATTTTTGTATTTACATAATTTACAGTACAGTAATTGCAACAAGGCTTTTAAAGGTTTTTCATCTCATATAATTACTATTACAATATATTTAAGATTAAATCAAATTACTTTTTATATTTATTTTAAACATATCACATTAAAAACATTTTTCATATAATACTTATGGGATATTTTCAATGTTAATAATATGTAAGTTCTGTTATATAATTGTATGACACTGATATATGGCATCTTCAGATCAATTTAAATGCATTTATAAATTTTTACTTACCTCTTAGCATATGAACGAGAGTGACGGAGAATCAGCAACAGAATATACTAAACTCATGACTTCTTTTGTCAATAGTCAATATTCCAAAACAGATAGTAGTCTTCAATCTATTCTAACAGGAGCAAATAGAGAAAGAATGCCACAGTCAGTATCTGATCCATCGGTGGGGGGACGTAGTGAAATGTACTCACCGGTAAGGAATGTATGTTCTGTAAGTTTTCTGATTTAATTCTATTTTTCTTCTTCTCCCTTTTCTTCTGTCTTAACTGTATTATAGTTAATAGTATAATTAATTAGTTTAGTAAAGAAGTTTATTCTCTACAATTTGCTAAATGGCTTGTTAAGTGTTTTGTAATTTCTGTTTCAAGTACTGATCTTTTGAAGTAGAAATTATAATATTTAAAACTAAAATCAAATATTTTTCTTACAAAAAAAATATTATAATAAATGTTGCTATCACAGTCGAGAAAGAACCAATTGTATCAGTTTTGAAATTTTATTACTTGTTTCTTAAGAACTTTAAGAATAGTAAAGGAAATAAATATGTACCACCTCATTGTAGGTTTTTTTTTTTTTTTTTGTTCTGTTTTGAGGAATTTTCAAATCATGTTATACCGAATTAAAAAATAATAATAAATGAAACCTGCTTTAACTCAAAATAGACATTTGTACTTGTTTAAAACCAAAATATAGGAATATAAGCTAGAAAATGCTGAATATATATGATGAAAAGTACTTTATTCTTTAGGAACTTGGTGAGTTTAGGAATAACTACTAAATATTAAAGTGTGTTTTTTTTTAGTTTGTTAATCCAAAGCATAGTATAATCCTCAAAGGAAACAAAGAAAATGAAATTTTAAAGCAAGCAAAACATAATGCAGCCAGAAAAGGCAATAGTGCTTGCTTAATCTACTATAGTTTTGAATTTCTACTAAGATTTCATATCAGTTATTTTTATAAGTTGATGAAAGCCAAATATTTGCATATCAAATTTTATATCTGGCTCTACTTTTTATTGCTAAAAATTTGGATATAATTTTGCATGAAGTTATAGATTTACTAATTTTTTGTACCCATTCCATGAAAAGATGAGTACAATCATATATTAATGAAATTTTATTCAAACATTCTGAAGCAAAAATTAAAATATAGTTTGCTTGCTTAATTATTGATTTATTTACAGTTAGATAAATATTTTAAGACATTATTGTGATATTTGTCACTTTCTATATTACTACTGAGAAAAAACACTTTATAGATATTGAGTACCATCTATTATTTTCTAATTTTCAGATTTTTTTTTTTTTTTCATATCTTATAAAAAATATGAAATTGAAATTATATTCTAGAATTATTTTAATATAAATTTTGTTCTCCTGTCAACTCTCTGGTATACTTTTATAAAAGAATTTCTTTCATAGTATAAATCCTTTGTAAAGACAGATATTACTATAATTATTAAATAAATAAGGCTAACAATTAAAAAATTATATTAAATAAATATATTTTTAAAAAAAACTGTGGTTTCTATAAGATATGATCTTTGTAATAATGATTAAAAACATGTCTTGCTAGTTATATTGTTATTTTATGTACAATTGTATATCTAAACACCCTTGACTTTACTGTTAACTTACTATGATATTTTGTTCAGCAAGCTGTAAATGGAATCCAATGTATTTTCTGATGTGTGTGTGTGTGTTTATATATGGAATTTTTGATTTAAGAATCATATTGTTGTATCTTTTCCTGAAACAAAAATGGAATTAAATGAAATATGAAAGCCTGATTAAACAATTTTAATAGGTACTGTAATGTTGAAATAAAAATTTAGTTATTGAAAAACAGATTAAATTAATTGTTTGGCATCATATTTTGATAAATGTCAATTTGAATCCAGTGGTTAAATTATTCTGACCAAATTATCTTAACACAATAATACTGTTAATATATTAATTCAATCATTAAATATCACAATGCATATTCAAATGAAAGTATTATTTTAAAATGTATCATTATTCAACTGGAATGGTTTTTATTTAATGTATGTATCTAATCATATGTGGGTTACAAGCTACACTTGTTTTAGTTTGTATTCTCCCTCAAGCTTAAAATTGATTTGAAAATGATCTACTCTGTTTTATAATTTAGAATTCAGTTGTAGATCATCTATTGCGAAGTAGTAATATAATTTTTATTTAATAATAACTTTATTTTAATGTTATGATTTTATATTATTAATATTATTCTGAGATTTTATTAAAATTCTGTTGTGGTGAATCATTGATATCTTTTGTTACATGTTATATGATATTAATAATAAAGAATTATCTATATTTTGTTATAGTTTAAATGTATTTGGTTTGCTGCAAGGAAAAAGTCATAATTTCTGTTAGATTAACCTTGATAATTTTTGCAGCAAGAGCCTGCTCCCGGTGAAGCTAATTTTCCAGATGGAGAATCTAGTCATGCACCTTCAGAAGATTCTGTTGCCACCAATCAATTGGTTGGACGATCTGCTCATAACAGGTTTGTAATCAGTGTGTTAAAGTAAATGCTTATAAAGAATACTTTTAAAAGGATTTTGAAGTTGGCAATAACTAAATTTAACAAAACAGGAAAAGCATCTCTTATTAGAATTCCATAACTATGATTACATGATATTTTTCTATTAAAATGGCACTACTTCATCAACAAATTAAAATATTAGTGCTAGTTGCTACTAAGCTCTATGTTGTCACTAAATGTTGGCTACAACATAGTATAAATAGTGGTCAAATATTAGCATTAAATGTTTGTACTGGTGCGATGTTAACTAAAATGTACCAATTATAATATATAAAAAAATAATTTGAATATTTGAGGAGACTTAAAACATAAATAATTGATATTTTGCTTTATAAATTCTGCATTTAAAATGAAAATGTATCGTTATTAATGTTATTCCTTACCTATGGAAGCACCTGTTACATCATTCATCCTAGGTTTGTTTGCTTATAGTTTATTATATGGAGTGTCTCTGAATTCAAGGGTCAAACTTTAAGGGTTGGTAAAATATATATGAAGAAACATTTTTTGAATGGAATATGGGATTGGAAATGAAAAGTGTAAGTGGAACAAATAAATTTAAGTACAAATAAGGCAGAAAAACCTTGTGCTGATGAAACTCCAACTGACTATGAGGAAGACCTCATTGCAAAGCTTTCAGTCACTGGTGCAATTGTTCATTTGAAATATCTAGCATCTTCAAAAGAGCATGCTTATCATTTGCCAGTCCATCACCACTAAGCTTGTATTGATATTGGTGGTGGCATATTTGTGCACTTACTTTAACATTATGCAAGTAAAGAGCTTTCTTTTCATTTTCTCACCAACAATTTTCATTTCTGACCCTATACTGCTGCACAAAAAATTGCTTTATATGTGTTATACCTACTCTTAAAGTTTGGCCCATGAATTCAGAGACACCCTGCGTATTATCAGTTTTAATTGGCATTAATAGTAAAGTGTATTTAGGTATTTCTCATATTAATTACATGTGATAATTCCTTAATGCAATAATAGACATTAATTTTTGTATATTTATAAAAATGAAATTTTTAAAAAAAGCCGCCATGCCTATTTAACCATGAGGTGAACAACATCATTACTTAGTAGATTCAAATGCCTCATAAAACTTGATGTGACTTCTGTTATTAGGAAGAAGATATTCATTAAAAATGCTTAACTCCATTAGTTTAACATGGATCTTTCTTTAAAAATGGCTATTTTCATTGCTTTGAGCAAAATAACTGATTTTCTTAAATTCATTGTCAAAAGAATTTCTATTAGATCCTGAAGTCAGAGACTATGAAATAGATGGCCACTTATCTTTCTTTTAAATAGAAAAAGAAACATTGTGAACTTTTGAAATGTAGAATTCAAGTTTCAGCAATCAATATGAATGATCAAATACTTAAAACCTTAGTTAAAAAGAAAGGAAAAAAGTTTAACAATTTTAAAGACAGCAGTTTTTTAAACATTAAGAAACTGAAGTTAATAGAGAGAAATGTAATATCAAAACAAAAAAAATTATTTGAATTCTTTGTTTTGCTAATAAAGTAGTTTAAAGGTAAATATTTTGAATTATGTGAAATCATGCAAAATTATTATTCTAAGTCAATGTACCATATTTTTTTTTAATGTGATTTGCTTAATTCTGTATTTACATAGAAAATAGAATACTTTGCAGGTGTTTTATTAAATAATGTACATATTTTATTTGCATTGCTATTAGTTATAAATATAGAATTATATATATTATTTGTTCTAAAGTACTCTTTTTTTCAATCAATCTCAGATCAAATCTTCAATCCTGGGATGAAGAAGAAGAGGAAGAATTGAAATATGGTGCCAAACATGTTATAAAACTCTTCATTCCAGTTTCACTTTGTATGTTGGTTGTTGTTGCTACAACCAGTTCAATAACATTCTACACTCAGACAAACACTTATCTGTAAGTTTATTCATTTTACACTTTTTGATTATTTTTAAAATTTCATTTACAGTAATATATTTTCTCAGATTTTTAAATATATTAAGAATTATATATAATCTTTCTATCTTTTCTTCTTGCAGAGTATATACTCCTTTCACAGACCAAACAGTTGATACCCCTACAAAAGTATGGCAGTCATTTGCCAATGCTTTTATACTAATGGGTGTGATTGTTGTAATGACTATGCTGCTGATTGTCCTGTATAAGTTCCGGTTTTATAAAGTGAGATGCATCATTATTTTTTTTTTCCTATTTTTATTTTATTTTAAAAGTTATTTTCTATGTGAAATTTCTTATGTTTTTCTTTGCAAAATATGATCATTATAAATTGTTCCCATGCATCTCAGGCTTAAAACATATTTTTAGATATATTTAAAAATGAATCTTAGCCCATATGGCTATAATCATTATTTTTTATTATCATCATTGTTTTATCATATTATTATACATTTGGGTTGCATCCCCAGCTTGCTTTGTCCATCAACTGCCAAGAATCACTTTGTGATTCATTTTAAATCACTCTGTAATCCCAGCTCACTTTTCTTGCTTGTCATATAATAATGCATTTCTGCTAATATTAAGAAATTATAAATACATTCATTACTAGAAATAAATTTTAACTATATCGAATAGCATTAACTGCTAACATTAATTATTATTAACTAACTCATGTAATTTCTAAAATTAAAAATTTCTGTTCACAGAAATATGTACGTAAATGTTAAAAAGCAAAAATACATAATTCAGAGGTATTGAAAAATCAAAAATGAATATACTTTTGTTCTCTATTTTGATAAAATGTATGTCATATAATTAAGTTGATTAATATGATTAATTCATTCATGTCAGTCAATTTTGATTGCATCTTATTACAAAAGATATCATATTATTTTAAATTATACTTGAGCATTCCTAGTGGTTAGATATATTTCAGAGTAGTGAAATTAATTGGTGGTGATTATGTAGTTCAGAAATTTTGTTCAATAAATGAAGATGCTCACTTCTTTATCTCATTCATTTTGATTGGAATGATTCTTCAGTGCTTTACTGAACTTCTCGTATTTCAATCATTGGTTACACCGATTTTTTTCTTATCATCAAATTCTAAAAAATAGCTTTTCTCACATTTTTCCACCAAGGCAAGCATGCAAACAAATGAATGTATGGGCTATTACTAAATAATGATTAAAATATATATGTATACTAGCCGCCTTTGGCGACCAGCCGGTTCGCCAATCTTAGTGTTCGTTAAAATTTTAATAATTAAATATTTTATGCAATTCCAACTTCTTCAGCAAAATATTTTATTCTTCAGCAAAATATTTTAAAACTTCAAATTTTGATAGTCATATAATTCACTCATAATATTATAAAGGCCTTCAGTCATAACGTGATATGTATCTCTCTAATTTTCTGTTACCCCTCGTAGAATTTATGCTTTAAATTAAAGTGTAAAGGATTAATCTGCAATTAATATAATAATATTTTTTTACTGAAACAAAGCATTTTTTTTTAATAATATGATTACTGATAATAGTCACTGAGCGTTTAAACTTTATGGGCACTAAAGAATATCTTTCTTAATTTATGTAATATCTCAAGAATTTGTCAACAAAATTTTCTCAGATTCATCATGAACGGATCGATTCATTAACAATGTTTCATTTTAAATGCATCAAACACTCAGAAAATAAAATGAATCGTTTAAAATAATCTGTCGAAAACAGGTTTAAAAAAACTACTTAAAAAACGATGTACTTAAAACTATAAGCATATATAAAAATATATATATAACTAACATAAATACAATTTAATTACAAAAGCATGCAACTAACCTAAAAATAATTTAAATCATTGAAAACAGGTTAAAAAAAACTACTTAAAAAACGACGTACTTAAAACTATAAGCATATATAAAAAATATATATATAACTAACATAAATACAATTTAATTACAAAAGCATGCAACTAACCTAAAAATAATTTAAATCATTGTAAACAGGTTAAAAAAAACTACTTAAAAAACGATGTACTTAAAACTATAAGCATATACAAAAAATATATAACTAACATAAATACAATTTACTTATAAAAGCATACAACTAACCTAAAAGTAATTTAAATCGTCCGTTGATAAGGGTTGCCATGCCAACGATCAGAACACAGTGCGCATGCGTGAATTTTCTTCGCCTTTTACGTAACGCAAATGCGTGAATTTTTCTACGCCAGTTGGGGTAACGCTATGAAGATTAGACATTTTTAATTTCCTTTATTCTGTGCTATTTTAATTCAAAAGTACTTCAGAATGAATCTGAAACATGGATTAATTAACAATGTTTAATTTTAAATGCATAAAACATTAAGAAAATAAACAGAATCGTTTGAAATAATCCGCCGAAAAATCTTAACCCTAGTCTCATTACTGTTGGGAGAAAAAAAGAACTAAAGCCTAAATCATTTGGCGTTGGGGAAAATTGAAGATTTTTTTGGCGGAAAAGTTGGCGGTGTGGAAAATGGAAGATTTTTTTGGCGGGAAAGTTAGTTTTTAATTAATAATTGACTACCCCTAACATTTAGGGGGATGAAAAATAGATGTTGGCCGATTCTCATAGATACCGGATAAGCACAAAAAATTTCATCAAAATCGGTCAAGCCGTTTCGGAGGAGTATGGCAACGAAAACTGTGACACGAGAATTTTATATATTAGATAAATTTTTTAAATAATTAGATTTTTTTTATTACAAGAAATTTATATTGTGTCTGTTATCCTATTGCATCTATTATATTTATATATATATATATATTAGCATAATTTTTGAAGCAGAGGATAGTTTCGAAGACAGTGAAAAGACTTTCGATTTTTTTTTTTTTTTTTTTTTTGATGTTGCTTTATTTTATCCCAGGAAGGCACACATTATATACAAACAGAAGCGACAAGCATACACGCAACACAGAATGACACAGAGTAAAATGAGGGAAAGCTAATGAAAATTTTATCCCTGTGAATATATACTGTGAGATTTTAATAGGGATTTCTAACACATGTCAGTCACAGGCAAGGGAAACACAGGGATCTTTTAGTGGAATTTGTTTATATCAGCAATAATTTATCCCTTCTCTCAGAGTATGAGAACGTGTCGGTCTTTAGCCGATTCAAAAATTTTACAAAGCTTCTGTTGAATTAATTAGACAGAAAAAGTGAAATGAGGTCAGTAAATAAAAGAATATTTTAGAATGAAGTTAATCGGGGCTAAATTAAGCTAAAAATTAGGAAATTAATTAAGTTTAAATTAAATTTTAAAATATCATTATATATATATATATATATATATATATAATAGGTTTTTACTTTAACATTTCACTCTTGTGCATACTGTGTAACATACATTGTTAAATATCATAGTGTTTCATGTTATGATTACAGGTTATTCATGGCTGGCTGATTCTGTCATCTCTAATGTTGCTGTTTCTCTTTGCTTATATTTATTTGGGGTAAGTTGATTTTTTATTGAAATATTTTTAAAAGACTGTGAATTGAATGAATATATAGTGTAACTTTTGATGTCATTTTATTCCTTTAGTTTTAATTAACTCCATTTTCTTGAAAACAGTTTCAGTATTTTAATCAATAAATGGTAGTTAATTTGGTAATGAAATACTAATATTGCATAGTAAATTTAAATTTCATAAAATTAGTATAGTAAGAATAAAACTAACAAGAAAATATACAGAAGTTTTTCGACGAAATTGGATTCTGTATGTGATATCTTAAAAAAAAAAAAAAAATTACAATAACTGCATTCTTTTTATCAGCCTTGCTGCATGAATTTTTAATAGTTTTTTTGTAGATTATTCTTTAGGTTTGACTATGCATATAATTAAAATACTGTTGCAAAAATTATTTTTTATACAGTTGCAAATGCTTGGGTTCTGATGAATTATTGGTGTTATCATTTAAAACTATAACTATCTCCCTCTATGGTCATATCCTAACTTTTCATCCCAGAAATTTCTACTTCAATCTTGGGGTTATTGAAATTCTCTTATTGTGGAATTCACTTTCTATCCATAATAGGTATCAACTTCTGTACAGCCTCTATTTTGTTTCATGTACTCATTTCCATAATCTTCATCCTTTTGCCTTTGATTTCTTTACACATCAAATCACAGTTGCCCATATTTAAGATGTTTTTATTCCTATTCTTGGATTAAGAGATGACAATGATAGTTTTTACAAATAGTGATACAATTTCTCTGTTATTATCTGGAATGATTTTGGCAAAGGAATGATGTATTCATTTTCCCTTCCTCAACAGAAAACATCATATCATCTATTCGAAACCATATAGTAATGATCCAAATTGTCCAAATACCAACCACTGCCCTTATTGTCTGTTTTTTTTTTCAGTAATAATTTATTAAAATCTTGATTGTGAAATAAAGAAGTTGAAAAGCATCTGCATTTCAATTCTTTGAAATTGAATTAATTGCATCTGTAAAGTTCTTAGAAAAGTTAGTATAATTTAAAAGTATAATTTTTCTTTTTAGTTGCTGTTTATTTGATACTAGCTGCCTTTTGGCAACCAGCTGGTTCACCAATCTTAATGCTCATTAAAATTTTCAATTAAATATTTTATTTAACTTGTCTTGTAATAGCTTTTACATCACAATATTTTTAAGCTTCAAATTTCAATAGTCATGTAATTCACTCTTACTATTATAAAGGCCTTAAGCCATTATGTACTATGTATCACTAATTTTCTGTTGGCTCCCGTAAAATTTCAACTTGAAATTAAAAATGAAATGATTAAACTACAATTAATATTAAAAAAATTTTTTTACTGAAATCAAGAGAGTCTTTTTTTGAGATTGGAAGCAAAGTCGTTCGACATTAAAGTCTTATTTACACTACAGAATAATTTTCATAATTTATAATATCTCAAAGAATTATTCAACAAAAATTTCATGGAATCATTGTAAAATTCAATTTTTAGTTTTATTTTCAAAAGGATTTACTTGATGTCAATAATAGTTTTTTTTTTTCGGTTTATAAATATTCTTTAAATATTGTGACTCTTAATCTCCCTTGGTCCTAGTGAATCATATTCTGCAAAATATTCTTCACACTCCAACTTTTAAATAAATAAGTAAATGTGCTTATCTTTTGCAATAAAATATTTCTTGAATATTACAATATTACAATTACATTAATTGTAATATTACAATTTTAGAACAATCACCATTTTTGTAATCTAGACCAATCACTCTTGAGAAATTCCGGGATATAATTGGCTTCCTTGAGACGGTCGATGAAGTAATCTAAAATTGTTCGTTTTTATAGAATCTTGATATTTAAATTTTCATAAATCAGTCAGCTTTAGCGATTGATTTAGTTGATTGAATGTAACTCTTTTTATTTAAGACTAACCGTCTTTGGTGACCAGCTTAATGCTCCCTTAAACTTTCAATTAAATATGTATGTGGTCTCTTAATTGCTCATTTTGTAAAATATTTTTAAATTTTAATTTTCTATACTCACATAATTCATGTTATTATAGAAGCCCCACAATATTCTGTTCATTGTGCTATATATCTTTCTAATTTACTGTCAGCTGCCAAAAGATTTAAATTAGAATCTGAAATGGAAGAGACAGTGCTTCAATAAATACGAAAACATTTTTCCTAAAACCAGATATACAGCGGCTCAAAAAATTGAGAGTACACTTTACTTTTACATGATAAATCAGACTTTCAATGTAAATAACTTATTACCGGGAAGTGCAAACATGATTTTATTTTTACACTTAACAAATGGTTTAATTTAGAGTAAAAATAAAGAGAAATCAACAAAAAACTTCTAAATTGAAAAGTTTCAGAAACATTTTAAATAAATATGCGTAGAATTTTGCCTCAAAAAATTGAGAATACACCAGTAAAATTTTTGCATTATCACGCATAGAAACAAAATGTCACTATTAAGATGCATGTCTTTTGGTTCTTAGAATGGCCTCTAAACGTCATGGTACCGATTCAACCAATTTTTGGTGGTATCTGAAGATATTTTTCCTGCAACACTTGTTTTAGATGGGTTTTGTTTCTAATTTTGTGTTTTTGGACCATTGCTTCGAATGTGGTCCACAGATATTCAATGGTATTGATGTCGGGATACTGTGGTAATGTGTGTAACTGCTATTTACAATGAAAAAGACATATTTTGACGTTACGTGCATTCTGTTTGGGGTCGTTGTCCTACTGGAAAATGAAATTTCCATCTAAACCCAAATTTTTAGCACTTTCCTTTAGATTTGTATCCAAGAAAACCATATCGTTTATAATGCCATCTATAAAAATTAAATTTCCTATCCCGAATGAAGCCATGCAACCTCAAATCATGACGGATTCACCATCATGTTTAACTGTAGGACATAAATTTTTTGGATCCAAAGCAGTATTAGGCTTTCTCCATACAATACGATGGCTGTCACTGCCAAAAATGTTGAGTTTACTTTCATTACTAAATATAGCTTTCTTCCAAAGGTTATTGGGCTTCAATTGATGAGTTTTTGCAAACTTCAAATGCTTTTTCTGAATTTGCAAGCTGATGAATGGTTTCTCTCTAACAATGCAACTTTTATATCCAGCTTGTCCAATGGCATTTCGCAGAGATTCAGCACCTACACTTCTGCCTATGATTTGAAAAGTTTCTGCAACAAGTTGGATGAACCATATAGTCGCAGCAATCTGAAAGAAAGTGTTACAAATTTGGATTTAGATGGAAATTCCATTTTCCAGCAGGACAATGATGTCGAACAGAATACATGTAACGCCAAAAGATGGTGCCTTTTTCATTGTAAACAGCAGTTACACACACCACCACAGTACCCCGACATCAATACCATTGACTATCTGTGGACCACTCTCGAAGCAGTGGTCCAAAAACACAAAATTAGAAACAAAACCCATTTAAAACAAGTGTTGCAAGAAGAATGGAGTAAAATATCTTCAGATATCATAAAAAATTGGTCGAATTGGTACCATGACGTTTAGAGGCCATTTTAAGAGCCAAAAGACATGCATCTTAATAGTGACACTTTGTTTCTATGCGTGATATTGCAAAAATTTCATTTCATTGTATTCTCAATTTTTTGAGACAAAATTCTACGCATATTTATTTAAAATGCTTCTGAAACTTTTCAATTTAGAAGTTTTTTGTTGATTTTTCTTTAATTTTACTCTAAATTAAACCATTTGTTATGTGTAAAAATAAAAATATGTTTGCACTTCCCGGTAATGTGTTATTTATATTGAAAGTAGGATTTATCTGTTAAAAGTATTGTGTACTCTCAATTTCTTGAGCCACTTTATATATATAATCTAAATAGATCAAATCTTTCCACATTTTAATTTCATGTGTACCACAAAATATTTTTATGTAATATTTCAAAGAATTAATCTATAAAAATGTCTCTGTTCATCCTAAAATACAGTTTTAACTTTATTTATGTATTATTTATTATGTATTTATGTACTTTACTAATGTATTATTTAGATTTACGGGAAATAATATTTAATTTTATTTGAATCAATAAATGTACTTTTGAAAACAATTATGCAATCTAACTTTTATGCAATCCTTTGATCTTATAAAGCATATCCAATAAAATTATCTTGAGAAACTAAATGCTTCAATCCTCTGCAATCAAGCCTGAAAGAGTTATAAAGTTTTGAATATCATCATTTTAGAACAATCAATGATTTCATTAATTTAGTCAATCAGTAGCAGGAAAAGTTCAAAAGCTGATTGCTGTATTTTCCTCAAGAAGGTGATGGAGAGGTCTAAAATCACATGTTTTTATAGAATGCAGACATATAAATTTTGATAACTCAAACAACTTTAATTGAAAAAAAGTGGGAATTTTTTTACTTAAAATATTAGTGTCTTGAGAATATTTTATTAAACATGACTCACAAAACAGAGCTTCTGCATAAAAATTTAAAATTCATAATTTATCAAAACATTTATTGATAACAAACTACTTAAAATATAATTATTTATTTAATTTAGCCAATTTTTTTTAGATATATACACCAATCAATAAAGTTTTAAAAATTAGCTGTTTACTGATTAGAGTTGATATTTTGTATATATATTTAAACTATGTATGCCTTAACTAAAACTGAAATAATAATATAACTATTTTTAAACGTCAAAAAAAATTCGCATTCATTTTTTAAAAAAAATATTACATTTCATATTCATTCCATTTCTTGCAAACACATGTTGAACATTACACTTTCCTAGGTCTTTAATTTATCATAAGAATTTTTGAAATTTAACTTAATCTTTTCATTTTTGTCAAGGTGATGACAATTTTTTCTTGCTCACTCATGATGTGCTCGGGTAGGTTAAATTTTATTTTCAATTTGTGCAAAATAAACTGTTAGAAAATGTGATTAAAATAGTTTTTTTTTAAAGAAATTAAAAATAGAAACTTAATTTATATATTAAAACATTAGCATCATTGAAAAGATTATTGTTTGAACTTTAAGATGATGTAAAAATATCAGTTTTGAGTTGTAGAATTTTCAGAAGTTATCTCGGAAATATGCAAAATTTTCTTTCAATTTTTAATTAAAATTTCAAAGCAGTTTCTCCCGGATATTCATTCACTCCTTCCAAAGAAAATATTGGCCAAGTTTGGTAGCTCTACATCATATGGTCTGGCATGTAGTGCGCCAACACATACACACATAAACAAGCATTCGTCCAATAATCAACCTTTAAGAAACTCCGGATACTGCGTGGAGTATTTTCTTTAAGACATTGGATGGAAAGGTCCAAAATCAAGTGTTTTTATTAGAATGATAATACTCAAATTTACATAAATCAAACACTTTTTGTGATTTAGTTGATTGGATTTATTTTAAATAAAATTTGGTATGTCTCAATAATATTTTGTTAAATATAATTTACAGGACTGAAAATCCATGTAAAAATTTATAATTCATAATTTATCCGAGAATTTGTTGATTAATCTTTAAAATTTAAACAATTTTTTAGCAGATGCATAAGGTTTACATGTTAGCTGTCGGAATTTAATTAGAGTGAATATCCTGTATATATTAAATTATGTATGCATTAAATAAAACTGATTTATTGAATCAATAATATGGATCTTAAAGATAGCAGGAACTTTTTTCTTGCATTTACTTTTTTGAAATATTATTCATTTCATTTATTTCATATCATACAGACATGTGCTGAAAATTGCACTTTTATATGTTTAATTTGCAACAGTAGTTAACTTATTTTTTTATTTGAGCTTTTGTTAATGTGATGGCAACACATTGATAAAAGCTAATTTTTTTCCCATTAACATGCAACATGCAGCTTAAATTTTATTTTTATTTTGAGTGAAATAAATTGTTGAAAAATATAATTAAATAATTTTTTTTAAAACTCATTCACTTAAAATAGAAATGTAATTTGGTTAAAACATTAGTATCATTGAAAAGATAATTTTTTTAAATCTTCAATATGATGTATAAATCAATTTTGGGCTGTAATTATTTTCAGAAGTTATAGTGGAAAAAATGCCAAAATTATACTTAATTTTTAATTAATTAAAATTTTAATTCAAAATTTGAAAAAATCGCTCCAAGGTGCACATTTCCAGCCTCCAAGGTATACACGTACCAAATTTGATAGCTGTAGTTCATATGATCTGGCCTGTAGAGCGCCAACACACACACACATTGAACTTTATTATAAGTATAGATTATCTATAAAAAAGAATAGTATTTATTAATTAGTTATTTTTTAATGATTAAAATTGTATTTCTGTATATAAAATAAAAACTATTTTTGTATTACTGTTGATTGAAAGTATTTTAGATTTTTGAACCATTTTATTCATTTGCTATTATTTGAAGTTTTATTTCATCCTTTAAGAAGTTTTCCTAACTTGCAGAAAACTAAGCTTTCTGCAGTTTTTAAAAATCATATGCTCAGGCAACTTGTATGAAGTTCTAAGATTTAAAGATTGGTGCAGCTTATATTCTCATTTTATATAAAAGTATTTTTTAATTTGCCTATATATGTGTAACATTTATTTATTTACATGTGTATTTGCAGTCTATTAATTATTTTTTATTTAATATATTTTTACTTTTTTACATTTGATATTTATACAAGTGACCATAAATAATTGTTTTGATATATGATAGCTATAATATATGTAATTTTATCTGTTATATTTGTTTGTTATAAGTTATTCAATTTTTGCTTATAATTACTGGAGCATGAGAAGAGTTTTGTGAGAGTTGTCATTAATTTTTTTTTTATAAATTAAAGATATGTAAATATTTTCATTTTGAGCAATGACAGATATCTTATTTAGTTCATTATAATTATAGATTTGTAGTTTTTTTGTTTAAATCGCAATTTCTTTTTATTTCAGTGAAGTTCTTCGTGCTTATAACATTCCAATGGATTACATTACAGTATCTGTCATTATGTGGAATTTTGGAGTCGTAGGAATGATTTGCATACATTGGAAAGGACCATTGCTTTTACAACAAGCTTATTTGATTCTGGTTTCAGCCCTTATGGCTTTAGTTTTCATTAAGTACTTACCTAATTGGACAGCTTGGGTTGTTCTTGGAGTCATTTCAGTATGGGGTGAGCTCATTTTCAGTTATTTCTTTTTCATGTATTGAATATATACCAATTACAAAGAGTTATATAAAAGAAAATTCTATTATAAGGCATGGAAAAACTTCTTTACTGTTTTCTTTTTTTTCTCAGTCTCAATGCATCTCCCAAAACGGAAAAATGTTTTTTTTTTTTTTTTTTTTTTCAGAAAATGGCTGTTTTTAAACAAATTAGTCACAAATAGCTTTATTATTTATATGTTTCTAGATGTGTTTTAGATTCATAACCATTAAACTATTAAATTCTTTGTACTGTTTAATTAAATGACATCTTATGCTTTGAGGGTGTTGTCATTTTAATTGAACTGAAAATCCATAAAGGATTTGTGATGTTGTTGTTGTTTTTATGATCAAGTTATTGTATGATTTATTATAATTCTGTTTTTATTTATAAGTTTTAGAATCTGATAGTTTGATTAAAGGACTTTTAATTCAGTGGTTAATAAAAAGTTACATATCAAACAAAAAAAACTTTACAAAAGTCTCTAGCTTTAAATCTTTCTTATGTTTTGCTTTTTTAAATTTATTTAAATTGATGAATAGTTCAATTAATATTCATAGATGTTTGTTTATAGCAGTGGTATTATTTTTTAGTAAAATATTAGAGAATTTGTTAAAAAGTTTCTTAAGTTTCCACTTGCCCTTTCGAATAAGTTCATCTTGCCCTTTAATAATTATATTTGAAGTTTTAATTATTACTTTTTAAAATTTTACTTATGATTTCAAATTAATATCTAGGCTTAGAATGGTTTTAGAAAATTTGAACTCAAAAATTATGCTGAGATTTTTTATATCTTTATTTTTATCCTTGTAATTTGGTATGCATTTCCATATTGAATCATCATTTTCAGATTTTTATCTGTGTTAATATTTTCTTACCAAATTAGTTTGTTTGTAGTAATTAGTTATTAGTTACTAGCAGTTAGTTTGAATTCAGGCATTCGAAAATTCTCATGAAACAGTCAGATTCAGAGTTCAAATGATAATATTTTTTCTGCAGTATCCAAAGAGGAAATTTATATTCTGCTCTCAGAAAAGTATATTGTCAGTGATATTACATACCTAAAAAAATGTTATAATACTTGTTCCTCTTACAATCCCAGGCTAATGATTTTCTTTTCTTTTAAGCTAAAAAAATTGCAATACTGGCACTTAAAAAGTAGTAATTTCTTTTGACAGAGCTTCCTTCAACTATGCAGAATCTCAGTCTCTTCTCCCAGAATTGGCTTTTTTATTTATTTCTAGTATGATTATTTCATGCCTTTGATTTTGTTTTTTGAATGACTCAAGTTAATCTTGCCTATCCAAATGGGTGAGATGAAAAGAAACTAATAGTAGCCTAACTATTTTGATTTTTTTATATGTTTTTATTTCTAAAAAAATAAGTTTGTGTTACTCATGCTTTGTTTGGGGCTCTTGCTGTTTTTTTTTTTGTTGTTGTTGTTGTTTTAAATAGCATGTGCCCCAAACTCAAATCTTTGTTGTTATAAATTAAATGACCACTCAATCACCTGCATCATACATTGGAAAGTTTTGATGATCAAATGGACATGTATTGTGTAGGTAAAAAGAATGGCATTAAGAAAACTGTAAATTATTATGTCAAAATTTCGATATAATCTGAATAGTTTACAAGTTATAATCTGAATAGTTTTTCATCCACTTTTAGATATTAATTTTTTGAAAAATGAAATAAAATAAAAAATTTAATCAAATAAAAATTTTGGATTGCAACCTATCACATGGTAACAAATTTGAGTCTCAGTTTTACAAATATTGATTCACTTAGCACAGATATGGTATTTATTAAGTTCATGAAAATTTCAAAAATAAGATTCTAATTTATATTATTTGGGCATAAGATCATAATTAATGTTCTGATTTATTTAATAATATATACATTGTGTTAAAAGAAAGAAAAAATCATATTTTATTCTGAATTTCTTTCTTATTTCTAAACATGATTTTTCTCTGTAAAAGTAAGAAATGTTAATTTAAAATAAAGTCAATTTATATTAAAATAAAAACAAAATAATATTAATATATATTTCTTGTTCCTCTTCTATTAAGAACTCATAATTCCATTTGTTCATTATTGATTGAAATCTAAATGGAATGTTTGAATGTTTTGTTAGGTATTTCCTCATTATTATTGTATTAATCTATATATACTGCTTTTGTATTTTTTTTAATAATGATTGTATAATTCATTTTTATTTCCAGATTTAATTGCTGTCCTCTGTCCTAAGGGCCCTTTGAGAATTCTAGTCGAAACAGCTCAAGAAAGAAATGAACCTATTTTTCCTGCACTAATTTATTCTTGTAAGTGTGTACTTATTCTAAAATTGCATTAATAATTAATAATGATGGAAACTTAGGAATCAAATTACTTGAAATTGTTTTAAGATTCTGCAAGTAGGGCCTGCATGAAAAGAGTAAATAATTTTTTTTTAAGTTTCTTTTCCTAGAAATAATTTTACTCTCAGCATCAGTGGTCTGGTATAGGTTTATAAGTAAATACAGAAAAGATAGTCAATATACAAATGTTAAATGCTAATATATAAAAAGTGAAAAATTTTCAAAAAAAAATTATTTTAAAATTAAACGTTTAAAATGTTGTGTTTTTTTTCGCCCATTTATCTAACACATATTTGTTGAATGTTAGTAATTTCATTTGTTGAAAAAACAATTTAATATGTAAAATTAAAATACCTTTGTTTTTTTCGTGATGCTCCTGTGTAAAAAAAAAATTGCAATATATTGTATTTCAATTTTCAATATTATATACAATATAATTTGTTTTTATTGTCTTACAATTTAGGAAACTCTTGACTTTCTTGTTTTTTTTTTTTTTTTTTTTTTTTATATAGCTGCAATGGCTTGGTATGTCACAATGAGTGATACAGATCGCACAACCAAATCAAGGCATTCTGGTGATCAAAGAACGGACAATGATGAAGGTCTTTAGCATTATTATTTTCATTATTTTTTTACTTTATTATATTTCTACAAATTACCAAAATTACTGAAATGTTTTGCGAGAACTGGGCTATCCTTTTTAAATCTTACTAAGCCCCAGTACATTCAAGAGTAGATTATAATTGTTGGAGGTCATTGAAAACCTTCTGAAAAATATATTGTGAAAGATTGTGAACTGTGAATCATTATTTTAAAATAATATGATAAATACTTTTAATCATTATAATTACATTTTTACTAATTAAACTTTTATATTATTTTAATTTTTATTATTAGTCTAATAATTTTTTTGATGACTAAGGCATTTTTCATTCAGTCATTTATTTAAATCTATGTACTATTAGCAAAAGTAACTAAGGAGTTGTTGAAAGATATATAACAGATTTTTTCTGAATAAACTTAATTGTGTGATACTAATGAACAATTAATTATTTCCAAATATTGGGTCATAAATGTCAAAAAGATAGTTATATTAACTTGAAATGTTGAAATCTGACTCATAATGGCTGCAACTTGTCTTTCATCCATTCCTTTAGAATATTGCCCATTATGTATGGGGATAAAAAATATTTCTTTTCATTCATTTTATGTAATTTATCTTCATTGTTTGGCATTTTAGAAGGATATTCAAATTATTATTTTTTTTATTATTATTAGTCGATCTTTATTATTGATTTTGTATTTAATTTTTAATTGGTTGCTGAAAAGTTTTTATTTATATTTGTATCTATTTATTTTAGACATAGATTATTTTTTTACTTTAATTCTTTTTCTCAGTAATGTTTTGTATTACTACTCGAATAAATAGTGGTCTTAATCAACGGACTGCAGTACCCACACAATTATTTTTTTAAAAAAGTTCTTCCCCTCCTTCTTTGCTATGTGGATGCTCTATGCTTACTTTGTGACTCTGTGAATCTGATGGTTGACTGAAATAGAAAGAGAAAAAGAAGAAATAAGGTAGACAATGAACCAACAAGCAAAAGAAATGCAGATCAAAGCAATTCATTATGCAGCTCATAAAAACCCACTGATTATACTATTGATTGGTTTATTTGGGGTGGGAGAAGCAAAACTTTTTTCACTTCAAATTTAGAAGTATTTCATGCCAACAAAAAAAACTCAGCATGGGGCATTGGCATTGTTATTATTATTATTTAATTCGTACCCAAAATTTGCCTTTGTTCTCATGGACCCCCCTCTCTTCTCACCATCTCTCTCATTGGATGTTTGAGTTTTAGTTTCAATTCTTGTTGCCTTGATAGAAATATATATGCATTATTGAATATTCAAATTCTTTTAATAGAGGTTACTCTTTGGAAAAAGGTATGTGGATAATTTTCCAAAATTTAATTCAGTTACAAATTTTTTAATGGATCACTTAAAATTAATTATTAATAGTAAAATTAATGAATGTAGTGCACCTTTTTTGATACTCATTTTTGAATTAGCAATATCAAGTTGACTGGGGAGCTTGGAGTGGGATCGGGAAGCTCTAATATTTTTATGTGTTAAACTATCTCTTCAATATTCGCATTTTTTTTTTTTTTTAGTATTATCTACTGGTTATTTAAAATGCAGCAAACTTCTTATGTTGCTTTGAAATTAAAGGTCTTCAGCTATTTATGAGCTATTCAGCTATTTATTTTTTTATTTAAAAGTTCAATCCACATTTTCAAAACAAAGACAGAAATGTTGTTATAGAACTAATTTAAATAGTTTGATAGATTTTAAATAGCATGTATAATTACATTTGTCATGGGACTCTATGATATCTCATATATTGGTTCTGTAAACATATTAGTGCTATTTTTATTAGATGTAGTCAAAATCCTGAATTCAGTAACCTAACATGTTCAGTAATATAAAAATGGAGATGAATCTTGAATTTATATTGTTGAGGGCTTTTTATCTGACATCTTATAAGTTAGAGTGCTTTTGCCTGAAAAACTTTCTTCAAAAGTGAAAATTTGAAAATTAGAATAATATTTATTAAAAGTATGATAACAAATTTATGAATTTCTAGTAAGAGAAGAATTATGAATTTCTAGTAATGTGAGAAGAGGATATTATTCAAAAACACTAATATATAGCTGGTTCAGAAATACAAATTCTGTTATTGTAAAATGTTTAATTTCTTTATGAGTTTAAATTGGCAAAAAGGATAAAAGTAGCAGTTTAACATTCTTGGGGACATAGAGGTCGCTATTCTGTTAGCTAAAAAAAAATAATTCATATTAAGCTAATACTTATATAATTCAAATGTATAAAGTTTTACGGTTGATTTAAAAGGGTTTTACTAATATCTGTTAAGTATTTATTTATTAAATATCATGTTTCCTTGCAGGAAATAACAGTGCTAATGCAGACGCACCTGAAGAAAATGGACCTCGTGATGTTAGAGGAAGTCAGCGTTCTGAGAGAAGCCGCAGAGCTACTGGTTGGTCCAATAGAAATCGTAATCAGTCAGTACCCAATCATGGGGACCACGCAGAAGAAGAAGAGAGTAAGTTTGTTCAGTTAATTAATTTTTTTATGTAATTTTTTTCTACTCTATATTTTATTTTATGCTTCTTTATCTTTGAAAGATTTTTTCAATGAAGCAACCTAGTGGAAAAACCATGCTTCATTTGTTTATGATTTGTAGTATAAAAGGGTAAAAGTCATTAAAAAACTGTTATTTTCTGTTTATACTCTACATCACAGAGTGGCAACCTAAGGCTTCAGAGCTCTATGCAGCTCTTTTTTAAAGCTAACAAATGATATATATAAAAATTAAATATATATATATTTAAATTTCAGAAAAATATTTCTAGCAATATTTTTTGAAAACTGTTAGTCCATCCTAATTACTTTACTTGACTATTTGTCTTTTCTTTTGATGGCATGAATCAATTGACATCACAAGTTTTAAAAATCATGCTTCAGTTGTGGAAATTCCATTAGAAATTATGTATTTTTTAATGAAATACACATTTTAATTTTCTCATATAACATTCATTTAAGTTGTTGTTATAGAATATTTAAATCCTGATATAAGCACTTGCCAAAAGTTAATTTATATATACAAATTTTCTATAATTTTATTTTATAACTGCAATGTTGATAATAAATTAAATTCCATTTTATCTGAGTGCAATTTTATAATCAAATTGCTGATTTGTGACTCTACGTAACTTATTTTGGTAACTGTAATTCTAAAAATTGCATTTAACTGAAAAAGCTAGTTGTTGACCCTTATTCTATATGTATTTAATGATAACTTAGCAGTATGGTGGTAGCTATAAATAAAGTATTTTTCAATGTAATTAGGATTATAAAAGTAGATTTATAACCATGATCTAGTTATATCTATAATAATAGTGTATCTGTTGTTTTTTTAATCAGAAATATTTATATTTTTGAAATGAGGATTCTTTTTTGTTTTTAAACTTTGTGTGAAATATATAAATGATTCAGGGATTTTATAAGTTTTTAAGTTTTCAATGTATCAAGTTTAAGTGATTGATAATTTGATAGTTTTATAATATTATTTATATTTCTATCAGTATTTCCCTCTTATAAAATAAAACTGCTAATGAAGTTAAATCAGAAAATCATTCGCAAGACCGTATTAGAAAATATTGTTAGGATAAATTTTAGTATAGCCATTTAGCTTGTGAAATCATTATTTTATAGCCAATAACCTTCCCATTGCAGTATTTCATACTCTAAATTTGTTGCTATGCATACTTAAAATCCTATTCTTGTAATTGGAAGGTGAAGTGAAAAGCCCTTATATATTTCAAATGCCTTGTTATTGAAACTGAACCTTTTGCTTTTGAGCAAAAATATAAATGTTGCAATTACCAGAATTTAATATCTAATCTCACACAAACAAAGAAATGAAACATAAATATTACTTTTTCAAGGATTAAAAAAAGTAATATCTAAAGTGAGTAGGTCTAGAATTGATAGATTTGTAAAATTATGTAATAAAATGTACAATTTGATTTTTAAAATTACGAATTTGGTTTTTGTGATGCAAAGTTTTAGTGTATGTTCATCTTTTTATATAATCAATAAACTACTAAAAATAACAAAATTGAAAATAAAAGGAAAACAAATTACTATATTCTTAATGTTTTAAAATGTCATCTCTGTAACATCCTTCCCCCCCCCACCTCACACACATATAACCATTATATCATCAGTGTATAATATATATTGCACGTAATTTAATATGCATAATAATATATTCATATATATACAAAATAGATATATATATATATTGTTATTGAAAATTCATAGTCCATAAATTTAGTAATCAATTGGTCCAGCGTAATGGGTGTACAGTGAAACAGTCTAACACTATAAAATAATAAAGAATTATTTTTCTGTAAAGACACAAACACGTAGATAACAAAACATAGTCAAACCACTTACAGTGCACAACAGCACACAAGCATCAAAACAACATGAAATGCTTAAACAGAATTCACTCAACTATTTATGTGAGCTCTATGCGATTGTTATTCAACACACAACTCCATGCTGTCTCAGAAATTGAATGACTTCATCTCTTTTCCCCAGTTTTTTATAGTTCGCATAAAAGAGCAAAGAATGTTTTTTAAAGATCAACATAATATATGTCCTTGTGAACCCATCACTAAAATTTCTGTAGATTCTGGAATCTTCTATTTTGTCTTCTACTGGGGGTTGTCTGAACTGGTATCCATTCAGCATCCATAAGAGCCCTCTGTAAAATTGTCTTCCTTACTAAATGACTTAGTATGCTGGGAAGCAGAGTTACAAAATTGTAACAATATTAATATGCATGACGAAGAAAATATCATTGTGGCATGCATTTGTGTAATATGTTTTATGAAGGAATAACTGGCTCAAACATATAATGAAAACTGCACACTATGAAAAAAGTTCATTATCTTGTAGCATATACATTTTACGAGCTAAACAATAATTTATGACAACTGAAATATTTAATTTTTCACATCAGTCTTCATGATTTATGTATTCATATTCAAAATTTATAAAAATGTAAGTAAAAGCAAACCATTAATATATCTAATTTCATTTAACAGTCATTATTATATGTAACCTTTTACAATATGCTGATGCACGATGTCTGATTAGATTATTCATTTATTGTAAATTAATATTGTTCATTATAAAAACACGATTAAATCTTTTGAATAAAAGTTTATATACATATGTTCTGACCTTTACAAATGTGTTTCAATTAAGTTAAAATGCATTTAATCTCTTTTTTTTTTTTTTTTTTTTTTTTTGCAAAATTAAAAAAAAAAAAGGAATAACAATAATTAGTTTAACCAAATGATCTGATGCTATGCAAATCATCCACACTGTAGTATCTGCTTTCTAAAATTATGAAGTGTATATATTGTTGTATCTCATATAATGCTGGCAATATTAGAGCATAGGTTTGGATTTCAGCCTCATAATATTTAAAAATAATACTCTTTGACATTTCAAAAATATTTTTACACTGCAAAAAAAAAAAAAAGATCTTTATCTGCTATGGAAATATAACTATCCTTTTTAATTAGAAGTATATAAAACTCTCCTTTAGGTAAAATTGTATATTTCAGAAATCGAAAACAACTGAAACAAACGATTAACCTTATGTCTAATTGCCCGTGTCTTGAAAGTGGTTTTGGCAAAAGGTTTATCTAGAATTTTATTTATAGTCATTAAAAAGATTAATATGTAGGAATTTCTGAACAATTAAATTTTAAAAGCAGATTCTTGTTAGATGGAATGAGTGATATTCAGAGAATATGGAAAAATTGGTTAATTCTGGAGTCTTTTCATTTCAATTGTACTATTCAGCAAATTACATTTTATTTAGTTAGTTTATTTCATTTTTCCAAAAAACATTATTAGACCAAATTTTCACATATGATGTTTAATTCAGTTTACAAATTAATACAGTTAAAGCCCTTTGGTAACTTTGGAACTCAACTAAGTCTAACTGCCTAATTTCTGATTGATCTTGTAGAATTATTTGGTCCAAGATTTCATCTACATGCTTTTCACTTCTCCATATGTTGAAAAAAAAAAAATTCTCATCAGAATTTACGTAGAAATGAGTTATGCCTACAGAAGAAATTGCCGGTTTTGCTTTGGAAATCTGTCATTGCATTTGGTAAAAGAGAAATTAATTTTTTTTTCTCCACCATATACATACCTTATAAATATCCAACTTCAAATAATTACAGATCAAAGTTGGTAACAGTTTAGATGGATTTAATTTTCAAGAAATAAGAAAAGTATTATAAAAGTGAGAAGAAGATAAAGAAGTTGTAAATTATGTTAGAAGGATATTAATATTAAACCTACCACAGTCAAATGACAATTTTACAGTGGCAATCTCAATATATTCATGAGGTGTTTAAAGTTAATAGTTTGATGATGGCATAAAGTTGGCTTTTGGTAAGATTAGGAGTACATGGATCCTCATGATTGTTTGGTTCTCATTTACCAATTAGTTTGAGAGTATAAAGAGTTTACATAACATGTTAACAAATGTTTTGTATTTCTTGGCTTCAGTAAGGTAGAGAATTCTTCAAGATTATAAATAGTTTCCTTTGGTATAATGTTTTCAATTATTTGTTGGGCTTCTATCTGGAGAAGATTTTATCATATTTTTATTTATTTATTTGGAGTTCAAGAGGTGTTTTTTTACTAAGTGGTGAATATTTTGCCCCCTCCCCCTTAAGTGTTTTGTAATTTTGAGAATTTGAGATAACTTCTTTTGATATGAAAGTCCATTACAATTAGCACATTTTGGTGTGAAACTTGCTTCTTTTAAAAAAATCAGTTACTAAAGATTCCTTTATAGTTGGCTGCTACGATTTTTTTTTAAATAACTTATTTAATTTATTACAGTATTTTAGTGTAATAAATTCATTGGGTTTGTTTAAATTCAAATTAGCATTACAAATAAGTAAGCTGAATTGTACTTTTAATTTTACATATCTTTTTATCATTTTCACTTTGCCTTCACATGTGCGTAATATTTCTTGCTTTAATAAATTTAATCTTATGACGAAATTCATATAATTAATGTGTTTGAAAAGTCTAATGGTTATTGTTCAGTACTTGGCTACCAACATGCCAAGTTGGTGAACTCCCATTGTTGGTGCACCCTTTTGTAACTGTGCGTGTCATGACCTGCCAGAATTAGGTTTGAACTCCAAACGTGATGCTTACCGTTAGTAGCAGGGAATTAGAACTCCATGCTCCTTATTATAGTTCAATAAACTGAATTTTACAGAAGCATCATATTCTCCACTTTTAGCTACACCACAATTTATTAGCTTATCTTCAGTATCATTTGTAGAGCCAACAACAGCCTCTACAGTTATGTACTTGCTTTTAATTTTAGGGGGAGTGAAACTTGGTCTTGGTGATTTTATTTTCTACAGTGTTCTTGTTGGAAAAGCATCTTCTCATGGGGACTGGAATACAACTTTGGCTTGCTTTGTTGCTATACTTATTGTAAGTACAAAGTTTTTGTTTTCTTTGTATAATCTGAAGGAAATTAAAAATTATTTTGTAGATAATGCTCTGTTAAAATTTAAATTAGAAATATTGACATCTGAACAGCAATAAATTTTATGCCAATCGAATAAGTGGATATATTTGCTATAAAATATAGATTTGATGAGTTCAAAGATTTAGTTGCATTGATCCCAGCTTATTAAAAAAATCTTGATTGTTTACTTTTATGAAAAATTAAAAGCTTATACTTTCTGAACTAACAGTTTTTAATATGTGAGCATTTAGAAAAATATATCCAGAATGAAATATTTTTATTTAAAGATCAAATAATGTATCTGTCCTAAGAACTTTTTAAATTTTTCTTGTAAAAAAATCATTTTTTTATATATATTTTTTACACACTATGTTTATTTCATTTTATTTATAACAGAATAATGTTAATGATGATACTTCCCAAGTTTGAGTCTTTAGTTTACTGAAAATTTATAATTTTAGAAGATTAGATTCTAAATTAATTGGGCTGAAGACTTGTATTTTCTCATTAAAATATATTTCCAATAAATTTATACTTTTCAAAAATGTTTCTAATCTTATACAGTTCCAGTTCGTCATTTGTGGGAGATTTTTGCTATATGCAGGAAGTTATATTTCACTTACAATAGCTATAGTTTTTGAATGTTATTTAAACATTTTGTGTGTTATTTTATAAACAATTACAACATTCAAGATTTAATTCAAAATTTTGAGAGGGAAACAAAATTGCTGTCTTATAATATTGTAAATTTACTCATGTTTTTTTCACAACATAGCTGTTTATATATTGTTAACTATGTTGCATTAGTATTATTGCTACAATAAGGACAGATCTCTAGATTTACTGCTGTTAATTTATAATTTTGGTGTCCTCACTGATCCTAATTCTACAAATAATCAATGCTTAACCATCAGATTGTCTAATATTAAATTATGCATAACTTTTATTTTACATAATACTTGCTTTTACACGTATATACATATAAGTATATGTTTATTCATTTTCCGTAAATGATTTGTTAACTATGTAAAAAAAATCTATTTTTAATTAGAAAACTTTCTATTTCAATAACTTTTAATTTTATTCTTTTCAGGGTCTATGTTTGACCTTGCTCCTACTAGCTATCTTTAAGAAAGCTCTTCCCGCCCTTCCAATCTCCATTACTTTCGGATTGATATTTTACTTTACTACAAGCTCTTTGGTTCAACCATTTGCTGACAGTCTTGCAAGTGAACAAGTTTATATATAATTTTTTGTCATTGATCCTATATGCAATATGTGTCTGTATATAAATGCTTTTCATTCATCTATTTGTATGTGGATGTTATTTTGACATGGACATTTAATTTATTTGTATTCTTTGTCAGATATCAATAAAATTATTTTATTCGTCTGTGTAAGTATATTTTATAATGATTTAATTTTTTACCTTGTTCCAAAACATTCATTTTGTAAAAAATAACAATTCTCATAAAATACTATATTGTATATAAATACTATATATATTTATAATGAAATCTCTTAATCTAATTTAAGTCTTTATAATTTCCTAACTTTTATCTTAATTTAACCCATATTAACTTCATTCTAAAATGTTCTCTTATTTTCTGATCCAATTTGCACTTTTTTATTTAATTAATTTTACATGCACTGTATAAAATTGTTCACTTCAGCATTTTCCCACTATCCAAGTGAAGGGATAAAAATCCTTTGTTTATCACATTCTTTTAAAGATACCTAAATTTCTCTTTCCTAAGACTTCAAGTGTCAAAGAAATCCCTATCAAAATCTCACAGTAAAGCCATTGAAGGGAAATATGTTAGTCAGTTTTGCACTTGTATTGTAATGGAAATCAGTTTTATTGTTGTCTCTTTCCTAACTATGCTTATTGTCTGTTTCTTTTGCTCTTGTGTCATGATGTAGACTGATATATTTCTTACCACTCATTTTTTGTATGTAATCTATGCCTGCCCTTGTGAAATAAATCGAAGTTTAAAAGTTTCTGTATTTCTTCTATTCGACCACACAACTGCTAAAATTATGTTTTACACATGTGTGTGCGTATGTTAGATAATTGTATTTCTTCCATATTGATAAGGTGAGGGTTTTTTTTTTTTTTGTCACTTTATTCACAAGGTAAATTTTTTATTGATTGCAAATATACTTCCCTTTTCTTATATTACTTTAAAAAAAATTTCAAATAATTTATTTAGCAGCTTGACATCTTTTATGGATCAAAAGCAAAGATGACCAAATGGTAAGGTCTTGACTTCGAACCACAGAACTCAAGGTTCAAAAACCGATTTTGCTAAAAAGATCATTATGCAAATAGGCTTGGTGCATTAATTAATCTGATATTGTGGACCAAAGTCCCCCTATCAGTGTTGGGCTGAAATTTGAAAAAGAAGTGCCAGATCTAATTTTAGTTGTGGAATTGTTACACAGAAAAATAAATATAAAAATTTTAAAACTGAATTTTGTTCAGATATAAAGATTTTTAAATGATATGTTTATTATTATTATTCGATCATCATTGTTTTGAAATTCCTGAAAAGGACTGTCCTTCTCAATGAATTCATTCCATCTTGACTTATTATCAGTGATACTTCAATTAACTGATTTAATACTGTTTGAATTCCTATGAATATAGTCAAATCATCTAATTTCATGCTTTCCTTTATGACATGAAAATTTCCAGAATTTTTCCATGAAATCTTTATTTATGAAGAAAACTTTTGTTTTCGTATCTCTTTTTATCACATTAGTTGACAATAATCCTATCCCAAAAACATAAATAAATAAAGAGAATGCAATGAAAGTATCTCTTACTAAGTAATTTTTTTAATAAATAAACATAAATTATTTTTATCTTGTTGTATCAGATGTATAAAATAACTAATATTTATATATTTGTTAAAAAGTCTTGTCAAAGTTAGTAGTATTTATTAACTTTTATTTTATTTTACGTTTTCTTATAGATTAATATTGTTTAAAACTAAACTAAACACTAAAATTAGTTTATTTTTTATATAAAGTGTGTTATGAAATTTTTTGAAGTATATACCATGAATGACAACGTGCTTTCCTACTTCCTAAAGCCAGCTCAAGCAAGGAAAGATGTTTTCAATCAGCTGGCATGCAAATAATGTTGTCTACTTATTTCATCTTTTGGTGTAGCTTGCTTTCATTTACATTTTTTTTTTTCCCCATCCACTTCTATTCCACCAACCGTATTTTTTTCCTGAAGAAATCTATTGGGTTTGTTTTTCATAGCACTGGAGTAATATGTGGCCATGATATGCTATTCAAAAACAGTTGAAAGTTATCATAGCCCAAGTGTTTAAAGTATAAGTCATAATAAATATGGCAATGACTTTATAAAATAATTTTTTTTTAAGTTGTATGCTTGATAATTTAATAAATTTGCAAATGAATATTTGATTATCTGCAATTATTATTTTGTTTATTTTTGCCTTCAAATTATTAGAAATAGTTATTTAGGCCCAAGATAAATAAATCTGCCAGCAGCTTCAGATTTATAAAAGCCCTTAACAATCAATGAGCTAAAATGATTTAGCCTGTTAAAAAGATAAATTATATAGCTTCCTTCCATACTATCAACTTTAATTTTCACCTATTATTATATATATGAGATAGTCCAGTGATTTTCTCGTAAGATTTCGGATATCTTGGATTATGAGAATAGTTATATTGCCGCATTGAAAAGAGGCAGTGGACTCTCCATGGCCGAATGGTCATAGCACTGATTTCATAATCAAGAGATCATAAGTTCGAATCTCGCTAGAGACAGTGTCATTCACAGTCTGTATAAATATTTAATTCCTTGATTTTATGTTTTCCTATATTTCGTGTTCCAGAAGATTCTGGTACTTTCTTTAGTTTACCAGATAAGTGTTCTGGACTTTTTTTACTGTTTTCAGAAAAGTATTCTGGAACTTTCCCTGTTAGTATAAAAGCAAAAGATCTGTCAGTCACTGTGTTCTCAGTTCAGAGTTTAGTTAATAAATTGGTTTAGCTCTACTTCTTGTGTGTGTCATTGAGTTCCACACTAGAGTACCTATGTGACAATGTTGCAATTTTGATTTTCTTAAGTAATTAAGAATGCTGGTAGTACTCACCTTGGTCTTGTCAAAAGATGCATAGTTTTAGATAAAAGTGAAAGTATAACATTTTTATATTGACAGTTCTGACAGAGTAAAAGAAAAAATTGTCACCCTCTTTGTAAAGAAATTATCGCTTGAATTAATCTATTTAGTATTTTTTTATTACTTAACAATTATCTTCCATTTCTAGATTATTATTATCTTTTGTTTAAACTATATTTTAAATGACAAATTTTTCAAAAAAGATTTTTTATCAATATTTTTTAAATGTAAAGTAATGCATCTATAAATTAAAAACAACTGTTTCGTTTTCATGTCATATATCTTTATGTTCATAAAACTGTTTCTTGAGTTTTTCATATGACCAACATTTAAAAATATTATTATTTACAAAAAGACTAACAAAAATTTATTTTTAAAATCCATTAAAGAAGCACAAACTTGATCCTAGGCCTAATAGAACTTTTAATTCCTAAAATAAATGCGTCCGGATCGAGTAATTAATTTCATTACATTTGCATTCGAAGCTAAAGGTTGTGAGTTTTCCATAACTTTATACTGTGGCAGATTGAAGAGGATACCACTTCCAGGGTTTGAATTATTTTCTACTTTCAGGGATGGGGATGGAGATGGAATTTTCGTTTGTGTACCTTTTGATCTTGTTTCTGTTGGATCAAAATTTTCTACATCAATGTATTCCCCTTCATGAATGCTTTTAGAATTATTTTGTTTTAAGATATTGCCTTGCAAATGATTTTCAGTTCCTACTGGTATTGTTTTAGTTGGATCAAAATTTACTGTGTTGATCTTTTCAATTTCTTGAACACCTATAGAATTAATTCGTTCTGAGACATCACCTTGCGAATGGCATATAGTTGTTGCTTTCTGATCTGATAAATACCATTGGGCCGGTTGTGATGAGGGTACAGTTGTTGGATCTCTGTCAGTGGTAAACCATCTGCAATGAAATAAAAAAAATATTTCCTTTATTTTACATTAAGTGGAATAATTTTGTTAATATAAATTTAATATTAGATATGGAGATTATGTGCGATATTTTTTTTAATTAGGGTTTATAAAAAATATTTTCATTTTTTGTATAAAAAGTGTTTTTATTTTTTGCAATCAAACTTTACAACAGAATAAATGAATACAAAATATAATCCCCCATATTGATGATTTTATGCCAGGTAGAGGAGGGGGAAAAGGGCTTTTTTTTTTCTGTTTATTCTTTTGTCTTAGGAACGAAAAAGTCTTAGGCACCTTTTCCCTAAATCGTCCATATTCGAAAAGAGCTTACAATGAAGAAAGGTAAGATGAATTTGAGCAGAATGTTGTAGTGGGAAGGAATAAGATCCGGATTATATGGCGATGAGGTAAGAGTTTGATTCTTTCGAGCTCCAAATATTAATTTATTCTGCAGTAGTTGCATTGGAGACGAAGTGACTCTCGATGGGTAAAACAGAATACATCCTATATATGGTAACGTGCATCCCTTAAAGTTGCACACATTCTCATGATAATAAAACAGTTCTTGATATTCCTAAATATACTCCTAATTTACGTATTAAAAGACCCCGTAATATTCTGCTTTAACCCCCCACACACACACACACTTTTTGTTTTTCTATTTTATTTTATTCTACTTTAAGTTTTTCATATCCTTTATAAATTTCCCGACAGTGTCTTCCCAATCCTTGTTGCACCTCCTATCGCATCCTGGCAGCAATAGAAACTTGAGCTTCATCAAGCACCTCCCATCTCATCTCCTGCTAATACTCACTTAAGCGACTTCCTTGGACTTTTTTCGAAAATGATCACGGCAAATATTGAAAGCAAGTTTTTCGAAAAGTCTTTCATTTACCGGAGATTAAGCCCCAACCCTAGGGGCTAGGCGCTCCGTTAAACATATCATTAAAGTTGCACACAGTAATAATAGCGTTTTGGAGCAATAATTCACATAAACAACGTCACATCTTGTGGCTTAAATCTGGGAATCTCCAGATCTGTTCCATTTATATTGCTAAGCTGATAAAGAATATCCACCTATCTTCTTCTAAAAGTAATTCATTTCTCACAAAGAAACAGTTTTACGCGTGTGATTTCTTTTTATTAAAATCTTTCACTGCACAATTCGAGATTAAAAAATGCATTGGCCTTTAATATAACTCCAAAATGAATGAATTGCTCAGAATTCCATCAATCACTACTTGTAATGATTTTTTTTTTTAATCGTCCTTGTTTTGCGCCCGATTGGACTACTTGTCCGAAATCCAGCCATTTCTTCTGATTATATGAATTTCTTAAATGTAGGCTCTTTTTATTACATTTCACTATTCATCGGAAGAACTGAAGATCCTACCTATTTTCTTGAAGAGTTTTTCAGAGACTTTTGAGGAGGTTTCACTTCGAATCAACTACAAGCATTTCTCAATCCAACTCTGATATAAATTTTTCATCGTCAACGTGCACTAACGTATATACCAAGTATTTATTCTACGGCGTGTTGCAGTTAGCTTCAGAAATCTTGAAACAAAGACCTCGGCAGCATCAACATTTGTTAAACCGAGTTACGGGCAGTCAAACCTATAGTTTTTTGGACCCTCTCCAACATCAAATTTATCTTATTGCGAGTTCGAACCCCGCCGGCCGAAGATTCCCCGCGTGCTTGCTGGATCAGGGGTGATCGTTTTCTGATTCAGGTCTAAATTACGATCTGTGGATGAATGAATGAAATGCGTGAATGAAGTCCGTCCAGTAAAAAGGGTTGTGACGTGTGAGTAGCTAAGTCGTACTCTTGGCCCTAGTTAAACCCGATAAAAACAAGAGGCGCTCCCCCTTAGGCTTAAATCGGCTGTCTTCGAATCTGGCTTGTCCGTGGCAAGTGCCGTAAGTAACAACAACAACATCTTATTTAATGTGTATATAAGCAGTTTTAAATACTATATAAACTAAAATGAGAAAACATTTAATCACTGATCTCTGGATCTCTTTCATGAAATTTGATCTCAATATCTCGCATATAAAAAAAGTATATTAAGTTTCGATTTAAAAGTATTTTCAACAATTAAAATAAGCTCAATTCATATAAAATATATATAAATTGAATTCCTTAGAGCATTATTCAGTGGCTTCAATTAGAGAAGAAATTAAAAAAAAAAAAAAAGATGAATCGAAATAAATTCTAAAAACTAATCTGTAGGTAAAAAAAAGAATTACATTCCGAAATTTAAACAATTGTTGACATTCATTCTTGTAAAGCGATATACCATTATTCTTGTAAAGCGAATGAACTTATAAATATAAGGTAGCCAACCAACGGGAATCATCAGGGAATTCCGAGAGATCGGAAAATTTATTCGAAAACTAGGATATTTTTATATTAGCAATTCTTATCGAATTTGATAGAAGTCATCTATGCCTCAGTTCATGCGCCAGGTGGCGGAAGATTTAAATTTCTGAGGAATTGTCGTGCATCTAGTTTATAATGGATTCTTATTTAAATTATGCTGGATATTTTTTGTCAGGTAACCAGTTCATTGCTTGCCTTACTTTTATATTCATTATTTATGATAATGCAATTTTAATCAGATGGTATTACAATTCATAAAATCATCGTTTTTGATCGAGTTGGATTGAGACTAGCAATAACCAGAATGGTTTAGGTAAGTAAAATTGGTCAAATTAACATTTGAAACTATGATGGAAAAGATAAATTAATCATCTTATCTAATATATTGCATAAATAATATTTTCTCCAAAAGTTTTCCTTTGCTCTTTTTTTTTTGTTTGTTTGTTTGTTTTTTTTGTTTTAGGAACATCAAGTTATACACATAATTAGTCAAAATGGTTTTGCTTTTGCTTTCTTTGGCGAAGGGACACCTATCGGAGGCACAACTCCTATTACTACTTGAATATCAAGCCGACCATACTACATATGATGAAAGTTAAAGTATGAAGTTTGAGTATTGATATTAAAGCTGCTTTAAATTGGGTATAAAATTTGACTCATTATTGTAATTTCTACGCAATTTATTGTAACGAAATAATTATTTCACTATAATTATTTTTCCCTCTCTTCGGATGTCTTTTTGTTGAATTATGAAGTATTGGTCGTTATTGTTAATTTTTTCTTAAAACATTTTTTTTGTTGCTTATTTTTAAACATTATAAAAGTGGATCTTTTACTAAATTCTTCGTATGGATGATTTGGAATGGACATTACTGCTAATTATTTTAACATTTTTTTTTTTCAAATTTTTATTAAAATTTCCTATACATCAAGTCACCCAAATTCAACAAAATACCACATAAAAATAATAGTAAATTAATAAAGTAATAAATAACATAAATTAATTTGTTTGACACATTATAAATACGTGTTTCGCCTGAAATTTTCTTTAAAAAAATTTTTAAAATGAAGGGCAACATTTGTTTTTATGTTTGTTTCCCATTGCTACAAAAATTTACAAAGCTATATTTCTTTGAAAAAAAATTTATACTTCTAAAATATTTTTCTTTTTTATGCGATAAAGAAAAAAATAATAGTAAGAAAAAAATTTCCACTTTTTTCTATGTGTCACGGATTAAGCCTTCTTTTCATGTGCAATTTTTTTTTTTTTTTTTTTTTTTTTTAGCCATAGTTGGCGGGTTAAAAGTTAATGTAATTTTGCTGTCATTGAATGGTTTCTGTTATTTAGATTCAGCGTTTTCATTTTGTGTTTATAAATGATTTTTTTCTGATAATAGAGTCATTGTTTAGCTCTAATTTAGATGTTGATAAACAGTATGGACAGAGGAGACCCCTCTGGAAAGAAAGAAAAAAATTTTTTAATTCTTAAACATTCTGTCAATGTGCGTGTGTTTTTGTACTACATCTTTCGTGAGTACATCTGACAAACAGTTCCGAGATATGTCTGATTGGCTAAATATCCAAAAGGGCATTTATCTTCTAGTATTGGTTATTTTATTCACAAAAAAGGAAAGTGTTTACATAATTGAAACTCATCTGAAGTTCAATAAGTGAAAATGATAAGGGTCTTTTTTTCTGAGAGTTTTGTTTTATTTAAAATTGTTTTTAGTTAAAAGTATAGAACATTTTTTCAGTTATAGTTAAGAACATATTGTGGAATAAATAAAAGAAAAGGAAGCAGGATCATTCTGAAGATATTAGATACATCCGAAAAAAGGCAGAGAAATTTATTATAAAATCTGGAAATATCAGGAAAAAATTAAACAGCAGAAATGGCGACCATCCTGAAATGGAATGAAAACTTGAAATAAAAATACCTGTTAGAAGTCCATTCGATAGTCATTAGAAGAATCGCTAAAGTCCAGTGATTGTGGCGCGAGACGAGAAAGTGAGTAGCATCGAGAAATAAAGGCCAGATGCAGTAATTAGCTAACAAAGTACAACAGACCTAGAAAATAAAAGTATCAGGATTATTTCCAAAATCTTAAATCATTGAAAAAAAATCCATTATGTAATTGGATACATGTTAGTCTAGTGAAAGCAAGATTGGTGACGTTGTTAAATTGCTGTCTCTTTCGACACCCATTATGATGGTATTACCCACCTTAAATATAATACTAAAATTAGTAAGTTATCACTTGAAAAAAATCGAGTTTAGCGAAAATAACATGATCAATCTATCGAATCGTGATATGAAAGTTCTTTCAGTGCGTTTGTGTGCAATTTTTATTCTGAAATAAGTGTTTACTTATTCAAAAGATACTCTGTACTAGAACAAAGCTTCATAAGATGATCCTGAGTGGAATCGTATATAAAACTAATGGTTTCTAATACGAATTTAAAGAGCTTCGATCTGTTTCTTTTTTTTATTTCAGATTAATTAAAATTTCAAACCTTCCTGAAATGCATATTCTCTCTCTCCAAAGTATACATGTGCCAAAGTTGTGTGATTGTAAGTCAAACCTGTAGAACGCTAAAACGTACACAGATTCATCCTTATTATTAGCTTAGATTTTTCTGTGTTTATAAGTAGCTAACTGGAGTAGTTTTCCCGTTATTTTTTCACATACTTTATAATAAAGATATTACCCTTCTTTCCGCATAAAATCGAGAATCTCCAGAAAAGCCTTGCACTTCGCAAGTGCTCAAAATTTTATTTTCACTCATGAGAATTGTATGCTTTGTACTATAATAAAGAAAAACCAGTATTTGGAAAATGTATCCATTTGCATTTATTGCTCAATTAAAATCGATTTTTGGCATGAATCTATCTTATGATCTTTGGGGATCTATTTATAAACCTATAAAGTAGAGTAATTTTAGTTGTAAAAAGAGATAAAACGCCTGGGGTTCTGACTTAACTTTTTACTATTATAAAGAAATATAAAAACAGCTATTGTCCTACTTTTCAAGTGAAAAATGAAGGCCCACTCTAAAAGGTTTCCACATCCCATAGTGTCTCATTACACTATTAATCTAATGACTACTGAGAAAAGAGAAAAATATTGGAGAAAGACTTTAAAAAAGACGAAAGATATAGAAGGCTACAAAGGAAGGAAAATAAAGTTAGATTAATTATTTTCATTTATAATTATAGTAAATGCTATGTATTATTGCTTAGATATAAATGAATCTATAAATTCCATTCTTGTGTTATAAATTAATGGTTTTATGAAATAAAAGTGAAGGTTTTATGAATTAAAAAACAGTGAATTATGAAATCACTGTTTTTTAATTGTTCTAATTCTCTAAATCACATTTCTGCCCGTAGGACCAACTCAAGCAAGTGCTGCTTTTGTCGAGGCACAGGGCACTATATGTTTGGGGCTAATTTTGTTTAGCCCAAAAAGGTTTATATTTGGCATTCATTTCTGAAAAGACTATAAGCGTTGGAGAATAGAATAGATTTGACCGATTTCTGAATTTACAAGTTTCGTCTCTTAGGTGTCTAATAAATTTAAGTGATATGAAACAGCAATGCGCCATCAACCATTTTCAATCTCATAAGATTTTTTTTTTAAATTTTCTACGGCATTTTAAATAGACAATGCATCGAAAAAAAATAACTGTGTACTTTGTTCTATTAAAGATGAAACATATGTACCACTAAACAATACTTATAAACTCGGGGGGGGGGAAGAGTGTGTCAATAATTTCACAGAGGGTGGAAAATACTCTGGACTATCCATGGCTTGAAATCCAAATGAAGGTATTTTTAAAAAACGCTATTTTATTTTATATAAATATCAGAAACATACTGGGGGAGCTGTTGGAATTGTGAACGATAGATTGAAAATTAACTGTGCTTTTATGCTGAAAACACACACACACACACACACACAATGAAATAAACGTTATACATGTAAGATTCCTGATATCCCTTTATTATAAAATTTCATTCATGACTTATGATCAGCAAATTATTTTTTCCAAATAATATTCATTTTAAAATTATTTAGGATAGGTTTAGCTCAGTATTTTACTGTCCACTCTTCAGGCATTCTAAAATAAATGTTTTAAGTATATCATATTATTTTTTTTAACATTCAATAAAAAAAAATTTTAAGCAATAATAAGTTAACTTAATTTTTTTAAGAAATGGCTCTAGTAATATTGAGTACTTGCAAATGAATGGAGAAAGTTGCATTTCAATTGTTTTGACAATAGCTTTAAAAATTAAAGTAATGTCTTCTGTTAATGCTTTAAAAAAATACATTTTAGTACAGAAATTATGTAAAGTTTGGCGCCAAACAATATTTGTGGAAAGTCATGCTACATTATTTCAATGGAAAGAAAACTGCAGCAGAAACTCATCGCTATTGGATATTTATGTTGACCATACTTCACCATACATATCTAACACAACTTGCAACGAATGGTTTCGGAATGAACTGCTGCAAATTCGTCATTATGAAATGTAGCAAACCAATCAAATTATCAATGGTGAACATTAAAAGCATAAACTGGTCAATTTGAATGAAGCATTGAAGGAGGAATACTTTGAAGACGGTGAAAGACATGACAATGCACTCTTACATATTGCAAAACCAGTGAAAGAAACGTTGAATTCGCTTCGCTGCGATACCCCACCCATTGTATTTTTCTGATGCCGGCGTCCTGGCATAGGGGTAGCGCGTCTTCCCCTTGATCTGAGCGTCCTGTGTTCAAATCCCGGCTTGGGCATGGTTGTTCTATCTGTGAGATGTGTGAATGTGCCCTCCTGTAAAAAGGGGTTGTGCAAGCGAATGAGTGATGCTTGAGTAGCAAAGTCGTACTCTTGGCCCTAGTTGGCGCTACTAAAAAAACAAAAAAAAAAGAGACGCTCCCCCACCGGCTTAAATTGCTGTCTTCGTAACAGCGGGCTTGTCCATGGCAAGTGCCATAAGAAACAATAACAACAACAACATTTTTCTGATGATACCCTTTCAGACTACTGTCTGTTTCGTTCCATAAAAAGTACCCTTTCTGGAGAGAGATTCAATTCCCATACAGATATCAACCAGCGGGAAGGTTTTTCCCCAAACTTTCTCGCGTATTCTCCATTAAAAATGTTACTTTCAAGTTCCTGCAAAAAAATTGGGAACCTTGGGTAAAGCAAAGAACACCTGACAAGGCATTGGTGCACAATGATTGCGAAATATAAAACTTTGGTGTGAATTTAGCATTTCTATTGAATCTGTCGTGTGATCATTAGCGAGGTTTTTTATCATTAATCCCTGGCATGAGGTTAAAAGTATCCGAAAGACCAGTTTTTATTAACCGATTAAAACACAAAATTGCACTTGCAGATACAAAATTACGTATTAATTTCGATATGTTGAAGTCATTGCATTTTTGAGTTATCGCTATCATATGCTGCTGAAAGTACAAGCCAACAGACATTTAACCCATTGTTGAAATTTGGCTCAAAATTTGGCAGATTTTTCTCTATAGATGTCAGATCTGTGTACCGAATTTTATTCATTTCATTCGTTTCGTTTGTTAATTTTATTCATCATGTTAATTATTTAATTAATTTATGTATCATGTTAATTTTATTCGGACAAATGGACAGAGAGATTTTCTCTGATTTGGATTTCGTTTAAAACTTGATAGAAATCTACATATTTAATGTAAAATTCCACATGCCAAGTTTACCATTATAACTCAAAGGGGTTTTGAGATATCCTGCTTACAGACAGATAAACATAACTCCAATTTTTTTTCAAGGAGGTTTAAAACGAGATAACTCGTTAAAATGTGGAGTTCGAATTTTTTGACGATGGCAATACTTTCTCTATATTTCATATATGAGTAAGTAAAAATTAACTTGATAAATAAATTGCACCTAAACAACGAAATTATTTTTTCCTTTGTGAAATTCGTTCGTTGTCCAAAAGTTGGGAAAATGTTGTAGCTTCTGAGAGAAAATACTTTGAACAAACCAATATTTAATACAGGCTTCACAACGAGCTTTCATACTGTTTATGAGGGTGTCAATAAATGGTTGGCACAACAAAGCCCAATCTTCCAAAAGTGAGGCTTTTAACTTTTGGAGGGTATTAGGAGGGGAGGGGGGGGGGTTACGCTGTGCAATTACTCTTCCAAGACCATCCCAAACATGTTGAATAGGATTAAGATGCGGAGATCTCGACGGCTAGTCCATACGTCGAATATCCTCTTCCTCAAGAAAATCATCAATGATCTGGGCTCTGTGTGGAAGCGCGCTATCGTCCATGAACATGAAGTTTGGACCAAAAGCACCCCGAAACAACCTCACATAGGCTTCAAGGATCCCATCCCTATACTGATGTGCATTGACAGTACCCGCATCGAAGACGTGCAGTGGTGTACAACTGCCCAACATTATGCCACCCCAGACAAGGATTAACAATAAAATTGGCGTAGGTCGGAATGAAAATTGTTTACATATCCTTACTATGGTCATAATTCCTTATTCTTATAGTAGTCTGTATTTTCTTGCTATGGGTATGTAAATTTTCCTTATTACAATATAAACATTGTCTTTTATTTGTAATTCTTACCATGTATAACTCATTAATTATAATATACTTTAATGAACTTAAAAATTTAAATAAAAATAATCCTAAGAACGTAATTTTGTACTAATCAACATGTATGGGACACTTTCAACAACCGTCTGATATTAACCGTGCAAAAAATTTGATGTGCTATCACTTTAAAAAATGAAAGTTTGGCGGAAATTTTCTTTAACCAAAGTTCTAAAGTACAATTAAATTAACAAATGCTTTAAAATGTATTGGGCAGAGTGGACTCTCACTTGGACATTGGGGGGAGGGGGGGCATGTATTAACAGGTAGAATGCGATTTAGTTGAATACTTAGAGACGAAATTTTTCGTACGAGATAAACACGCCGGCGTTGTTTTCTTTTATGTTTTGAAATTTTGGAGAATTTTTAGCTTTACAGAGAGCTAAAGCACTTTTCTCTAAATCAATTCATATTAAATTATAATTTTCTAAGTCAAGCCCTTTGAGTTCTACAAACAATGAGCTTAAGTACTGTATTGAAACAAAGATATGTGCTCACAAGAATATGTAATTGTTTCGTCTATGCCCTTCATTTTCCACATTGCTAAGCCACTGCTCAAGAATTATAAGTGGCGCAAATCAGTGGTGTAGTTAGGATAAGTAGAACGTGCATACCCCTCTTTTCCTTTTCTTCCAGTATGTGCCAGGAGCAACTCTATAGTTTATAGTAGACAATAAATATTCTTATTTACTTACTTATTGTGAGCTTCTTAAATGAGCCAACTTGATGTGAATAAATTAAAAAGCTCAAAAAGTATTCTTCATTCTTTTAATTAATGTTTCAATTACTGCACAGATTGATTCAAATCTTTTCATTTGAAATCTGCTTTAATTGCTTTTTCATATCGCACGGTGGCCAAAAATGCTAAACCACCAAAGATAAAATTCAGCATGACTGATAAAGTTAACAATATTATGCACAGGGTTGCAAGAAGAACTATTTCGCTTTGTTTATTTGAATTAATATGTTAGTGAAAAACTCCAGGGATAAAATAGATTTCAGCCATCTTTTCATTAATCCAATACTTTGCTTTATAAATTTAAAGTTTCTGGCATCAGAAACCAGCACATTGTCAACGAATGATACATTTTCCCCACTTTCATTTGTGAAAACATTGAATAAAAAACTTAAAAAGAAATTACTTACAACTGTTAAAGATTTCCAGAGAGAGTTCCAGCTCGTTGTACCATGCAGTTTCCTATGAAGGAATCGGACTAGCAACATTAAAAACACTATCTGATTTGCAATTTTTAGCAACAATCTAATCCACGATTCTGGCTCAGAGGGCTCGAAAAACATTTCCCACATGATAAAACTTTAATTTTGGTTATTACTATGCAATAATTTTAAAATTCATGAATGCAAATAGAATTTTTGTGGCCAAATAAAGTCGAAATGAATTACATGAATTCTTTTTAATCGTAATTACATCATTTTTATTCAGATATTTCACTAAGATCAAAGATCGAGAGTATTTAGCTTTGATCCTCGAGGTAAATAAAATTGTTTACTCACATCTCGTTCAGTAATTATTTTTTGTTAAAATTCAAACTTTTAACTTGTAAATAATAAATAAATGTATCGTATTAAAATAACAATCTGAAACTTTAATTGAGAATTATTAAATCTTTTTAAAATTAACACCATTACATTTTATTTTTTGTAGCGTAGTAAAATAAAGTGTATATAATCGTCAAAGAAATTTAATCTCTATAACCTTCTGATATACAGCGGATTGGAAACAACAAACTTAGTAAACTCTTTTTAACTCATTAACTGTTTGTTTAACTGTGTATTTTTTAATTTTACTAATGCCGGGTTTCCACGCGAGTTCGCAAATTGTACAGACTAAGTCTATGGCAAAGGATACCGACGTGCATTGATTGGTTTAAGCCTTGGCATCCTTTTGGCAATGTTTTGCCAAAAAAATGCCATACCGAAATATATTTTTACAAAAATAAATCAAATTTGTGGATTTATCCCCCCCCCCCCCAATTTTTTACGATTTACATGTAATATTAATCTGGAACACACATACAGCGGTAAATATCAAATCCTGAAACCTAAATTCAGGAAATATAAAAATTACAATTTATTAAAAATAATTTTTGTATGTGTTTCTTCTTAATATTATTTTGATATAACTAAAAAAAATTAGCTACGAAATCACATATTCCGTTAAAGCTTACATATTTATACGTTTTGGGCATTAAGTAATCATCTCTCCATATGTAGTTGATGGGAAAGTAACAAACGTTCAGCAACAAGTTTCAATAACTGAATAAATTATCTAATAAAGGTACGAAAATCATAGAAAAATAAGTATTATTTAATTGCTGCATCATATGTTTAGTAATGACTTTCATATAGTTTTTATACTTCTGTGCATAAACAACATTAGTTACTTGTATTACTAGTATTATTAATAATATTTATTATTATTATTAATTAGTATTAGTAGTATTACTACTAATATTTAGAGAAAACAATTATATTAATAAAAATTAGACCGTGTTGATATTCACTCGTATCTTCCATAAAACTAATGAAAGGTACAAGGTTTGAACCAAATAAGCGAAAACTAGACTATTATGAGTGCAAAACATTGCCAAAAGGATGCTAGGGCTTAAACCAATCAGAGCACGTCGGTATCCTTTGCCATAGACTTAGTCTGTACAATTTGCGAACTCGCGGTTTCCACTCGGTGAGTTATAAGACGGGCAAATGGCAGCGCATGCGTAGAAAGACTGAAAAATGCTGTTTAGTCCATGGCAAGTAATTGTCCCGACGTGATGACAACATACCACTGGTTTTTTTTTTTTTTTTTTTTTGCTTGTTTTTTCCCTTTACTGTGCATGCGTTTGTAGAATTTGGAGGGTTTTTTTGGCCTGAAAAAATGGATCACTTATCATAGATTAAATCAGACATTTTTTGCTCTGTGTTCTGTCTGATGCAAGGTTATGTTTTTTTTTTTTTTTTTTTTTTTTCATTTTATTTGCCCCTTTTTCTTCTATAACTTTCCAAAATTAGGTACTTATACCTCTTTTTTATTTTACCGTGTTTCTTTGTGTAAATGTCCATCATTCTAATATGATACGCAATGAAAAACAAAAATTTCTGGGACGCCAAAACGGCAATTATAGCCAAGCATGGAATGCCTGAATCTATCTTATGAAATTGTGGCAAACATAAATCGGTCCCTTTCTGCACAAGCTCTGCCTACTGGCCGTCTTATATATGGCCGAGTGTAAACCCGGTATAATTTTATAATGTTAATTGTATTATTATTATTTCTACTTGCACATCAGTTTTGCACATGAACTGTAATTGTAATACAAAACGTTTTTACTTTCTCTAACATTACTTGTATTTTAATACGCTCAATGTTTTTCAGCAATTGATTAAAATAAATATTTTCGTAAAGTCGATGGAAACGCAGTTTTCTTAAACAAATTTATTTCTCATTATGAACTAGATCCGAAGAAAGTAACGTCTACATTTAATATGGAGATCAAAAATACCATACATACGTAGTGAAGTAAAATAAAATACAGTACACTCCTTAGTATCTGGCCAAATGGGGCTGAAGGACTGGCCGGATAACAAAAACGCCTGGTAGGCCGGAGTTCTATGATGTCAAAAATTGGACGTTAATGAATATGAAAATTTAATATTAACAAGCTAACCATATTCAAGTTAATATTGTTACGAATCTGCAATGATGCTTCCTAGCACAGTTAATCCATCGTAAGAAAGATAGTTTTACAGTCAGTTGTTTTGAATGCTGATCAGATTTCAAATCAATGACTCACGGCTTTGCGACGAATTCGGTGGCTGTAATACCGCAGTAACTGCTTCAGTCTGCAGAATAGCTGCATTTGACAATATAGCTGATATGATGACAAGAGAGTAAAATGTCGCATTTTGCCGATTCTTTTTGGTTGGTCAATTAAGAAATCAATGCGATGAATGTCGTTCAAAGTTTCAGACTTCTGATTTAAATATTATTCATTCAGTTTATAATTTGCACTACTTTTGGCAGACATGTGGCAAATGAATAAGATGGCGCATTTTTTTCGATTGTTCTTTGTTTTTCGTCTAAGATATCATCATGATTGATGAAAAATTAAGTTTTTATTTTCATCCACTATTTCAGTCACTTGTTGATAGAATTGTTAGGAAAAGCTGAAGCATTTGTATTATATATGAATAAGGAAATAGGGTTGTTCTCTCTGATTTTGAATACAGTGAATAGTTCAGAGGAGAATACTCTTTTATTCATTCGGTTGTCACTTTATTGGTAATAATTTTATAAATATTTCTAACCTATTATGTTTAATTTATTATGACAAATCTCTGACTAAAATCTGGTTAAGTATATTTTATAAAACTTGGGCAACTATTATCGACACTCTTTCGCAACATGCATGCTAAGAAGAGTTGGTTTGCTGCAGTCAAATTACCTGAATTCACTATTAACATTAGGGTAAGACCTAGACTGACTCTCCCACCCGCCCGAAGGCACACGGATAAACTTGAATGACCGAACCATCGCGACAGCAACAGTAGCGGGAACTGTGGTTGAGTCCTAACGGCCATCACCAGCCATGGTACAACCCTTCCCTAAGGAAGTACGTTACGTCAACGATGGGAGGAACAAAACCACAGCCTTTTCGTGTACCTACCAGGGTGGCGAGAACCAACCACCATGCAATAAGCTTTTTATCCTCAATTACGAGCTGCCCCCAGGGGGATTTAATATTGCGGTATGTAAATTATGTAATTGTAAATTAGATTTATTTAACAGTAAAATATCTGGGTTGTTTTTGTTTTGTTTTTTTCAATTTAGTTTAGTAAGCCGCGATTATTTTACAAATGATATTTCACCGATTATAATTTGACGACAAAAATAAATATATGAGATACAATAATTTTTTAGCTACACTAAGAGAGATTTTTTAAGTATTATTTCAAGTATTCTAAACTTGTTAAATACATTTATTATTATTTTAGTTTTTAATATTTACATTTAGAATTATAAGTATGCAATCGGTAATTGGAGAAGTAATTTTTTTACATCTCCAATTTTTCTTTCAGTTACTCTTTCCGGCAAAGACTATGTAACTGGAAGTGCATCTAAATTTTGAATAGACTTTGGATAAAGGTGTCTTAATAAAACAATGATCAAAAAATTTATTCATAGAATATTCATATATAACTCATTAAGAAAAACAATGCATGCAGTTTAAAAGAAAAAAAAATTTTTTTTTTGGGGGGGGGGGTGAAATAATAGCTTGCAATAGCTCCGAAGGTAAATTACTTAAAGTTAAGAACACGTGCCTAAAAATGAAGATCCACTCTTTAAATTCAAAATCTAATTATTTTTTGAATAAATTCATTGGTTTTTAAGTAAATGCACACATATTAATAAGTACATGGGGAATCTAATTGTAAGTAGTTCCTTTTTCAGATCTTAATATGCATTAAATAAATGAATAAGCTTGTACATATATTTATGAAATATTTCTTCTAACCTTCTTAAGAAACAACATCATCGTATCTTTTCCGCCTTCTATATTGTTCATGACTTAACAGTAGTAAATTTTTGTTCGTCCATACGAGCTTATTCACCTCGGACTCGAAACATACCGGAGTTCCTGCCCATTGTTGCACTCCTTATTTAAAAATTCTTTTCGGTAGTGACTATGCTTTAAAAAAAATCGATTTAAAAAAAAATCAATTTTTTTTCAATTAATTATTCTCTATTTCTAAAAACTTTTCTTTATAAAACTTTTTGACATTAATTTCTACATTCATTTTATAGAACCGTCATTATAAGAACATGCATTCGACCATTTAACATTACATGCCATCCAAACACATTCGATGCAAAGTTGAATGCGTTGTTTGTTAAGAATGCTTTCACACTGACTAAGTTAAATGCACATGAGTTTGAAGCATCCCAACTTAGTACAATAAAATCGAGTAGCTATGGTCTTAAAAGTGAGTGGGAAGAAAAGAAAGAGACCATGGGATATTATTTTATCAGAAGTTCTTCCTGTAAAGACGGTGAAAATTCTTATATTCTTCCGAATGCCTTTATCGAATATAAAGGATTTTCCCCTTTCTTTCTGGATTGGAAGGAGTTTATAAAAGGAAATATACAATTTACTTTTTACATATTTCCTCTTGTGACGACAATCTCTTATGACTTAATTCTTTTTCTATAACTGTATATATATATATATATATATATATATATATATATTGTTTTGTATATATTGTTTATATAATTATATGTTGTTAATTATTCACTTTCAAGAAAATTAACTAATCAAAAATACTTTCTGTTAATTTTAAATTAAGCTATTTCATTTTATTATTTCACAAATGTTGTTGTTATCTAATATTAGACATTTATAAATTAGTGTAGCACTGCCGGCTGTCCTGGCCTAGGGATTGCATATCTTCACCGAGATTTGGGCGTCCCGGGTTCGAATTTGGTTCGGGCACGGTCGTTTTTTACCGTTTTATATCTGAGAGGTGTGTGAAAAAGCCCCCCCCCCATGTAAAGGGGGGTTGTGCAAGCAAGTGCGTGAGTGTCATCTTCATATGAGCTAGAAGTCAGACTTCTGTCCTCGGGTGTTCAGGGGCCTTTACCCTCAGAAGTGTAGTGAATAGCTTATAAGCCAGTTAACAACTACGCTGCACGAGCAATTGCTTTTGTATCATGGTCATGGTACTGAGCTGCGAATCAGAAAGTCCCAGGTTCTATCCTCACTCATAACAATTCGCCACATTGGTGACCTCGGACGATGAACCTTCAACCTTCGTATAGCTGTTGTGGCGCCATCTACCCGCAACCAAAGTCGTCAGACTCACTTGACGCAGCAACAGCTACCACTCTCACACACACGCTCGCTCGCCATAACGCTTGGCGCTACTCAAATGGGTGCAGGCGCATTAGAATCAACAGCTAATACATCAACACTCACCTCCGACTCACTGGAGGGAGAGTCTGTATTGAATAGCTTATAAGCCAGTTAACTGTTACGCTGCATGAGCAATTGCTTTTGTATCCTGGTCATGTTACTGGGCTGAGAACCACTAGGTCCCATGTTATGTCCTCGCACATTCCAATTTGCCACAATGCTATCGTGTATTTTGTAGCTATCATGCTCACTTCTACTTCAAGCAGGAAAACACAAAACCAATGAAAACTTATTCCAAATGTAATTAGAAGTATCATTGTAATGTAAAAACGTATTTTTTAAAAGTTTATTTTATTCAAGAGATAATGCATGGAGTTTTGGCGGAATAATTAATTTACGTGATCTTCTTGAAGAAAATAAAAAAAAGTTCTTAAATTTTAGAATACATTAGAAAAATATAATAGATATGCCATTGCTTGATACATCTGGAGAGACGAAATTAAATATGTATATTTATTATTATAATTATAGGACTGCATGAAATTTTCAAGATGATTCTCCTAAAGATTTGACTATTTATAGGCCAGTATATTTTCATACAGTAGACTCCCGATTATCCGCGGAATTGGGTGGCGCGGCCGCCGCGGATAACAAAAATCGCGGATAATCCGAAAAAAGCTAAAAACGGGAATAGCAAAAGAGAAAACAGTCATTCCAACTTTGAAAAATCGTTTTATGTACAATAAAACGTAAAATAAACAGCAGGAAATGTTTAACTAACGCTTAATATTTTAGTATATCGCTCAAAACTAACCTAAAATGCATTTTGTTAATGAAAACAGAAAAGTGCTTTGTACGTACGAGACGCGTCAAGGATACACATAAAAATGAATACATATGTACTGTTTTAATACTGTAATGTATTATGTAATTACAAAAGCATAACTGTAAAACTACACCTTATTGAAGAAATCAGTCATTCGTGTTTGCTTCTTACTTTGGAAGCATTTTCTCTTTGCTTGGAAGCAAAAAAAAAAAAAAAAAAAAAAAAACTTTGTGCGGCAGGTGCGGATAATCGGGAGTCTACTGTACATGTGAGCGCATTCACTTGAGCAACTACAGATACCTCTTTCAAATTCTTGGCTGGTAATGATAGAACCAAGCTAAAAATATGAAAATTTATGCTTTATAAAATCTTTGCCGACGCAGAATAACTATTTTTATAGAACATGTCCCCTCTACCTTTTGATGGAGAACGAACAAAAAAAAAAAAAAAAAAAAAAAAATGAAGGAAGAACGATAGGGTTGACATTCAGAACGACCTAACGAATCTACGAGTGAATGCAAGGAATAAGGAGAGTATCGTTGCATATCAATAAAAGTCATGTCCTCTAGTGTTTGGTATCTTACAATGATACCTGGATTTACAAGTAGGTAGATTAAGTTAATGAAAGATCAAATGAAAGAACGGACAGACGCAAGAATAAAAGAAAAGTAAATCAATCGAATGAATTAAGGAACGGACCAAAAAATGGTGTACAAGAGGGAGGAAGGACTGTCGAATGAACAAACAGAGGGAAAAAAGGAGGACAAGACGGAAAGAAAAATCTATCTAAGAAAAACTAACGATATAACGGCCGAACGATAAAAAGAATTGATAAATGAACTTACGAAAGTGGTTACGAGGTGGAAAGTTAGCACAAAACAAACCACTTAAGATCGGAAGAACAAATGACCAGATGAGCGAATGAATAAATGGATGAAACAAGAAGGGTTGGGATCCACTGATCGATGAACGAACGCAGAAACAAACAAAGAATCGCTCAGAAGAATAAATGAATGATCGGGCGAAAGAAAGAACGGAATGATCCGAGGGAAAATGAATGGATGCAAAAACGAAGGAACATTTGGACGGATAATCGAAACGATAGAAAAAACAGACGAATGTAACAGAAAAAAACGAAAGGAGAAACAGTCGGAAGAATAAAAAAGTTGGCCGGATGAAAGAATGGAAAACAAAGGATAAAAAGAATGAACGGACCAATAAACTAAAGAATGAACGGAAAAGCAAATGGATGAACTAAAGATCAAAGAGACGAACATAGAATCAAATAAATGGACTGTAGCACGATAAAGCAGACTGGAGAAAAAGTGCAAGGATGCATAAAAAGATGAGAAAACGGACGGATGGACGAACGAACAGATGGAAGAGAAACAAAAGAATTGGTGTGAGATTGAAAGAACCAGAGTAAAAAATTAATAGACGGAAGAACAAAGGAATAAATGGATATAGAAACCAACTGACGGAGGGACAAAGGAAAAAATGGGAAAACGGGTGAATGAATCAACGGATAGACGGACAAACGGAAAAGAGAAACACACGGATGACATAAGGAAAGAACGAAAGGGTTGAAGAAATAACTATGAACGGAAGGTTGGTAGAGCGAACCAATGAGCGGATGAAGAAGCAAAAAAATGAAAGAATATATGGATGGACGGACGGAGGAATGGACATTCATACAGATGAAAGACTGATAGGACAAGAAGAAAAGAAGTAAAAGAATGATAGGTATGAATGAACGAAAGGTCAGAGGAACGGACGAATGAAAGAACGTATGAGCGATCTACCGAATGAATAAACGGAGGTTTGGATGAAAGAAATATCAAATAAATGAACAGACGGATGAACTAGACAGAGAAAAGCGAACAAACGGAAGAATGATGAATGGATAGATAAATGGTAATAAGGACGGATAAACGAACAAACGAACGAAGCAAGGATAAGAAAACTGACGAAAAGATAAAAAAGATAAAAAAAAAAAAAGAACCAACGAAAAAATTAAGACAGTTAAATGATTAATCGAATGAACGAGCGGTAGGTCAAAAGAAAGAACGGGCGGGCGAGAAATGAATGAAGGAACAATCGAGGAATCGAATGGACGGATGAACAGTCAGAAGAAAGAATTACTGCTGAACTAATGAATGGACGAACAAAAGAATGACCGAATGAAAGTACGACCATTGAAAGAAAGAAAGGATGAAAGAGCGAATAACAGAAGGGAGACACAAATGACGGAAAAACGAAAGAAGGATGGAACATACGGACTGTCGCAGGAATGGAAGAGGAGAAGAAAGAAACGATCAACAGTTGAAAGAGTGAACAAACGAACAAATATATGGACGAACGAACCGACGAAAGAGTGAAAAGGGAGAGACGTAAGAATGAATAGCCAAAGGACGAATGAAAGGAAGGACAAATGGTTGAATGGACGGCTGGATAAACGACAAACGAGAAAATGAATGGAAAGACTAAAGAAAGAACGATGGAATAGGAGAACAGTTTCACAAATGAAACGATGAAAGAACTAATTGGACGATGGATAAAAAAATTTACCGAATATGGATGAGTGAATGGGTGGACGAATGATGGAATGAACAAACGGATGGTCGTAAGAACGAGAAGTGAGGAATCGATCAAATGGATAGATGAATGAAGGAACAATCTATCAAATGAAGGAAAGAACGGTCGCAGGAGGGAGAGGACGAAAGATCGAACGAATGAACCTACGAGAGAACGAACCAACGAACAGACGAACGAAGGAACGATCTTTCGAATGAATGAACGGACAGTCGTACGAATTAGAAGGTAAAAGATCTGATATAGAAAAGAATGAACAACTGGACAAACTCGAACGAAGGGTCAAACCATCGAATGAGTGAACGAAAAATCGTACGAACGAGAGGCCGAAAGACGATCAAATATAAGAATGAAACAACGGACAATCGAATGGAGACCCGATCTATCGAATAAACAAAATGATTATCGTAGACACAAAGGACAAATGATCGAACGAAAGGAAAGAAGAAAGGAAGACAGCCGGACGAACGAAAGAGCGATCACTCGAAGGATGATCATATGAAAGAGAGGATAGACGATGGAGCGAATGGACAGATAAAAGAACGAACCAACGAACAGACGAAAGGAGGAACAATCTTTCGAATGAATGAACGGGCAGTCGTGCGTTTGAGAGGACGGACGACCGAGCGGACAAACAGACGGAAGAATGAATCAACGGACATACGAAAGAAGGAACGATCTGTAGAGTGAAAGAATAGAGAATCTTACGAATCAGACTGACTGACTACGAAGACTGACGAACAAGGGTAAGAACCAAAGAGAAGACGGACGAACGAATGGAAGGAGAAATAAACGAACGAACAAACATACGTAAGAATGACGGACGAAAAAGGATGAACGGACGACCAAAAGGAGAGAAGAATGCCGGATGGACGGAAGAAAGAAAGCATGGACAGACGAACGAATAAACGAACATATGGAAACGGACAAACGAACGAATGGACTGATGGATATACGAAAAAAAATGTGTATCGAATGAACGAATAACGAAAAGATAAAGCAAAGAAAATATGTCAGATCTAACGAAAAGACGAGCGAAAGCACAAAACAGAAAGATGAACTATAGTACGAATGAATGAACGGGCAAACATACTGACGAATTAATGAACAAGCAGACAAAGAAAAAATCTGGCACTTTTTTGTTTAGTATAATTGGCTAAAATTAAAATTAAAATCTGCTCACCGGCTCTGAATAATTTTGAGGCGACTTTCTACCAAATAATCTTGTGACTTTTTTTATTGCAACTGTAAAATCCATTTGTTATTATTGGTTTAAACGGTACAAAATGTTAATCTTTTGGCATGTTTTTGGATAGTGAGCAAGATTTTCTCATGTTTTGCAAGAAACCAGGTGCTAATCTTCTGTGTCTTATCAAGAATTTTTAAATATTTTTTCATTACAATATTTGCAGTTCTTTACATATTCATTCCAAATCTTTCGCATTTTCATTAACAAGATTATCTTATTCACATTTTCATTAACAAGCATTATCCGCAGAATTACCCAGCTGATGGATGGCGAGATTAAATATGGTTTGCAGCTGAATATATAAACATGTACTTTTACAGTATATAAGTACATCTTATTGAAATCTAGAAATTTCGAATACTGTATAAAAGATTTTTGTATAATATATAACAATATTTAAGGAGGCTGAATTTTCAAAATTATTATGAATGTAAAAAAACTCCTTGAAATTGGAATGCATTACTGTATCACCACTTTTGCAATACTATCATCTGTTATTTAATTGCGTTATTGTCGATGTCGAAATTAAGGAGGATACGTTTTTATTTTCCAGAATTGAAATGCCTCAACAGCAAAAAAATACGCAAATATTTCAAAATAGCCATGATGAGAAATTGAGGAATATAATTTCTGAAATTATGAAATAGAATAATTAATTCCAGAGTTCATAACCGAGCTATAGGTTTATATATATTCGCTTTTGCCCTAAATTTCTCATAAAGTGGTTCATTTATGTTTAATAATTAATTAGCAGAATTATTACTTTTGCATTCTAAATATTAAAAATTATTTATGGAAATAGTATCAATAAAATATCTGTAATGTTAGTTTTATTTTTGATCATTTTGTTCTTAATCAAATGAAAAGTTTTCGGTTAGACATAAGGGCATGGAATGGTTTCGTCGCAAAGTTGTCTTCAGCCAAGGCATCATGGCAGGCGAAAGATAAAAAATTTGGAAAAAAGAAAATTATCGTATTTTTTAGTCTAACCGGATTTATTGGCCTGTGCCAAAATTTTCTTATATTCAAAGAACTTAAATATAATTTATTCAATAAATAAACTCAATAGGCATTTTAATTTTGGTAAATCGAAATATAGTTTCTTTTCACAGCTATATTTCAATTTTATCAATCATTTATGAAATTAAATTTCGAAGTGCAAGTAATATTATCAATTACCACATTCCCATGTTTGGTAACAAGTTTTTGATAAAATAAACAGTTTAAACTAAAAACTTGCAAAAGCATCGAAATTTGCCAAGAAATTCTTCTAAAGTAAAGCGTAAAAAATATTATCTTTTATGCCATAGAAGGTTACTAATTTTCTCTGCATTTTCTCCCTTTAATTTACAACATGGTGGGATTAGTTTTCGAAATGTCTTGACCAAATTCTTTCAATAAGATTCTGAATATTTTAAAGAATTGTTATAAATACAGTATGGTTGTTCCTAAATTAAAGTAAATTGCATTGAAGAATGGTTAAATAATCTTTAGTAGCCTCTTTGCCGCTGCAATCCAAAGATTGTAGCGTTGCCCAGGGAACACCACGTGGAGGTGGGCTACTTTTGTTCCCCGCCCTCCCACCCTCCCAACATTGAAAGCACCAACGGCTCGGTGAACGCTATTTAATATAGCAATTACTTTCTTGATGTTTGCAGTCTTAAAGAGCAGGTATTGAGGATCTATGTTGTTCTTATCTCTCTTCTTATTTGAAAGAGAACAGTCTTCAATAAATGGAAAGTGTTCTTTTGAGTTTTAAAAGCCACCTTTCAGTTGTGATGGAGAGTTCTCTTCAATAAATGGAAAATGTTCTTTTCAGTTCTAGAAGCAACAATTCAGATGTGAAGTAGAACACTCTTCTATAAATGGAAAAATGTTCTTTTGAGTTCTAAAAGTCACAATTCAAGTATGAAGGAGAGTTCTCTTCAATAAATCTAAAACGTTCTTTTGAGTTCTGCAGGTCACAGTTTAAGTGTGAAGGAGAATTCTCTTCAATAAATGGAAAATATATTTTTGAGCTCCAAAAGCCACAGTTCAATTGTGAAAGTGAATTCTCTTCAATAAATGGAAAACGTTCTTTTGAGTTCTAATGTTCACAATTCAGGTATGAAGAAGAATTTTCTTCAGTAAATGGAAAATGTTCTTTTGAGTTCTAATGTTCACAATTCAGGTATGAAGAAGAATTTTCTTCAGTAAATGGAAAATGTTTTTTTCAATTCTAAATGTCACAGTTCAGGTGGGAAAAGTCACAATTTCAGCATAAAAATAGTCACAGTTCAGGTGTGAAAATCACATTCCAGTTGTAGAAAAATCACAGTTCAGGTATAAAAACATCACAGTCCTTGGTATAAGAAAGCATCAGCCAGAGACAGAGATGAGGGGCAGAGCATAAGAAAAATGTTTTCTAATTATTTGAAATTCTTTTCTGAGAATATCTACTGATACTAGTGATGCATTGTTTTCAGATACTAGTGATGCATTGTTTTCAGATACTAGTGATGCATTGTTTTCAGATACTAGTGATGCATTGTTTTCAGATACTAGTGATGCATTGTTTTCAGATACTAGTGATGCATTGTTTTCAGATACTAGTGATGCATTGTTTTCAGATACTAGTGATGCATTATTTGTTGGTATGCTTATAAGCATTTTGAGCATTAAAGCAATTTGGCACAGTTTGGTTTTTGATCCGAATGTTGAATTTTGCCTGATGAATATACATACAAAAAGCACACGTTCATTGTTTTAAAACCATGCAGAATCAAATGCAAACACAAGTATCGGGGGCTCACCAAAAGCGACCCTTATTTCATTTTCCCGATGGAACCTTTCCAGTTCATAAGAATAGCGAGCACATTCCTGTTCGTAAAGATGTTCCATCTCCCTCTGATCAGAGGTTCGGACAGGTTCCTTAATAGTCGTTTTTCCACATTTGAAGATGGACATACTGCCAAAAAAAATATAAAGAGTTAATTCTATTGAGATAGAAACAGATTAGTGAAATAACATATATGAAAAAATGAACACTTTTTTAAAACTTTGAGATCAGTCGTCAAATGTGTTAAACTTAAGATCACTGTAGATTTATCATTCTAAAATTTTTTCAAGCGATTGCTCAATAAATTTGCTACAAGATTTAACAACATTAAGACAATTGTCGAGAATTTGGTAATAAGACATAACATTTTCTTAAGATTAACCATGATATAAATACAATAACATCAATTATAAAAATTCAAATTGTTTTTTAAATGATTCATTATTTTGTTGAAAACATTTTATTTCGACAAAATATAAAACCCATATTGCTGTAACTTTTCATGCAAAAATTCAGTCAAAAAGTTATTTGAAACAATTCATGCTAATTGGAATATGATACAAATTATTAAACGTATAAAGATATTTATAAGCAGGAAATTAAGTCAAAACGTAAACATACAATCCACGACGGATTCTCTTAAAAGCTTTTGGAGCCATCAGAGATTCTTAGTAGTCTTTTTAGCCAAGAGATATCGCACAATATCAATGCAAAGTTTCAAATAAGCGCAGTGAAAATATTTCGATGCTTTAGCGTCAGAAGTTTTTCACTAAATGGGCAGAAACATTGTTGTTTCTGACCGATAATAATATCGATACATTGTTATGCTAAACAGTGCTAATAATTATTATAACAATATAATGATTTTCATTGTAAGAACTAAACAGTGAAAATCTTTAACTATTCCTCAACATTATTGCTTCTAATCTATAACAAAGCAAACATATTATTATACTAACTAATATATCAACTTATTTAATATTTTCTTCGTTATAAAATTATTTAAAAACATTTATTAAAAATGTGAATGATATTCGATAAAGAAAATTTCAAGTGTAATGTTTTACATGTATTTCCAATGAAATGATTTTATTAATTAAACAATTTAATAAAGAGCCTTCATTTTTTCAATTACCACACATGGCCTGTCATTTCCATAAGATAATATAAGGTCACTGGAAAAATACTTATTTTCTTTATACTGCGAGGTTCAAGCATTATTATTATTAAAAAACAAAACCATCGGAAGCTTCCCTATAAAACCTTCTAGCCTACTTTCCCATACTAATGATTTTTCATTCCTCCACATAAAAGTATGGATCTTAAGCAAAGCTATGATTTTATTTTCAAACTTCCACACATGCTAGTTTTGTTCATCGTAGGATTTTAAAGAAAACTGGAAATTTTTGTTATAATTGCATGGCGAACGAAAAATATTAACTTTGGAGGATTTTTTGGCGTCCCTCGCTAACATGCAGTTAATGCAGCAGCACCAGAAAATTGAAACTCGATTTTGTATGGCGTTTTTCCAACCGACTAAAATCAAAATTTTACATAGAACTACAACTGCAATCACAAGATCACATACGGAGGTATTTCATTCAATTCAGTCATTGCTTTTTCGAGCTATTTCTTTTACATACATGCAAAAGCACAAATCGATTTACGATCAAACTTTTGGCAGATTTGGAAGAAATTTTGATAAGTCTGCACTAAAATTATGCATCAAATTGCAGTTATCTAGCTCTTTACATTTTGTAATTATTGTTTTCAAATGTATTCAGAGAAATATTCTTCCCCTAAAATATTTTCCTTCGAAATTTTACAAAAATCTATGAATTTGGTGTTAATACCATAAACCAAACTTGATTCGTTTATTTCAAAGTGTGTTTGACTTGTTGTATTCAGAGAAAGTGACAGGTATAAATCCAGAAAGATGTGTTTTAAAATAAGGGAGATCTGAAATATTGAGATTCATCGGAATCTTGACTTCGGATATTTCGACGATTACAATATTTTTATCTTTATATAATCGTATATGAGAACATAAAAAAGAAAAAAAAATCTAAAATATTTTTAAGTATTTCAAAAAAATCCTAGAACTGAATATAAAATGAATGAAATTGTAGTGAAAGCTTAGAAGCCAGTTAACAACTACGCTACACGGTCAATTCCTTTTGTATCGTCGTCATGTTACTGGGCTGCGAACCACAAGGTCTCAAGTTCTAACTTCGCTCATTTCAATCCACCACAGACGCTTCTGCACAAACTGGACTTGTCTATGCAAGTGCCATAAGTAACAACAACAACAACAACTGTAATACTGTTCGATTAATTGTTTTGTTGTAAATGAAATATTTTATCAGTTCTTAAAAAAGATATAGAAAATTAAGAATTTTGTTAAATTCGAAACCAAATTCGTAAAAATAAATAATTCCCTGATCATGCTGCAACAAATTTAAGCTATTTAATGCCACAACTTGTGTTTCGATTTATATATTAAATTTGAAAATGGAATATAACCATATTTTTTTTGGAATTATCTAAAATCACATCAATTTCATTTCTTCTAATTTTTTAAAATTTTTGTTCTAGAATAATTATTATATTTAGTAGTCCTATGTGCAATTAAATCTCAGGAAATTCATTAAAAATAGATTTAAATAGTAATCTTTTGAAGAAAACCGAATTTTCCTAGTAAATTTTTAAAGATGAGAAAAATTACGATCGGTATTTGAATTTTAAAAAATTAAGTGGGTGAAGAATTTTAATGAGTTACTTATTAATTAATTTGTTTTAATTAAATATAAAACTAATCATTACGAGTTATTTTGAAATCAAAGATAGAGAGATTGTGCCCCTCCCCCAGTCCAATTTGTCTAGCCTCCTTGTCGATAAACTTCTGCCACCGCTTCTGTGTTCTGACTACAGGATATGATTTGAAATGCAAAGCTTCCTAATGTATTGTCTATTTTGAAATAGAAAAAAGAAGCTATAAAGTATAAGAAACTGATAAATTATCTGTGGAACTACATTTTATCTTATAAAGGGACTTAATTCTTTTGCTAGCTTTTAATGTTGTCAGCTTGAATCGATATTTTTTCAGTTTCAGACTTCTATTATTGCTGTAGTCATGTAGTAATGTTAGAACCAAAATAACCCAGTGAGTTTATTAAAAAAAATTTTTTTTAAATGGATTCCAATTTAGAGCAAGAAAGATGCTTTTCTAGAGCCTATCTTTTATCCTTCCGATCTCTGTCCTTATCTGAGCTTCCAGGGTAAAATGATTCCTCTGGGTAGACAAAATGGGACTATATTTTAATTTTAATTATTGCAGTTAAAGAGTGGCAACGACAAGTAGTTTCGGTCTTTTTAGAGGAAGTTGAATTCCACTGTAGTGTCACGTTGGTAAGTGTTGTAAATATTTGTATTTGTTTCTGAAGCATATTGACTTTTCATTAATCTTATACACTTTTTTTTGCAACACGTTGCAGTGTATAATTACTTATACAACTGTATGTTTAGAAAAGTGCGAAATTTATGTAAGTATTATTCAATTGTATTTAGTGATTGCCCGCGTGTAATTGTTACCTTGAACCTGTTGTGAAACTTTAATTAAACTTGAATAAATTATCTGCGCATTATTGTTTATAGCCTGACATTATTGATTTTTTTTAATATTACGTTTCAGAAAAATTAGAATATTAGATTATATCTTCTTAATATGTATGAATCTGACAGTTTTGCTGAGTCTGTGTTTTATAAATAGAAACGCTCAGATTCCGGTTTAAATTCTTAATTATTGCTGTAAAGTTATGATTAAATTATTCATTTTTTAGCTGCTAAAAAATGAGATAAGTAGCATGAATTTATATACTCAATGTAGCTCAATCTATTGTTATGGAGAAAAAAAGCCGTCGTTTATTTTTCATAATTTGAAGCGAACATACTTCCAATGCACGCGGCGAATTAAAAAAAAAAAAAAAAAGCGATATTATTTTTCTTTAAAATAATTTGTTAATCTCTCCATATTTTTAGGAACTAAATTTGATTATTCTTTAAATTGGAGGAGTTTCGCAATCCTTTTATTTTTTATTATGTTTTGTTTATTGTAGCTTCAGAAAATTTTCATACATTAATGAGATTGATACATTTAGTTTTTTTTTTTTAAATCAATACTAAGAATAATTGAGGAGGAATGTATCTTTAAAAGCTATTTTTGTGATTCACAATATATTTTTGAACTGTTATAAAAATTATATCAAATAGAATTTATATACATCATTTTAGAAGAAAGAAATATTGAAATTCTTTTATTTTGACCATTAATATAATCAGAAAATTCAAATACATTATTTATTTTTTTAAAATTACGCTTTGATTTTATACTGATTATGATAATTGCATTAATGTACAAGCTCATGATTCATGATAATATAAGTTTATTTGCAGTATTGATATTAATTTACAAATACAGGAAAAAAGAATTGCATCCTATTTTTATGTTAAAATTCTTTATGTGACTATAATGCTAGTATCAATTTTTGTATGTATTTATATTAAAAAGTATTTTTTTAAACTGCAGTGCAAAAATTATCTACAGTGTTAATTCTTTTACAACTTTATATAGTTTTTAGATTTAAGCTTTTCAGAATAATTCTTATTGTTTATGATAAAAATAAGCAATCATTAGATGAAGCAGTATATACTTTAGATATAGCAGTATATACAAATAAAGTATGTACTTTATTTGTTTTTTCCTTAGATATGCAATATTTTTTTTCCTCCTAATATCATTTTCAGTCAAATTTTATGTAAAAAAAGTTTATCGTAAAGCATTTAGTAACAACTTCTCATTTTTTAATCATCAAAACATTTCGTATCCCTAATTATATTTGTTTGAATCAGGAAATGTTAGGGCAGATTTTTTTAATTATAAATAAAGTTTAACCTATTTCATACTTTTTTTGGTAATTAGGAAATCTAGTTCTCTGTATAATATTGAAAGAAAGAACTATGAAAAGCATGTGAAGTTGGTGTTTATTCTTTTTTTATTCATTTATCAAATCTTGATTTAAGATTTGATACTGCAGGGTAATAGATAAAACAAAGATTTTGTTGTTGATAGCAATTTGGATTTCGTAATTCACATGACGATTGATTTCTGATGTCAGATTTGCTTATTTACTGAAATAATTTATTCTTTTTTGTTCCATTTCAGTTGAATGAAATTTTGTAAATAATATTTAGAATTAAATATAATATTTGTGTAAATCATTGAATATATGTATGATTTATAGTACTAAATCCCTTTAATTCATTCTTATTTATATATTTAATCATTGAAAATAAATTATGAGTATTTGATAAAAATACTCATAAAAATTTACTGTAATTTTTCTTATATATTTTATTCATAGTTTAAGAATTACGAGTAAAATTTTATATGCATTTTAAATATATTTTAAAGTTATAAATATATTATAATTTAAAGAATAAAAAGAATGTAAGCAAACAATTACTTTGTGAAGTTTTAGCTATTTGATGGAAGTTTTGTTTTGTAAGATTAAATTCAATGGCTCAAAATAAATTAATAAGAGTAACAATGCCTTAATTTATTTGTAATTATCTAAATTACAAAACTTAACTTAAACTTAAATTATAAAATGAAGATTTTATTTTATAATCAAAACAATAAAATGAAAATTTTAAAAGATGGCAATTTCAATTTATAACTGTTTGAACCTGAGGCAGATAACAAGTGTGATTAATTCACATATATTTTATTTAAGTTATTATACTTAACATAATATATTTGTTCAATGTATATGCAGTCTAATGGTATTTATTACTAATGAAAATATAATCATTTTTATCTAATATATATATATATATATATATATATATATATATATATATATATATATATATATATATATATATATATATTTGAATCAAGAATTAAAAGTTGTCATTAAATGATTAATTATTCTGCTAAAATTGATAATTATGCACTTTTGTTTATTCCTGAAGTGGAAATTTTTTTTAAAAAAAATATATATATATAAATTTGTATTTTGAGTGAAAATATTTTGAAAAAAATAAAGGTTTCAAGTTGATATTGATATATTGAATAATACTTTTTATTATGTGTATGTTTCATCTTAATCAGGGAAAAAAACTAGCTTTAAGAATCAAAAAAATATGCTCAAATTTATTGACTTTATAAAATACTTTGTTATAAATAATTTAATTATAATTTTAATTTTAAAAATATCTTTATTTCGAATTTTATTTTTAAAAAAGGATAATTATATTTGACCTTTTGTTTTCAAGTTCCAAAATAAAGATATAAAGACTTTGACAGTGATTAATCGAGAATATCAAGTTATCATGTCAGAATTGTAATCAATGAATAAAACTCTAATTTATCCTTATACCCCCCCCTCCCCCCCCAAAAAAAAAGTATTTTGAAGAGGGTGGTATTTTGCATGCAAATGTATCAGGTGCTCATTTCTACTTTCTGATAACAATGGACAGGGAAATGATTGCATAAAGAATTTTCAAGAGGAATAAGTTGACTTTTATATTAGAAAAGAAATTTTTCATTCAACTGCATGTAAACAATCATAAAAATTTTAATTCACTTACACTGACAGTTTTCTAAATACTGTGAGCCAAAAGTACAATTGAACTTGAATTTATAATACTATATACTGATTGTTTTCTATAATTTGTATGAACATATTAAATTGATAGATTTATGAAATTTGAAGAAAATTCTAAATGCACATGCATGCACACAGATTTGAAATATATTTGTCATACCAGATATCGTAAACCAGAATTGCGGGATTAATTTTTAGACAAGAGAAATTTGAATTTATTCTCCTTTTGAATTATTTCTAGTTTACTTTTAATTTATTTCTATCTTTTTAGTTTTGATCTACTATATATAAATAAATATTTTCTTATCTGCCTTTTTTTAAGTATCTTGTTTTTAATTAATTAGTGGCAATTCATTTTGTAACAAATAGAATTGCTAGAAAATTATACTTAACAGACTTTATCAAGAAATCATGCATATTAGAGATCCAATAAATAAAGTATTTATCTTTGTGTTAAAGTTGTAGCTGATGGCACAGAACACAGTAACAATATTTTAAAATATATTTGATATAAATATATTTTCTTAAGATAGTATCTGAAATTAATTTTTCTAAAGAATTACTTAAAATTGTCTAAATATGTAAGATTTCTTTTGTGAAAAAATTACATATTTTATAATTTTTAATTATATGCATTTGGAATAATTGAAAAAGATGGCATTTGTATGGCATTCACTGTGTTATAATCAATGGGTTATAATATTCATATTTTCAAACTCTGTGATTTTATTCTTAAGTCATCTGTCATTTTACTTAGATTTAAAAATTTTTCAAACATTTGATTAAGAAATTAAAGAACTAGATATTTGCTTAAACTTTCAATGTCTTTTAATTCTACCAAATAAAAAAAAAAGTTTGTTTTTTGGTATTTTAACAGAATTGATACAGTATTTTGTTTGTGTTGCTATGATTAATTTTGCTATTAAGGGGATCAAGGATCTGCATTCGATATTCTTGCTTGGAAATTTTTATTCCAAGGGGATATTATTCCATGGTTAATAATTATTCCCAATTTTATTCATGATTGTTGGGAAAATTAAAATTTTCTAATGTACTTAAAATTTTTTCTGTTGTACTGGTCGCTATCCCCCTGATAGTAAGATCTCACTTCAGAATCAAATTCGACGCTTGATTCCATCAATGATTATCCATGTATTTGGGCTTCTTGTATTTTAATTTTGATTTTGAATATCTAGCATCCGCCGCTAGTATTTATCAACAAGAAATGTATAACTCACAGATGTACATGGTTTGGTTGTACTTAGCTCGAAATTTTCGGATCGTATACACTTTTTAGGATGGAATTAAACCATAAGTTTGGCGCAGTATGGCCAAGATTGGCTCTTGCGCCAATAAACCCAACAACAACAACAACATCGGATCGTATACATTAAACTAACCTGTCAAGGTTACTCCATGCCACATTGTTGGAGTTGTGGCATGCCAACCCATTCTATTTCTAGTCCATCCATTTAGATCGGTTATTCATGAACATTTTCTCAGTTTTTTCGACCTTCTCGGTAAATGCCTTCTAGAATCCCAACACAGGCCTCTCTTTCCAGTGGAGGGATAGAAATGAACATAGGTTGGATGTCCAACCTTCCATTCCACACTACGCCAATTCGACGAGTTTTCGCATTGGAACTTATCGATTTTTGATTGCCACTACTCCGTTGGCTTGTCATGGAGTGATTGTGAATGCATAGGTTTGTGAAATATAATTGATGCATCTTGAATGCTCGCATGAGCGGCGGACAACTTGGAGACATTTTCTTCAACATTATCCATTCGACGCTGTACTCACGATAGCACTGGCTATCGGTTCGAGCAACGTGTAGAACATTAAATGTTTCCTCTTGTCGAAATATCATATTTTAATGTCGTTGTTAAAAAGGGAGGTGATTCATGTTAGGTTCACATTTCAAAGTGCACTGGCTGCTGGGTTTATTTTTATTCGAAAATTCGGACACGATTTCGTTCATACATTTTCGGTAATCCCATGAATTCAAATATGAGGTGATCCTGGGCGATGCACAGTTATAAATTTGCGGCAAATATTCGTGCTGCTTGCGGATTGCGAACGTTATTTCTCGCGTGACATTTCCGGCCAGTTGTGTTTATAACTGCGATCTGTTTGTGTGTATTTTTTCCAAATATTTGTTCTTATAGCAAAACTGTTAGTATAGAATTTTATCTCTATTATTTAAAACCATGCAGATCAATTTTAATAATTTTGATAAAACATTAGTCATCGGGGCTGATCTCCACGAAACTATATAATATAACAATCTGTTTCTGTAACTGTCGGAGCGTTTTCATTTCAGATTCACAGATATTCAAAACTCTTAATAAAAGCCAATGTATCTTTATTTGTACCACATCTCCTAAACATAACTCATTGCAAGATTGGAAATTAGAGACCTGTGTGACTTCTAACGTTAAAAAGTACTGTGGGTATCAGATCCCCATATCGCAACCGAGAAGTCCTATTGTTTTATGATAATATTAAACAACTATAACAATAATTTGTGGTATTCAACAAATTGCGATATTGAACTCTCATTACGTAATTTTATGTATTCGATATGTAGCAAAAATTTAGGACGATAATTTTTTAGGAGCCACTTTATTTCTCTTATATCTAGTTAATATTTTTTTTGAATATTTAATATAAAAGAATTTTTTGTAAGTATAAAAGAAATTAATTCAAGATATTTTAATCAAACCTGTCATATTTTTTTTCTATTCAGCAATTTAAAATAACTACCCCAAAACTAATTGTTCGCAATTTTATTGTTTTAATCAAAATTGTTCGTAATTTTATTTTAATGAATTGTTCGCAATAATGATTATTTTATTTTAATAACGCGATTTCTGACACTTTCCCTTGAAAAGCTACAAAATAATCATCCGAGAATTGGCCGACTCTTCCCATTTACACGTGTCGTCGGTATAAATCGCAACGACTGACATTGGTAATCCTTTCTTTGAAATCGTTCTTGACATTGCTCCAGTGCCTTGAAAGCTTCCATCACGTAATTCCCCGTTACTTTCGAAGGACGAAGAACCGACCGGTATCTAATTAATTATTATTCAGAACGAGTGTTTGATGTTACAGAATTCGAATGAACTTCTTTTCTTATTGTTCTCGACGATTCTGTCCCTTTTTCGTTGGCGTAATCTATTAATATTCAGACACGTGTTGGAAAAAAAAAAAAAAAAAAAAATTCGTCATGCTGTCTGGAGAAGAATACCCAAGGTTTTCCATTACAACCATCAAAGGCTGGTACTTAACAATTTTAAATATAAAATTCTGTTCTGTGCCAACCTCTCAAGAAAATACTAAATACATATAATGTAAATGTTATTACTATTCACCATATGTTTAAATTCTTTTTCATCGTATGATTTATCAGATGGCATGACGCATTTCAAGTTAAAGTGGTTGGTTTGGGGTTTAGAGGATAACAAAGTAAATCAAAACTGGTTCTTTCTGTCTGTAGAAAAATAGGTCAGTTATGCATTTTTTATCTGCGTGGAAGGGGCCACGTACATCATCGCATAAGCTCAGCTTCTGAAAGTAAGTTTCTATGCATTCTTGGTTATAAATTTGTTTAGTTTTAGTTTTAAATAATGAGCGATTTTATGGCCATACAGCTGTTGTATGTAACCTTGTATTTTATGTTGAGCAGTTTCTACAAACGTTTATTTCAGTTTATAATCTGATTAAAAGAAGCGTGCTTTCAGTATTTGTTGCATATGGTTTCATAATTAGAAATTGAGATAAAGTAGCTTGATTGTATAATTTTTAACTACTGTAATTCTCATAATTTTTATCTAGACAAAAGTTGATTTTTTTTTTTAATTTTCAAAAGCAGAAAATTAAAAAGGAATTAATTTATTGGAGGAGAATCGGAAGAAATTAGAAATTAAGAAAAATATTTCTTTCCTATTGTTCCGAAAAGTCGAATCATGCTATTTATTTTTTAAAAAAATGACTGTTATCATTAGTATATAAATGAATGGATGCCATTGTGTGTGTGGGGGGGGGGAATAGTTATCTGTAATATATTGTTGAATGGAGCATCTCCGTACAAATTATAACTTTAGAAAATTAAAGCGTACATTTCGGCTTGCTGGTACGATTTGTTTTAGTAGAAAATCCTTCCCTATTTTTCTCTTTTTATTTCTGTTGAAATTTAAAAATTTCTCTGAAACAATTTCTATTTATTGCCTGTTTTATGTAAGTTTGCAAATATGCCAAAACTTTCGTGTTTGGGTCTTTTTCTAGTTCGGAATTAGTAACCATTTTTTTAAAATAAAAAATAAGTACATAAAATTTTTTCTGCTAGTCTTAATAGCTTTAAAATATTGTTTATTAGCATTTCTTGTTGGCAGTGATGTCCCAGGTAGTTATGGCGGCACTCCACCTTAAATATGATCCAATTCAAAGAATTTCATTAATTTAAACAGTTTATGGTTTCAAACACTAGTTATAGGCATTTTACTTAATGAAATTGTATATATATATAATATAAATGAAAGGTTTTTTTTTCTTTTTCTTTTGGTTCTTTGGACATTTTTCATAACTTAAAAAGTATAGAAATACTTATTACATTGATTTATTACATTACTATTTCATGAGTTAATAAGAGCATTTATTAAACACAACTCGCATTTTACAAGTTTTTACTAGATTAATTTTTAAAGTTTGTTTTTATAAAACATTAAATTGGCTTATAAAATGGTGAAGTATCAGAATGGCTATTACTATTTACAAGTTGACTTGTAAGCTTATATTAAGCTTAGCTTGTAAGAGCTTGTGACTAAGTTTTATACTTCCTGAGTATAAAGCTCAGCACGAATATTGAATAATACATTAAGTTCCTTTTAAATCTTTTGTGCATAACTTGATGTTCAGAATTCCCTCCTCGAAGTATTTTCAAGTATCAAATTGTTGTAGACATGTTTTGTTTATTGTGTATAAAATCATCTTAATGGAATCGAACTCATGTTTTTGTAGTGCCATAAATAAAATAATTATCTGGGTAATCTATCTGCTAATTGCATGTTGTCTTTCGTGATATTGTAACATTATAATTCCTTATATAAACTAACCAGATGATAAAAAGAATGTTAATTTTTATTTAGTTTAGTTTCCAAAAAGAAAAAAAATAATAAAATCGTCCAACGAAACGATGAAAATGGCTTCATTGCAATATTGAGATCTGTATTATACCGAAAAAATATTTCAAATATTTTTAAAAATTGGCGTAAAAATCATTTTATTGAATATTTTGGAATTTATCGAGGGATAATCGTCAAAATATATATGTTAATTAAAATTAAAAAAAAACTTCGCAACGCTTACTTTTATTCTCTAAATTGTATTTGTATTAAATTTTGAAGTTCTTAAGTCAAATGATATGGTTGTAGAGTGCTAATGCATACACTTATGCACAGATACGCAACTTTTTATTTTCCTATATACGAGGTATGCAAATAGAAAGTAGCGTGTCGAGAAATTCGACCTCGATATTTTGAAGAATCTCCAATTTCATGTTTCTCTGAGTCCTAAAAAACGTATTTTTGTTATTGTCTGTCCGTCTGTGAACGCGATAATTCAGAAACGTTTTGAGCTAGATGCATGAATTTTAATATCCAGGCATAAGACCAAATATATAGATTTCTGTCAAAATTTGTATGAAATACATTCAGGGGAAATGTGTCTGTCCGGCTATCCGAATATGTTAATATGGAAATTACTAAACAAAGGGAACTGGATGGATAAAATTTGGTACATAGATTTAACATGTAAAGTGTAGTTTCCTATTAAATATGGAACCAATTGTCAAGCAGTTAATCATATGTAGGTTTATTCTTTTGCATGCATGTAAACTTGGATAAATGAAGTTTGGTCTTTGACTTCAATTGTAGTCGTATGTCTAATTTTGATTGCAAATCAATCGGTAAAAGGGCTCCCAAAATACACATTCGAGTTTTTGGTACTTGCATATTAATCATACATCCCTGCGATTCATTACTAGAGATTGCTAATTGGTGCTTAACTAACTATTGAGTGCCACTGGGATGCTTTTAATAATACACGAGTAAATTTATTAGAGAGTATGCGAGGAAATTTTAGGGAAACCACCCCTCTGATATTATTATTAGATATCATACAAAATTAGAAATCATATCATATAAATAGTTTGGTTCTGATCAATAGAAACTTAAAAATGTTTCAAATTATAGGGGAAATTGAAGATTTTCCTCTTCCAAATTTGAACTTAACAATTTTTAAAAAAATCCGTTCTATCTTCCTCTGGAATTTTGACACTTATTAATTTTGAAGGTTGTTGAGTGGGTAAAACGTGTTGAATTTATTTTGTGTTAATACAAATTAATCATCAAAAGTCTGGAAACTAATTAGCAAAAATTTAAATAGTAATATATAATAATGTTATATTTTTATTATTTAACTTAGATGAAGGCTAGAGAAGTAGTTGAAGATTGATTGGTCATATCAATAACTTTTTAAAAGGAATTTGGCATAGTTCGTCAACGGATTCTGAGACGACCACATTTTGAAGACTCCATCTCATTAAGGGGTGAGACGCATTCCAGTATTCCCTTTGACCTTGGATTTTCCCTATTACATACTACTAAATGTAAACATCTCCTTTCATTTTTCCTTTCACCCCTATTTTAAAGAATTAAATTCGTGCGCAACGCATGCGCAAAACCGCGGAGGGTTTTACAATCCGTTGCTGAACTATACTCACGATTGCTTTGGGAATGCAGTAGTGCTAAAATTGATGTTGCAAGCGTAATGAGATTACGTACTAGAAATTACCTATGAAGCATTGGTCATTGGTAAAGAAATATAATTTTTTTAAAGAAACATTCCGATTTTTTTTTTTTTTTTTTAGTTTTATTTGAATTACTTCTAATTGAAATAAACATTCAAAATTCATGCGTGCAACCTCACTTGATAATCGTTGTATCAGGAATCTCTGATATAATCAGTTTTTTGAATATTGCTGATGTTGTTTCTGAAAAAAAAATTATTCTGAGATATGAAAGTAATATTTGAAGCTCTAATAAGCAAATGAGATGAAAGAATGTGTGTACGCGGAGAAGCCACAGCTTTTGAATCTGGTTTCATTATCTTTTCGGCTATTGGATCAGTAATTTTCAGTTTGATATCATTTGAATGATAATGTTGTTTGAGAAAATGTGAACGTGTGTTATTTATTACCCTGACGCTCATATTGCATCAGCCAATAGTGTAGAATGTTGTTGACAGTCTCTCACGTAAGCATTCTTTGTTCAGCTTTCTAAGAATTATTTTAGCCTTATGAAAAATAACTATAGATTTCTTTCTGCGAAACGTCTGTTGCAATGCTCAAGCATTTATTTATTTTCTTCAGAATTGCATCATTTTTGAGGAGCAAAAATTACTATTGCAAATTCTGAAAAAAAATCAATCTTTTTGTTCAGTAGCCATATCATTTTGCTTCGATTTTGTTTTGGCTTTTATGTTCAAGATTTCAGAGTTTAAACTTATGATGAAATGCAGTAATATTTTGTAACTTCTCGCTATCTGTCTTACTAATTAATGGGTAAAAATGTGTGATTGTTCGCGGATGATTGAATACCTGCTGTAAGGGAGTGTGAAAAAGTGTTCTTGGCAAGCAAACTTCATAATGATTTCCAGTAACGAAGCGCTCGGGCTTCAGTCTTAGAGGAAGCCATTAAGGGGAAAAATAAATAAAATGTTAGCACATTTATGCCATTTCTTAAAGTCAAATATGATGAAAGAACGAAAAACCAATAATTTTTCCAGGCATCATTTATACATGCTGGCCAACTAATGACAGCAAAGGGTGGAAAAATCAAGTTAGGCCCCGGACATCACTTGCATTCACTATTTCACTGGTGATATCTTTAGTTTAAAATTTATTTGGAATTAAATCTGTGTAAGCTTGAGACATTTAATCAGCTGATGATACTCATTTTCATTTGAATGAACACTGGTTATGGGAGCACATGCGACTTTTGTAACTTGTTAAAATATCCATATTCAGAAATCTGTAGTAAAAAAATAATACAAAAAAAAAAAAAAACACTAGTCATGGTTGGCACATCATAAAGGACTTCCAAAAAATCCAACGAGGTTTCTTTATTTTAAACCTAATTCAGTCACCGTCACGTAATTTTAATCACAATCGTATTGTATATAAATTATGAATTGCAGATGGGGTAAGAATACTCTAGATGTTAAGATCTGCTATCAGTCTTACGTGAATTTAACTATACCTAAAGGTAAAGAATTCGAGTTTACAGAACAGTCGTACCTCGTAATTGAGGATGAGAAGCTTCCGATATGGTGATTGGTTCTCGGCACTTTTGTGGGTACACGAAAAAGTGGGGTCCTGATTCCTCCCATTGATGACGGAACGTACTTCCTTAGGGAAAGGTTGTACCGTGGCCGGTGATGACCCTTAGGACTCAACCACAGTTTCCGCCAATGTTGTTGTTGCGACGGTCCGGTCATTCAAGTCTTTCCGTCGGGTCGGAGTAATCAGTTTGTGATTACAAAATAGTCGTTTACAATATTTGATTTCTTTTATGCTTCATTCATTTCGCCCTGGCCTGGAATCCATGCTATCGAGATTGACTTTATATTGTGATCACTATCTTTTCCTTCTTTTATACATGTGCGTTGAATTGGAAAACCTTGATTCTAATCATTTGGTTTATTACCCTTTGGCAATCGAGTCATATTGTAGTGAGCAAAATTTTCTTACTGAAAGAAAGCACAGTACAATTCAGCGTTATTTTTACATTTGCGATAGTTCATATATCTTTTGGTGATAGATATAAAAATAACCGTTCTGTATTTCGTCAGCATATGGACAAATGCATATGAATATTCTCAACTTGTATTAAATTTCCTTTGAGAAAAATCCGAGACTGTTTTTTAAAGAGAAAGTCTTTAAAAAACAGTTTATTTTTTTCTTTTCCTTCATTTCACAACCGAAAGAGAGCTTCCTAAACAATTTTCACATGATCATTTTTCGTTAGAAATGACTGTAGATCCTTTCCGATAAGTGAAATGCAAGATCTTTTTGTTTTCGCCTGCATAACAGTTTAACCTTCTGTATTTCCCCGTCAAATATCTGCTCCCGAATAGAAGCTATCTTCAAGAACTGGGGCAAGACACACCTCCACCACGTCAAACCGCGCCTGTCGCTCTAAGGTCTGTTACTGGTTGATTACTTTTGAGTGTAAATCCAGTTAGGTATTTTGTGCCAATTTCTTAATCTGCTTCCATTCATCTGTTTATTCCCGTTCGGACACGAGTCCTTGAATGGTATGTGGTTATTTATGTCTCAGTTTCTTTTTCCCATCTTTTTTCCCAATTAATAGTTCCGCTTTACACACGTTGTAAATGATGACATATTAGGCATCGGTTGCATGTCTGAGAATGAAATTTTGCACGTGTTTCCTTAGTTACTGAATTGTTTCATTTTCTTGAATTTTGTTACAAGCAAACTTATTGTTTATGACGATATGCTATTAGCCATATAGGGTATCTCTTTCTTTTATTAACTGTGAATTTAAATTATCTGACTATAGAGAAAAAATCAAACTTTTTATGGAATCTAGTTATTGCTTTCTCTTTCTTAGAATTATTAAAACATATTTTGAATCCTTAATGGTAGTTGGTATAATAATAGGTTGTTGGTATATTTTTAGTGAAAATAAACTGGGTTTTTCAAAAAAAAAAAAAAAAAAAGAATGTTTGTTCCAAAAGTATTCGAATTCATAATTCGACTTTCGTAAAGTCGTTTTGTTTAAAAGAATAACTGCATCTTATTGAGTGTTGCATTTATTTTAATAGGTAACTCGTGGGATAGAATTTTTGTTCGATTGGAACTATTTTAAATATTTTCGCTCGTCCGGAACGATTTTAAATATTTTTAAAAAAATTCTAAATGAGGAAAAAATTGATTTTTAAAAAAATAATTGTTTTAAAACTCTGGTGGTTTTTTTCTTTAAGATTACTTAATTAGTTTCTGGTAATTCATGATTAAAGGCGATTCATTATTTTTTATTTGCTGATTACGTTCTTAAATGATGTACAATAAATTACAGCTATTTGGCTTGATACATATCGCTGCATAAATAAATGTACCAATCAAGATTGATTGTGTCGCTGCCTTGAGTTATTTTTTACTAGGAAAACTTTTGTTTGCTATTCCCCTCCCCCTTCTTAAAGCGAAATAATTTAAGTTATGCTGCCCCTGCAAAAAAAAAAAAAAAAAAAAAAATGTTATGTTAGTATTATTTCTTCATTCGTATTTTGATTCCAATAAGTTGGAACTAAACTTAACAGACGCAAATTGTGTAAAAAAAAAAGAAAAAAAAATGCTGCTTTCAGATTTATGACAGCTGCAGTTTTGGCATCTGTTCAAAACTTGGTATATGACGCAATCATTGATCGTGTGTTTGTTTTGGTTGTCTTGCAAATCTTTTCTGCTACGTTTCTGTTACCAGCAAAATTATTATGCAGCATAACTAGCGATTTGTTTTTTGAGGAATTGTTTATCCGCGGATGAAAAAGACATTAGAGGTTTATTATTATTATTTTTTATTTTTTTAAATCTTTTAAAAAATATAACTCGATAGTCATGAGGATTTTTAAAAACATTTTTAAAGCATGTGAGTTAATGGTAAAAGTGATATTGAAAATTATTCTTCTGTTTCTGAATTATTCGTCATTGAATTTTTCTCCTAATTTTTTTGTTATGAAGGAATGAATAAAAAATAACCTATTAACAATAATTTTGATAATTATGAAGATTAAAGCTTGTCAAATCTGAAATGTGTAGATTAAGATGTCAATAAAAAAAGCAATTGAAGGGAATATTAAATATAGCTTTTTAAAGAGAATTTTTTGTTTCCTTTAATTTCTAAAATTGAATGCAGTATTTAATATATTATTTCATTTTGTTTATGATTGATTGTCTTATTTTTAGAGTGACAGTTTTATGTTTCCCTTGCTAGCATGGAAGTAATCATGAATGGTGATCACAAATCTCCTAATCATAAGCTTGATTTAATTACAAGGAATTTGCAGGTATGTATTGCAGTTTTTTTTAATGGATTATGTTAAAGAATTTCTATAATAAAAATACAATGACTTTAACTTTATTTTGGTATAGTGAATAGTTGTTATTTTAAGCTTTTTAATATGTATGCGTATTGTTTGGTTGATTATTATTATTATTTGTTTTCTTCTATTCTTAAGAATTTTATTTTTCATTCAATTAGAATACATGTATTCAAAATCATGATTCTTCTCATAGCTGGATATTATATATAAAATGTGCTGAGTGTTTTAATACTTCTCTTATTAAAATATTATGTAAGTAGCTAAAATTAAAAAAAAATATTCAAAGGAATTTTTATTATATAAATCCTAAAAGAACAGTTAAAGCATATACTTGTGTAAGAAATAAAAGTGTATATCAGTGGCTTAAATATTGCTTGATTGAATCTATAAATGGATATTATTAATATATTAACGAAATAAAAATTCATTGTTTTTTAATTGATATTATACAAAAAATTGTAAGTTGAACTTTTCTATTCGGCAGTATAATACTGCTATACATTTAGTATTAATTTTTTATGGATGAATATTAGTACTGCATGAAGAAACAGGTGAATCTAACTCACTTTTCACTGAACTAAACTAAATATCATACTTTATAAATACAGGGAACATTTGATAAGTTTTTCTTTCCAATATAGGATAGTTAAATCTCTTTTAATTCACCTTGATATTTCAATAAATATTTTAAAACCACCATTTCAAGATAAGATTATGAACTCAATTTAGCCAAAATTATATGTGCTTCAATACTGGATTCTCAGGGCAAAATTTTTATTAATATTGATAATTCTTAATTTTTCACTTAATTCTTTGAGAAATATTGTAACATTTTATATGTTTTCTTCATTTTTTAATTTAAGACATTAACATATGATTTTTACTTCATTCTTTGATAAATCTTGTAACATTGCATACGATTTCTCCATTTTTTAATTTAAGACATTAATATGTACATGTTGAATTCATTTACAACTGATGTTTTACAAAAAATTATAAGATAAATTTTGAACTGTAAAAGTGTTTAACTCACAAAACAATTCTTTGCTCATTCTTATTTCTTATAATCGAATTTTTGTTAATTTTTTATTTTATTTATTATAGGAAGTCCTTGGAGAAGAAAAGCTAGTTGAAATTTTAAAGGAACGAGATGTAAAAATATACTGGGGTACAGCCACGACTGGGAAGCCACATGTTGCGTATTTTGTTCCCATGTCTAAAATTGCTGATTTCCTAGAAGCTGGTTGTGAGGTATATAAATAGAAACAAAATAACAATTGTACAAAGTAAAATTACTTTGCCTTGTTATTCAATTTCTTTTTATAATATTATTTTGTAAAATGTTAAGCTTATATGTAAATTTTTGTTATATAGTATAAAGATAATTTTGCTGTAGAGAGCATCTAGAAGTCAGAAAACTTGTATAAGACTTCTAATCCAAGATATCTATAACATCCATTATTCCATTCACCCATTAAAATTTAAATATTTTTGTTGATTTATGTTTTAATACTCCTCACCTCAATTCAACTATTATAACATTTTTAAATATGATTGATCCTCAATTATCTTTGTCTGCAAATGACATGAATATTCAATTTTATCTATTTTAGATATTTTTTAGTCAATTTTGCTGAATCCTTTGTCCTTGCTTTATATGATTTGTGATTCTTACTGACTATAAAATTGACTGAAAAAATCATATTAATTTAGGAATTAAAAATGAAACCCATCATGTACTCAATCTAAATTTTAGGCCTACTTCACCTCTACAAGTTACTGTATATCTTCTTTTTGCACAAGCATTAAACACTGCCATTTTACCTGATAATTCTATTGCCTTTGCTTTTTTGAAACTCAATGAACTCCAATTGACTGTATCTTCACCAGTGATATTGACATTGAAACTAAGTCATCTGAAAATGAAGAAACAATATATTGTGGTCCACATGAAGTATAGAAGTGTCTGCTGTTGTCAAAAAACAACTACAACTGGCTACTATCTCCACCTTTCTTTAATAAACAACTCTGAAAAAAAAAAAAAAAACTAAAAGAGCCTTTTTTGATGGATTGACTACAAAAATTTACACTATCTCTTAATATTGAAAATTTTTGTAATAAGACATGCTTGTAAGAAATTAACAATGATTTTATTTTCCAAAATAAAATGATGTGACTACTTTTCTTATATGCCTTTTAAAAGTATTTTATCATATTTGTGCCCTTTTAGGATTTCCCAAAATTTTTGAATCATATATATTTGGTTTAACATTTTAAATATTCTTGACTTCCTTTTGAGCATATATATTTTAATTTTTAATAACTTTTAGCATACATTTTTATTTTTTTCCATTCATGTATATATATTTTAAGTTTGTTTACTGATTGCGTTAAAAACAGTATCACCAAATGCTTGGCACAGCTTAGTCGAGAATGGTTCTTGTGTCAATAAAACTAAATAACCGATTTTATTCTATATCCCCTTATAATACAGCATTATTTATAAGAAAAAGAAATAATAAATCGTGGTTGCCTGTATTTAAAGTTAATGCCAATTTATTGTATTAACAGATTCCAATGTGGAAATTATATGTTTCGCATGTAATCATTTGGAATTTTTGGATTCTGAAGATGTTGAACCCATTCATTTTTAACGCCATTGATATCCTAATTTTTTGCCTTTATTAAAATTTAAAACTTTTCAAACAATTTCTTTTTAATAATTTGCTGGAAACTTCTTATATTGTGCTTGGGACATAAAAAGCCAAAGGGCAACTGTACATACACAGGGCTATTTTAATGGATGCTTCAATACCATAATATCTTTTATTTTATATGAACAATTTAAGATGCTTTTGATGATTAGTATTTGTTTAATTAAATATTTTATGTTTGATTTTAAAAAAATATTTTTACATTTCTGTCAAGGTGACAATTTTGTTTGCCGATCTTCATGCTTATTTAGATAATATGAAAGCTCCTTGGGAACTCCTGGATCTCAGAGAAAAGTATTATGAAGCTGTTATAAAAGCTATGTTAGAATCAATTGGAGTGCCTTTAGAAAAACTGAAATTTGTTAAGGGTTCTGATTATCAGCTTAGTAGGTTAGTTAATTCTTTTATTAATTTTGGTACTAGCATATTGTTTTGCAGATATTAAAGTGACATTTTTTTCTATGTGTTTATTATTTAAAACAATTTACTTTTTTGTGAAGAATTTTCATATCTCGAGTGTAAAGAGAGAAAAGTGTTTTAGATTTGAATGATTCAGTATTTTAATATAATCTTTTTAATTTATAATGTTTTATGTTTATTACATTTTGTAATTATTGTAGTGTTAGTAGTGTTCTGAATTAATGAATAATTAATATTTTTAATGTATTAAAATATGTGAATGATTAGTTGATATTTTTTACTTTTATTGCAATGTTAGATAGTATTTTAAAACTCTTTTTTCAGTATTTGATTGCAGAAATTGATTTTAAGGCTAATTTATAATTATATAAATAGCTCAATAAAGTATGCAGTATCTGATAATTTTATTTAAATTATGTTGCTACAGTTTTTATGATTTTTGTCTTTGGTATTAATTTCTTTTAAGAAATTAATCAGAATTCTATCTCTGATTTTTTTTTAAAAGAAGTGGATATGTTTGTGCATGTTTTGGTAAATAAACCATGGTGCTATATTTTTCTTAAAACATTCCACTTTTATTGACAGGGAATATACATTAGATGCATACAGATTGGCATCACTTGTAACAGAACATGATGCTAAAAAAGCTGGTGCTGAAGTTGTAAAACAAGTGGAACATCCATTTCTTAGCAGTCTTATATATCCTGGACTTCAAGTAATTTTTATTTTTTGAAATTTGTTATAATAAAATATTTTTTTTGTATTCCAAAATATTTTTTTGTTTTACATAAATAATAATTTTTGTTTACCATTGTAATTGATTATAGTAGAAACACTCAATTAATGTGATAGAATCTCAATTTTAAAATTTGTTGATATAACAACTAAACTGAATTTATCTGCATTTTATGATAGAAATTTCAAAATTCATTTATGATGGAAAAATGAATATGAACCTCTTTAAAATCTAAAAAATATGGTTAATGTGTATGCATATTAAGAATACATTTGAATGTTTAAAAAATAAGCTACACTATTGTTAGAAAAATTTGTTTTTATCTACTTAAGTTTTTTTTAAAAAAAATTGACATACTCTCTCTTTACTTTCAGTTTTAATCGTTTTGTATTATTTTGACAGGCTTTAGATGAAGAATATTTGAAAGTAGATGCTCAATTTGGAGGAGTGGACCAAAGAAAAATCTTTACATTTTCTGAAAAGGTAAATTTATTTATATTTTCAATTTCTAGTGTTATAATATTTTCACACTTTTAAAAATGTTGACTTTTTTTTTTTTTTTATGGAACGTTCTTCCTATTGAAAATAAGATTTAAACTGTCCAATAATGGTAATTTCATTTCATTTTAAATAAGAGAATTGAGAATGAATTGAGATCTTTCTTGGTCAGATAAGTGGCTAGAATATAGTTGAAAAATATATAGATAATTTTAGTTATAGAACTAGGAGAATAATTTTTAGCTACAGAAAGAGGTAATTGAGCAATTTTCATCTGAAATTTGTTATATATAATCTTTTGTATATGAATAAAAGAGATGCCAGTTAATCTGCAGGCATTTTTTAAATAAAACATACTAATAATTCTTTTAAATTCTTATCTCCCTTTTATATCAAAATTCAGGTATGTTCCTGGTAATTATTTTCAGTTTATGCCTATACAAATGACTATGAATTTTCTTTGAGATTATTATTCATAATATAACATAAATGTTTGGCAATTATTCTTCTTACATTCAGAATATTCATAAAATAAAGAATAAACTTATGCACTTTTCTAAGACACTGTTCATTTTCTTAAAATAATATGTTAATGCACATTTTTTAAAGCAATTTGTAGTAATTCCTATGTAGATTGATTGTATATGGCAATTATTTCTAAATGTTAATTTTATGAAAAATTCTTTTGTAGTATCTTCCTCAACTTGGGTACTCAAAGCGCATTCATTTAATGAATCCCATGGGTAAGAAAAGTTCTAAAAATTCATAATAATTTTCTTTTAATATTTTTGAATATATATTTAAGAGAGTTTCACAAAAATTAAAAGGTTTTTTTTTTATTGCAAACTGTTTATTATAAATTAAGAATATAAAAGATTATTATCTGTATTTTTTAACTTTTAAATTATTAGTAGAAAAATCTGCTTGGAGACCTCATTAGGTAGAAATTTTAATTGAGGATCAGGAAAGAACTTTTTCCCTTTTTGAATAAATAAAAGATAAATTTTGTATTTTATATCTATACAATTTAACTTTTCAACTAGCAGGTAATGCTGTCATCTCTTTTGAGGTGATATGTTAGGAAATGACAGTAACAATTTTATAATGAATGATTAAAGTATCCCATAAATCAGATCTATGTAGAAAAAAATCTTAATCAGTTAAATACTTTTAAGGCAGTGATTTTTTTCCTGTCTGGTGTAGAAAATGGTTACCTTTTTTTTATTGTAGGTAGATTGATTCCCTTAAAATGTCATGTAAATTGAAGCAAACAATAGGAAAACACCTTTTGATTTGAAAATAAATATTGAAAATATAACAAATCCATATGAATTGAAATTTAGTATACTTTAAAATATATTTATAAGTATTCAAAGCAAGTATTCTAAATGTACATAAAAATAACAACTGAACTATTGATAAATGCCATTATTCTGTTTCATTTTTGCTTATTAATAAGATGGGAGAGTCTTTATTTTTGAAACTGCTATATTTATGTCAGCAGTTACGTATATATATTTATACATAACTGTTATTATCATTTAAAATTTTTCATCATTGATTTTTTTTCTAATTTATTTGTTTAAATTATTAAATTCTCTTAAATTGTTCGTGTTTGCATTTGTCTGCACCATATAAACAGAAGTTCTTGTTTATTTGTTCAAACATATTATACTGAAATTTAGCAATTTGATTTTGTGTAAATTAAAAATTAAGTTTCTATTTAAAATGTGTTCTTTTCATTGTTTCATTTACTTGATTTTAGTTCCTGGTTTAACTGGTGGCAAAATGAGTTCATCACAAGAAGATTCTAAAATTGATCTTCTGGATAGTCCTGCCACAGTTAAAAAAAAGTTGAAGAAAGCATTTTGTGAACCTGGTAATTTGGAAGATAATGGTGTACTAGCTTTTGTTAAGCATGTATTACTACCTCTATTTAGAAATGAAGGTAAGTTGTATTAAATATTTTTGTTTGAACCATAATCAGGTTATATTGAGATGCTAACTGTTAAAATGTTTTAATAAACAATCTGTATTATTCAAATAGTTTTCAACAAACTTCTCACAGAGCAGAGTGTATGTAACGAATTAAAATAAAAATATCATAAGGAAAGGGAATAATCTGTTTGTAATAATAATACCTTGAAATAATTGATCTTGAAAGCAGCATGCTGATTTTTCTATTTTTCAATAAATTATTATTAGCAATTATGTAGTTTAACTTTATAGTGTAGTGTATGGTGATAAGTGTTTCAGTGAATATTCAAATGTGCTTTGAATTATTTGAGTTTGTTTTATTTGTGTTTCACTTTTGCATATTATCATTTTTTTTTTAAATTTATTTTACAGATTTTATTGTTAAAAGAAATGCAGAAAATGGGGGTGATATAATATACAAAGAATATTCTCAAATAGAAGAAGATTTCCGAAATTTAGTATGTATTCTTTTAGCACAACTTTACACTGCAATTAAATCTATGAAAATTGAAATTTTTAAAAAGAAATTCCATTATATTTATAGATCTGGATTTATTTTTACTATTAATGTAAAGCTGAAACTGGAATATTTCTTTTGTTTAAACTACTTTTCAAAAATGGAGACAAGAGATCTGTACTGTTCCTGTGTGTGTTTTATTATTAAGTTTTCAAATGTGCATCATTAGTTTCGGTAATTGTGTAATGTTTGATATTCCATCATTAGGTTATGTTTAATTGCTGCATGTATGGAATGTTTACAAATAGATCTAAACACTTTAATTGTGAAGCAAATTACTACCTACTAGTATAATGTTATTCATGCAAATCAATCTATAATAATTTAGCTCACAATATATTTTTACAATGTAAAAAATAAATGCAGTAATTGAAGTGAAAAATTGTTGTGTTCTTTTATTCAAGAATTTTAAAGATCTAGAGATTTGAGTTTATATCAGATTCAAGAATTAGTTTTAATAGATGAGGTATAGTAATTTTTTTATATAAATCAGTGCATCTGTCCTGAACCATAATTATGTTGACTTGAGAAATCTTTTGGAATTTATAGAACTTGGTAATCTTACTTTGATTGGATAGAATGTGTTAAAATTCTAAAAGAATGTATTATAGTCTGTGTATTTTCTGTAGGCGGTTCAAGGTCACATTTTCTACTTAGTTATTGGTTGCCTGGTACCAGTAATGTGGTAGAACATGTGACATTGAATACACATACAGAAAATACACAGACTATAAAACATATGTATACAGTATGAATCCCCTCCACCTCCCCCTTACAATATTCTTTGTTTTTGCAAGTAACAGTTTTATCTGATCTACTGAAACTTTTTCCACGCCCAAGACCATTTCTACTAGAAAATTATATGATGATTTTGAGGTTATTAAATAAATAAGATAATGAAATATTAATTATATCTAACTGGATTTTAGCATAGTAAGTCAATTTTAAATAAAGCCTTTTTTACAAGTTTCCATTAATTCTATTATCTAACAGAAATGAATTTTTCTGGCACATATTAAATAATTTTAAAATGGCTGCAAGAGTTTTCCAAGTGTGAGTATAAACCACAGTTTAAAAAAAATCTTGATTTAAACTTCCAATGAATGTGTGTAAAGAATCTTTTCTTTTATCTTTTAGAAATTACATCCTGGCGATCTTAAAGCATCTGTAGAATCATATTTAAATAGGTTACTTGAACCTATTCGAAAAAAATTTGAGAGTCCAGAATTGCAGAAACTTTCTGCCAAAGCCTACCCACCGCTAAGTAAAAGTAAGTAAACATTTTTGTGCTTTAATCCTGTATAGCATGTTTTGAGTTATTTAATGAAATTTAATATCTAAATAATTTTTATTTTTGGATGTACAGTGGAATCTCAGGAATTTGAACTAATTTGGGTTGACCTATTTGGATTCCATAAAATTCAGATTTTCCTAGAAATTTGATGAAATATTCTTGATATATCAAATGCGATAGAATAGTCATTGCATGCTCTAAAAGAAAGTAACAGAATAGGTTTGATATGCATGGTATAATGGAGCTGTTGAAGTACAGTAAAAACATGTTTACCATGTGCTGAAATTATTTATGGTTATTATGACAATGCATGGTGAAAATGGCAGTATCTGGTTTATTTATTGCTTAATCCACTCAAATCAGGTCACTGTTCATATATTGATATTACATGTGTTACCATTTTGAGTATCATCTGTCATTATTACATTATATCAAAGTGATGGTCATGTTGCTGTGTCTTTCGTATAAGTGAATGAATTCTTGTTGAAGTATAGTATCATAGTTTGAATGACATTGTTTTCATGGTCAAGAATTAAGATAATTTCAAGGAAAGCGAAAAAGATTTCTTGATAATTCTTACATTACTTATAGATGCTGCTAGTGCTCTTGAATGTGCTACATTATGTAGAACAGCACATTGCTATTATACTAACTGATGTGATACTTTTGTGAAGTTGCTGCAACATTGCATTGTCAAGCAGTTTTAATTCCATACATCAAAATATAACCAACTTTGTTTCCTTTAGGTTACTGATAAGTGTAGGGGAATGTATAGCTCATAGGTATATATTCCTAGTATAGGTATATATATTGGCATTATAACTGTCAGTTTTAAATACAAATTCAGATGTTTCTTGTAAGTGAATAATTATTATTAGTTTTATTTCTGATTTATAATTTTTATTTTTCCTCCATTTTTAAAATTTTTTTGAATAATTTTAAAAATATTGTTCAGATCATATGGAATTTTGTATTCCTGGAGTTTGGTTTACTGAAGTTATATTGTAATTACCATAGCAATCAGATATTTCATTATATGTCATTATTAAACTCAAATGGGAGAGAACTAATCTAGGAATTGGAATTCAGTGTCAGTATATCTAAATCTTTTGTATAAATTTTGGTATTGTAAAATTTGACAACAGCTATTTATGTTGAATAGAACAGATTAATAGACTTTCAAATTTGTTTATGAAAATCAATGAATTATGCCTCTTGTTATTGGAGTAGTGGCTTACATTGAGAGAACCATATGTAATGAGGTATATATTTTAATTATATCAAGAAAAACAGTTCTGTTTTCAATTTAAGGAAGTTGAATCTAAGTATTCTCTGTAACTCTGACGATATGCAAATGGTAATCAAATTCTTTCTGCATTGTGGCATTTGAAATGAATTCCTAATATATATATATATATATTATCAGTGTGACTATTTATTAGTTATGCAAAAATTATAATAAACTTCAAGTAAAAATTCAAATAGCAAATCTGAAATGCTAGGCAGTTTATCTTTTTCTAATCAAGTGCAAATAACAATTTAGATGTTACAAAGTTGTTAGAGATATATTATCATTTGGATATCTACTGAGCCACTAATAGTGCTCCCATTTAATTTTATTAATTTTTTGAGAAAATTGCAAAGTCTGGTTTCTGTATTGTGGTTGGAAACATTATTAATGTTGTGACTCTGTCTATATAAGTTATTTCTGACCTAGATACCTTTTGTTTCTTTCAAAATTCATTCTATTCATTGTTCTATTTTTTGCATCATTATGATTTTAATGACAAAAATTTTAATTTATTATCTCTCCTTATAAAAGGAAGTATTTGTGTATTGATAATGTCCAGGCAAATCAATCACACTTACAGCCATGAAATTTGGCACTTAGATGGTCATAAAAATGGCTGAATGCATCTTGCAACTTGAATTTTTACTTATATATATATATATATATATTAATTTAATGTTTTGTATTTTGGATGATTTCACTCGTGTATTTCCATTGACGAAAAATCCAAACAATTTTCATTCTAATTTTTTTTTAAATTAGTCATCTCCTAATAAAAATATTTAAAAAGAAGAACTGAAATTTCTGTATCTGACATTTTTTTCTGTTGACTTTTCCTATTTTTAAGGTAATTATTTAAACACTATATCTGATTTAAAGCAAGAACAACCCAAATACTTTTATTGATGGATTTTGAATTATTTTTTGGATGGGTATAAATACTCTTCTTGCTTATTTTGTATGTGAAGGACCAAAACATTTTCCTTGTTAAGTTTTATTTCTTGTTGTTGTTGTTACTAAATTAAGAAATCAAGAAACATACGATTTTATATACAAAAATCTCTCGTGTGGATGCAAAATCTAACTGAATTTGTTTTAATACCGTCAGACAACATTTCCCAAATTTGAATTGTTTGTATGTTTAGCAGTTTAACATTACAGGTAATCTGAAACAAAAATATATATGTTAGATTTAGAAAATGATGAATGATGAAACAGTTTAAATGAAACAGTTTCAATTATAAATTGAATTTAAAGCAAGGATGCATTAATATGTTATACATGAAATTTAGTTCCTAAGCATCTGTTTGAAGGAACTCGCTTAATTGTAACCAAATAATAATATAATATTATAAAAAGACATTGACTCTGCAAATTGGAAGTTATATACTACACGTATCTCATCAATGGCTGTTGGAAAATCATTGTTTATTCATCTAGAAAATATAAAGTGAAGTTTGTTCAATTTCTTGTGAAAATGGAAAATGAATGATAAGAGACAAGTGACTACTAATGAAACATCTAAAATTCATGAGCTTTTATATGAAATTAAAACTTTTGAAATCAACCCAGTGGTTTGGGCTGGTGAACTCTGTCGTAAGTTTTCACAAGTAAACATATAAATCCCCCCCCCCCCCAATTTGTATTAATAGCTTTATTTTAATTTTTTCTGATTTTGATTTTGCTAACATTCATCGTATCAATACTTTGCAGGTACTGCTAGTTGATAAATATGAGAACTGCATATTGAAATGACTTTTGTTATTCTCTTTATGCAAAGTTTTTACTGCATGTAGCGTTTGTTCTCCCAGCTTGTAGTAAAAAATAATAAACATAGTTTAGAAGTTGTTTCGGTACTTGTTGATTAGATAATTTTGATTGTATACTGTTCTAGATTAAACAAGTGAATTAAAAAATATGTAAAAATCATATTGAGCTATTTTATTATTTAAATTTAATGTGCATAAATTAGATGAATTTAAACTGCATTTACTATTTAGAATTCTCATGGAATTAAATTATTTCTAGTTGACATTTTATATAAGTAGATATTAAATATTTGTCTTTATGTCACTTTCTACATTTTATAATATATATTTCTAATTTTATTCTTGTAACTTAATTATTAAATATGCATTATTTATTATATCTTATTATGTTTGCAGCTTCATATGTAACTGATTTAATGAAATTACATTTGTTATTTGGAAGAATGTTTTTATTGAGGTAATTGGAAGGATATTTCTGATCCAGTTATGTGTTAATCTTTTATTATATTTTATATTCAAATTTGTGATTGTGATTTTTTTGTTCTTTTTTTTATAGAAGGAAAAATTGTCACTGAAGCTCCCATATCACCTGCAAGGTTGGACATTCGAGTTGGGAAAATTATAGAAATAAATAAGGTATTTTTAAATTCTACATTATTGTTAAATTTTCAATTGATTGGAACTAAAATTTATAGTGGCTTAGCTGAATCTTTGAAATATACATTGTAAATTACGTTTTTAATTTTATAAATTTTTTTAGTATACATTTTTAAATTCTTTATGGAGTATATCAAATTTTTATAGGAGTCTGCATTGAGACTTTAACTGCTCAATGCTGGCTTAACTTGCAATTTTTCATTCTAATTTAGTTCAACATTTTATCTTTTAAAATTATATAACTAATTAAAAAAATTATATGCATTATTTAGAAAATGAATCTAAGCTAGAAGTATAAAATATTGTAGATTTTATTTTGATTTCTTACATATTTTTAATACAGCATCCTGATGCAGACAGCTTGTATGTATCCAAAGTTGACCTCGGGGATGCTTCAGGTCCTAGAACTGTTGTGAGTGGATTAGCAAAAATTATACCTCAGGAAGAATTGGAGAATAGGCTAGTTGTCGCTTTATGTAACTTGAAACCTGCGAAAATGCGGGGAGTTGAATCCCAAGCTATGTTACTTTGCGCTTCTAGGTATGCTATATCATTTTCACTTTAATCATTACTTTAATAGTACTTAATTGATATAAAAGTTAATTAAGAACTTGACTATCAAATTTATTTTATTAAAAAAATTGATATTTTGTAGTTCGTATTTCTTTTAAAAACTTAAAGTAAAGTATAAGAGATTTTTAAGTCAGTACAGAAATATAGATATGGATTTTAGAAAAGGGGCAAGAGATGAAAACTACAAAATTTAAAAAGAAAAATAAATTTTTAACATTAGAAAAGTTTTGAGCTTTGCGGAATTGTAATTTACATTTTTATTGCAGTCTAAATGGTGAATCATTTAGATATTCAACTATTAAGATTATTAGCTTTAAATCAGTCAACATGCAGAATAATAACTCAGAAATGTTTACATATCAGTCAATTTGGTATGTAAAGCATGATTTTAATGTGTTTGTAAATTTCTCATTTTCATCTAAAAAAAATCTAGAATTTAAATGTTATGAATTTCTTTTATGAGGTGTTTTTATGTATTAAAAATAAATAATGAACTAATTCCAGATTTATATCCACATAACATGCAGGATACTTTTTTATACTGAAATCTGCAATTACATTTATTTATGTTAATAACTCAAAATACTCTTGAAATTTTTTAAAAACTGGAATGAAGAAAATATAAGTATAATAATATTTTTCGCTATTAAACTGATTTTTCATTAGCATAAGCTAAATCTAAACTGGAAGAAATGCTTTAGATGTATATTCAGTTGTAAGATAGTTTTGGCTAAGTGATTTGAGGATTAGATTCTGCATTGAAATATTTTACAATAATTGAAATTAAATTCATCAATCAGTGATTTTTTTGTGTTGTTTTATTGGGAATCTTTTCTTCTATCATCTTCAAAAATTATGTATTTATTAATAGCCTTTTCTACTGATTTTATTGGCTATTTGAAAAATTTATATGCAAGTGATAAATATTATGAAATAAAATTTTTTACTTTACTTTATTTTTTGTTGTTGTTGTTGATAAATTGATAACATTATATGCTTTATACAGAGATGAACCAAAAGAAGTTGAACCTTTAAACCCACCTAAAGATTGCAAACCAGGAGATAGAGTATTTGTTGAAGGTTATGAAAACTCTGAACCAGATGAACAGTTAAATCCTAAAAAGAAAGTCTGGGAAACTTTACAAGTAAGCCTAAGTTTTTATTAAGAAAATAGAATTGCTGTTTTTTTATTATATTCATAGTAATGCAATATAATTTGTTTTATTATGTTCACAAATAAAAACAAATTAAAAATATTAATCAAATGTATTCATATTGCACCCCCCCCTTCTATTTACAGGAGGAAACAAGTTTAAGTGATAATAAAATTAATATTATAAAGTTGTACTAATAATATTGATGTTAAAAATTAGTATTATAATTTCAAATCAATATATTTTTGTAGCATTTTAAAACTTTTGATGAAACTGGAATTTAAGATCAGATTTCATTTTGAGCAGCTATTAAAAATGCACTAAAATTTAGTTTTGTTCATTGACAGCAGTTGGGAAAAGGAGAATGCAAATTACTTTGTAAATGTAACTTTTTTATTACTTTTTGCTTCTAATAATAAGTTATACTTTTCTTAATAATTCAAAATCGTGTTTTACAAAATTATTGAACTGATTAGATTTCCCCCCCCCCCATAAATTGTTATATAATTAGTGATAGTACTGGTTGTAAAGTCTTGCCCTTGAGATAAAAAAAAAAAAAAATCATGGGCTGAAGATTCTATTCCATCCTATATATGGGCCTGATGCATTTTAAATCCATTGTTATGGATAAAACATTTTCGTATTGTTGTAGTTTGGAAGCCTGGTCAAAGCAAATCAAGGCTCGTATTGTTGTGATCTGAGGTTTAACTGACTCGGGTCATCTGACAATGGTTCAGAATTATAAAAATTCTCCTAAAACAGTCTTCGTGTAACTTTAAAGTAGAATGTTAATATTACATGAAATTAAATTATAATGTATGATGGATTTCCATAATTTGTAGGTGTTGGACAATTTTCATAATATTTCCCAGCAATATTAGAAGGTTTCCATATTTTGAAATGGATACATACTTACAAACTGATTATTAACATATATAAGTTTGGGTTGAACAAAAGCAAGGCATGGAAATGAATTTCATACAACAAAAGTTTATATTGAATTTCTCTTTTTATTACACTGTTTAAATTAGTGTAATAAAGATTTAAGGAATACATGGAAATTATAAAGTTAATATTTCAATTTTAAAAATAATAATTAATAAATGAAAAAATCTTGAAAAATAAAAATGAAATAACTTAAACAATATGCAAATTTTATAATATTATAATAATAATTAAATTTATTTTTATTTATTCTTAAATAATGGTGATTTGAAATTTTTTCTTATAGTGAATTTAAAGCACCCAACTTGCCTTAAATTGATGAATGTAAAATGTTCAAAAACCACACTATAATATTCAAATGTTTGTATAACTGAATTAAAAATCACACATTTAATATTAAAAAACAAAATAAAAAAAAGGCATTTTCCTTTTTGCAAAATCTGTCCGAAGTCCAGAGTCTTTAGAAATGTGGTGCTTTGTGTGCTCGTATCATTCAGAGACACTTTGGTTGATCCTGAGCATACATATAAAATAAGTAAATTAAATAGATCAGGGGAAAGCCTGATGATTCTAATTTGTTTGACTTCTTAATTTTGTTATACTTATTTTTATTTTTAGCCTGACTTGAAAACATCGAGCAGTTGTGTTGCAGAATGGCAAGGAAATCCTCTACTAGCACCTTCTGGAGTCATTACTTGCAATTCTATGAAAGGAGCTCCAATTAAATAGTCTTTACAAGCTTTAGGGACTCAATAAGCTTGCTTATGTGATAATTTTCAATAAACAATGGAATTGGCACCTTTTTATCTTCAAACTCAGTATTTTAGGGATATTTTTGGTTCAAATTTACACCACTTAAGCAATAGCACTAGTATAGAGATAATCTCTATCTGTATTTTTTTTAAACCATTCATTGGCTTTCAAATCCTGCCTTATATTTTTATTGTGTGTTAACTTAATTTTCTGTAAATAATTTGATTATTAAATAAAATGACTCTTTAACTATTTATTTAAAATCCTTGTCATTTTATGCAACTATAAAATAGGCAATAAAAAGTGTCTATTGTGGATAGTGTGATTTCTTTCTTCAAGACTGAAACAAAAACTTGAATTAATTAAATATGTCATCTTACTAAAACTTTTTATTAAAATTTGTTATAAATGATTAAGATCCTTGTTAATACATTAAAAGCTTCTTAATTTGATCTCAGTTTCTTTTTTAACCTGCATATTCAAATGTGCATAAAAATATTAATTTAACATGATCACTACATGATTTAATATTATCAATTTTGAAATAACGAATGGATCTGATTCTCCATTTCATACAGTGTTAATGACTGGCGTTCGAGAAATTTCTCACTGAGTTTATAAAGAAACATCTGAGAGTCATTTCCCTCATAGTTGTGATTTCCTCATAGTATGAGGTTCATATTATTTTATCTGGACTAGATTGTTCTGGAAAGATTTAAAAATACAGTTACATTCACAGATTTGGGTTGAAATTTGAACAGCCATAAATCATTGTTGCCTGTGATTGAATTTTGAAAGCAAAATTTATTTTTAAAAAATGTTTTGAGTGTTATAGACAGAAATTAAAATTTGTAACATATAAAAATTTACTTAAAATTAATAAATACAATGTTGTGATGCAGTTAAAAATTTCACATTCACTTTGCAAAATTGTGAAAAATCATTAATTTTTAGCGAGTAGCAATAAATACTGATGATTCCAATGGTGTTAAATGAGTTGAAGAAAATATTCCAATGAATCAAACTTTTTTTTATTTTGGAATGCAACATGTAGCATCATTTAACAAATTTTTTTTTAAAAAAAACTATAGAAGTATGAATAAATTATAAATGAACTGTTAAAGAATAATTTTCAACAAACAACTATTAATAATTTTTTTTTGTTTTTGAAATAAATTATAAATAGCTATATGAAAAATGTTATACTCTTTTTCATTGTTGTGATAAAGATATAGCTGCTTTAACTTGATTATTGCTGCCAATCAATTCATATTATAAAAATTCTTAAGTTTTAAAGTGACCACATTAAGCAGCAGTTTTTTTTTGAAAATATTCTCATAAATATAATAATTTTAATTTAGTAGTTAATTATTAAAGTTTTTAAATTTTTATTACTTTTAATAATTTTAAAATATAATATTAATTTGAAAGATATTTCTGGAGGAATTTCTACTGAATTATGATTGAGATTTAAGTCTGCTAATGATTTTGCTTTGGGGCTCTTAAAATGTTAGTTGAATTTTGTTAAAGAGAAAATGTATTTTAATGCGACTTTTAAAAAATCTGTCATTAACTGACATATGCGGAGTATGGGTAGCAGCCCCCCGTATTTGTAAAGTGTCTAAAAAATTTGGATTTTTTTACTTTGAGGAATCTAGTAATTCTTGATTCATCCCCCATTACCATGATTTACTAATTTTCTAAGACTTTGTTGGGTTAGATTTACAAATAATGGTTTCAGTCCTTCAAAAATGGAAATTAAATATTTCGGAAATAAAACTTCCCTATTATCCAAAATAGCAATTGTTTGGCCCTCATTGATGCAGTATATATATAATAAATATTCCTGCATTGCAGAAATATATGTATGTATTGCATTACATTACATGCATATTTGTAGTTTTATTTTAAGAACAGTATATGACAAACCTCAGTAAATTTTTTTATTAAAATTTTCTAATACAACATGTCAAAGTCTTTAAGAATTGAGAAGTTGTGACATAAGTGATAGCTCTAATTTAATTGCTTAAATATCGAAAGAAATTATTTAAAATTTAATTTCTGGGTGAAAATATACTTTTTTACAAGATAACATACATATAACCTTTTAATAACATACATATCAAAGCCAGGGATACAAACATATTCATTCAACATACTCCATATACATAGCCAAAAATATAGTTCCTAGAAAACATGGCACATGTATTCGTTGAAGTTAACTCTTACTTGCTACAAAATGTATGTTCTAGCTACTTCCAAGAAAAAGATTTCATACACATATAAAAAGAAGAAAATAATAGTAAGATATAATAATATTTTATTAAAAGGAAATTTCAATTGAAATGCAACAGTTTTACAAACAGTAATTTACTTTTTCGATTATCACATTTCTCCTCAGTAACGTATGATTTGTCTGTTATACTTAACTGTAATCTATCATATAAACATGAATAAGTTGATTGTACATGTTTGTGGGCTAGCTACATTACATGTTTGCATTATGTTGTCTTAAAAAGAGGGAATGAGCTTATTAAAAGATTCCACATTTAATTTTAAACTTAGTAAATTATTTAAACCCTTAAAAGGATATAAATTTAGGATCTTCCATTAAAGTATTGTAATAAGGCAGAAATGAAACTGGCAGCCCCATTTCAGTCAGAGCTGCCACTTATTTCTTTTATGAAAGAAAAGAGATGCTTCTTTGTAGTTAGGCATAGTTAAGAAAATATTCAATAAAAGAAAGTTACATAATATATTTTTCAATACTTAGATTTACACAGAATGTTTTTTGGATATGAATTGTTAATTTTTTTAAAAATGTACTTTATTAATGCTTAAAATGAATGTTTTGATGCTTTGTTTAAATAGTCTATGTGAATATCATAATACATATTGAATCATTTGAACTGAGGGATTTAAATTATTGAGTATGTGTTTCAGTTTAGCAACATGAAGAGAATTTTAGGTGAGAAGTGAGGTGTTTTGTCAAACATTCAAAATATTTTAAATATTGTATTTATTGCATTTTTTTTCTTTTAATTGTAACTTGCTGGTATGTTTTTAGCTTAAATTATTGGTGAATATTGATTAAAGTCCTTAAAAATTGTGGTATGTGTGCATGGTTTTTGAAAAAAATAACATATCTTTTCAAATTACAAGGTTAATTTCTTTTCTTTAAATTATTATATAGAAAACAAACTACTTGTGAAAAACTTTTATAAAATTAATTTAGTGACTGCCATATTATATACAGGAAGTAGCAACAGTTTCTCTTACATAAACTAATGAATTCATGCCATTAGCTTTAGAAATTCAATTTATGTGCAATGAAGTAACAAATAATAATGTTTCAAAAATTGAAATTCTTTGTTACTTGAATACGCATTTTTTTATGGGCAATCTTTAAAAAGATTAGGTATTTGCATTAACAAAATAATATTGAGATGCTTACAGATAAGCGGCATTAAAAATAATACTAACTAGTATATACAAAATGAACTGAGTAGAAATAATGGGGCATAAATTCAAACAAAAATATAAACAAGGACACTTGTGTTTCTTAATTTGAATTATTTAATAGGCACTAATACTCAGTTAAAGCACTGTCAAAGAAAGAAAACTTGCACAAGAAAAAAAAAAAAAATTGTTTTAGTAGCAAGATATGATTTTGATGAGTATTTTTATAAAAAATATAGGTGGAGTAATAAAAAAATTAAATTATTATACCATAATTATAACATATATATAGCAGCAATATTCCATTATTATGTAATGGTGCAATTAAAATTGAAAAATCTTGGAAGTAGCATAACTTTTTTTCTGAAACTGTACTTCTTTTGGTTCATTAATGATGGAAATTAAGTGCCTAGGATATACAAAAATACACAACATGATACTTTATCATGGCTAATATCATTATTAATGGTGTATTCATGTGACATCTGGTTAACATTTATTTAAAAATATTTCACACATATGAAGTGCAAATGTACCAATCTGGTCATTACTAGGAGAAGCTATAAGACACAATTCCAAATGAATCATTGATTACTATTGATAAATTGAAATTTTATTAATGATATTATCTTTGCTATATTGATATTTATCTTATATGAATTTTTAACACACATAATTTTAGTTTTTCCATCATACCAAAGAAGTATAGCTTCGAATGCTTATTTATAAATACATGCACATACTTTTGAATTTAAATGAAAGATACATAACTTTAATTACAAAAAAGTAATTGTGTTCAGCTGTCTTAGTTTTCTTTCCTTTCCAAATAACTTTTTGGTTAGAAATAGAAAAGTGTTGAACACATTCCTCATAAAAATTGAAAGGCATTAATGAGTTAAGAAGTCAAGTTAAGAAAGCATTACAAACTAGTACATGAATAAAATTTTATTTATTCTAACATGTGGGTAATATTATTACATTACATTATCACAATGACAGAATTAATAGAACCCTATTTACAATTAAAACTATTATATTTGCATAGTTTTAATAAAGGCATTCAACGTGAGTATTCTATTTAAAAAATGGGAAAAAGAAACTTTGTTTCTGGTCAGAAATAGGAATAAGTTTATTTGAACATATTTGTTCTCATGAATAAAGTTTTGTATATTCTAATATGTGGGTAATATTATTGCTTTATAAGTCTTTATCACAATGATAGAATTAATAGAAGCCTATTTACAATTAAAACTATCATACTTGCATAGTCTTAGTAAAGGCATTCAACATGAGTATTCTATTAAAAAAATGGGAAAAAGAAAAGAAACTTTGTTTCCTGTCAGAAATACCAATCAGTTTATTTGAACATATTTGTTTTTCCAAAATTTTTCAAAGCCGCCAATATTTCTCGATCATTGTTTAAGTTTTGATAATTGACAGCAGCAGTAACAATAGCTTTATGGAATTCAGCTGGATTAGAATCATATTTCTGCATTATATTCTTTACCACTCTTTCCAAAATTTTTCTAGATTCTTCTTTCTGGCTTTTGACTGGCTCCTCCGCAGCTTTAGAAGGAGCAGCAGTTACAATTTCTGATTCACTTTCGTCATCAACTTCCATCTGTATATCAAAGGTTCCCGTTTTCATTGTTCCAGTAGCAATCCAGAATAATTCTTTTTTGATTATATCATCATTAGGCACAGAACTACTGAAGTCAACTTTTTTTGTAACACATACGGCATACAAATGTTTGCATCGTGCACCATTCAAACCCAGGGTACAAGAACAAACACATATGTTCATATCAACATAGTAAGATTTGCCACTTTTCACATTCTTAATTTCAAATTCTCCAGTAGGCAATAGTTGAGCAGTGAGGTCTGAAGTCTCTCTCATTTCAGGTTGAAATGACGATAACAGAAAAGTTTCTAAAGTGTTATTAATGCAATGAATGATTTTCTGTCTATAATATGTTTCCATGGTATCAGTGTAATATTTTAAGAGTTGCAATATGTTATAACATTTGGTTAGAAAAACCTTATCTTTCAAGACATGACTTGCCATTTCTATACCACTGATTTCCTTGTCTTTGTCCAAGATCTCATTTTTGAAGCAAACAGCCCAACGATCAGACAGGCTTTTTATTTCTTCAAAATGTTGTTTAAAGTTTTCATACTTCTGAACAACTTCATTAGTATTAAGGGCCTCACTAAGCTCTGTAAACTCTTCAACAGTTTTAGTTTGCATAATCTTGTATGCAAGAGAGAAAAGCATACATCTGTCTGATTCATCAATTCCATTTTCAGGATTCCACAGCCACCGCCATAGTTCATGAGACATATTATAAGCACACAGCAAAACTGCACTTTCAGGATAAACATTTTTCAGACTGTTTTGTAAAGCATCATTGTTGGCAGTCAGAAATACTTCTGGACCCTGTCGACCAAATGATCCAAAAGCTTTATCTGGCAGTGTTTCTGCAAGTAATTTAAAACCAGCAGTGAGAATTTCCTCACTATCTGAAGTAGTAATAAGAAGTCCCAAAGGCAAACCTTCTGTGCAACTGTATGCCATAACTACATAAACATAGCATCGGCATCGGTCCAAATAGCCTGAATTATCAACAAATACAACTTCACCAGAGGATTTCATGGAATGAGCTCTCTGCATCAAAGGAGTTGACAAAACAACAATTATATCATCTCCAATCGTACTCATTGTGGCACTGCCTTTGGAAGCATTGATATCTTCTATTTCTTCTTTCAAGATGCTAACTACTTTGGTTTCATTCCAGTCAAACTCTTCTAAGAAGTTTTCATAAAATTTTGTCAGCCATTCTATATTTGGACAAACATAAGCATCAGTTAATACCTCATCATATTCATCAGTATACTCTTCAAACAGATCTTTTTGATGTGTGGTTAGAGCCATATCAACTGTGTAACCACCTTTGAACATCTCTATAAACTTTTGCTTTACTACAGTTGATACTTCTTCAGAAGGAACAATGTTAGTTTCAATTATATTAGAACCAATGCTATGATTGTGAAGATGGTATAGAACAACGTTGCATGGATATCCCACAAGTGATATATTATCTTGGGATGTAGGCACACTGTATCTGAAAAAAAAAAAAAAAAAAAGAATAATTTTCTATCAAGAAAGAAAATTTAAATTCAATAAATAAAAAATGAAAAGGCCAGCAATTGAAATACCATAAATACCAAGTGAGCAATTGAACCAAAAATAACCATTTTTAAAGAAAGTTTTATTTAGAAATGTGTATGTCTATAAATAAAATGCTTATGTGAATGCAAAGTTAGGCAAGATTTGTAAATCATTATTTGGCAGCAGTTTGCATGTTCAGACTGTTTATATGTAAGCCTTAATGGAAACATTCTCTTTTTAATTGAATAATATGAAAAAAATGAGTTTTAAGTCAAGCAGTTTTGGTTATATATTGAAAATGAGACGTTAGGGCAATGAAAGTGTAAAATAATCATTCATAAATAGATACAGCTGGGATGAATTAAATAGAGGTGTAAAGAGTATTTGTGTATGCAGAAAAGTTTTTGAACTATGGGATCACCAGTATTTGTTGCCAATTAATTTTGCAACTTTAAAGTATAAGTAACTACTCAGAATTCTCTATTATTATTGCTCACCTATAACTTAAAATGAAACATCTTTGATATAGGTTCCCATTGGCTACATTTGCATAATGATGTCTTTAAATTTCTGTGTTACAAGATGAACTAAATGATAAAAATTGCCAACGGGGTACTAATACTGCTAATGGATAATTATTTTAATGTTATATATAATATGCTATCCAATTTTGATTTTTAAACATCATAAATATATATCTAACATTTAGATATATATTTCTATGCTGCAAAAAAAAATATTTTAATTTTAGAAATTTATGAAAAATTAATATTAGCAATTCATGAAATTTGAAATAAAATAAAATTTATTTTTAGTAACAAATGTATTTATAAATTTTTAATTAATAGTAGAAACAGTGGTGAAAAAATATAAATAAATAAAAAGAAAAATAAAATAAATATATTAGCTCAGTCAGTCAGGTAGAGTCCATGCTCAAGAACAAAAGGTTAAAAAAACAGTTCAATTTGCATCCCCCCTACACTCACAAGATGCTGTTCACTTTTAACAATACTTGACTTTTATTATCTAAACTTTGAAAGGCAATGGTAAGTCCTGTTTAAAGTTTGCTCTTGTTAAAATAGCTTTAAAACTTAAGCATACTAAAAGGGATGCAAATATGGTATACAATGCAATAACAAAAAGTTCTTTTGTCCATAAATAACACATGGCTCTAAAGAAGGCAGAATCCAAAATAAAATTTTGCAAGGTATGTAATCTCCCTAGTATAAAATAATTGAATGTATGATTTCTCAATGTAATTCCATATTGCATGACAGATTGGAATGAAATTTGGCACACATATTTCTTAGCTCCTACATTACTTATGCTATTAAAAAGTTTATATGCTCACTTATGCTTATACTCAAATAAGTGTAACATTTTGCCATATATTTCCCCCCCTCTTTCCAATAGAGTATATACATGCTTTTTTGCATACAAAAACAATATAGCAGTAATGCTTTAAAGAAGATCAAATTCAGATTAACTTAACAGAAGAAAAATTTTTAAAAATCTGTTCTTTGTTTTAGATTTAATAAAATTTTAATTAAAAATATTGCAAAAGCTTGTTCCACCAATTTCAACACATTTCTTGATGGTACTGTAGGAATTAACAGAATTATAACTATATACAGAAAATTATAAGACAAGAAATGGAGATATAAGAAGTTGAATTTTTAAACCACACACACACATTATATATATATATATATATATATATATATATAAAAGATATTCTGGTGAACAAAATATTATTAAGTTTTTAAATTCAGTCCAATTATTAGCATATCCTAACTTACCAGAAATGAACACATATTTTTAGTTTGAAATAACAAACAACAAATTTTTTACGCATGTTGAATTTTATATAAATATTTAACATTATTTGAAAGCCATTGGTGAACAGGAGCATAAAATTGATGAACATTTCCATGAATTTAATAATATGTCATATTCAAAATAAACTCTCTACCAGAGTACTCTTTAGATGGACGTTATTTTAAAATACAGATGACCATTCCAAATTTGGTTGGTCTTAAGGTGCATAAATTAAGTTAAGAATGGAAACACATAAACACAATTTTACATAAAACCAAAATAATAATAATAATATTTTTTTTTTTTTTGTTTTGTTATTAGTCTAAAAAAATTATTCTGTTTAAACTTCAGCAGGCTATGTTAAATATCATGATAAACAGATACCTGCGATAAATTAAGTTAAATGCATTTATTGATTCTGATCTGTTTACTTTTTTTTTTTTGCAATTATTATTTCTAACATATTTAAAATCAATTTTTTAAACCTTATATGTCAAATTTATTTAATTCACTAAACTATAGATATGACTAGTCCCTTTTATGCATAAATATTCCATATATTTTTTATAAATAATTTTTACCTTAATCTGTGCATTTTGTTACTTTTTTGCAGTAATGTTCATAGGGCAAAGTTACCTTATTATTAAATTATTCTAATAATTTAATTTAGTACATATATAACTTCAAGATTTGTAAATACATATTACAACCTTTTATTAAATGTTCAGCTTGATTTGATATTTCTTATGATGGTATATCATTTAGACATTACACAAAAAGTATAACAAAACTTATGTTGTTGTAATATTGAAATATATGAAATTCCTGCATATTTTATATGCAGGAATTAAAATCAATGGTAATATGATAGCATACCTGAATTTTGGATCAGCTCTGATTCTAACCAACAATCTTGCTGGACAAGGCTTATCAGTTTTCAAGCGATCATTTGCAGAACCATACATACAAACATACTCAGCCTGATGATAAAATAATAATAATAAATACTTTATAAAAATGAGGAAGGTCAAATACATATTGATCTAGAAATTCATTTGATAATACCAATAATAAATGCAACCAGGTGAAAAAAAAAAAATGCTATTGTAAAAGATTCTTCTAATACTAAATTTCAATGGCTAAATTAAGTAAGAAAAGATTTTTGAAACAAGTACTTTTAAATAACAATTATTTAATTAATTTTACTGTCAATTACTCTTTTATATTTAACAGATATTTTTTTCTAAAATAAATACAGAACTGCATTCATTAAAACAATTATCTATGTATAAAATGCATATAATAATGTATGTATAAAATGCATATGTGGCACAGAAATCACTCTTATTAATTATTATTGATTGGCAATAATCAAATGTAAACAAATGATCGTGTGAATTTTAGACTTCTTAATCGAACATTTTTACAGTTACAATGAATTTAATACTTCATCTATCTAACGGATGGAGCTGAAAAATATCATTTCAAATGTTCTGAAGAGAGTTTGCTGTTTCCTCGAAAAGTTCATTTAATCAAAAGAAAGAAGATGTAAAAGAAATCAAGAAATAGGCTTAACTGTCTCAAATTTTAATGGCACCATGACTTGCATATAGAAATATATGTTCACATCTTCCAAAACAATTATTTTACAAAAATGGTTTTTGCATTATCTTAAGACTTTAAGGCAGAAAACATTCTAGCCAAGCCTCTTAAATCTCGCCAAACTAGCTAATATAAAAAGATTTTTTTTCTCTTTTTTTTTTTTAAAAATGAACATATAACACATTAATTTATCATCATAAAAAAATTACTTCTTGACATAATTTGTTGCTACATATCCGATTTTCCTGTATGCTCAATATTTTTAAATTCATTTTGATGCACAATCTTTTAGAAATATTAAGATGGCAATCCAACTTTTCTCTTAAAATATTCAATTCTGTGCTTTTGCCAATCATTAAATTTGTAGTAATATTTTCACTTTTGCATTTCACACATAAACTTTTTTAATTTGCAGTAAGCTGTTCTGATTGAATTCATGTTTATCACTCATAACAAATACCAAGATGAAATTTTTAACAAAAACATATTCTATATTAATCAATTAACAGTCTAACAAGTTGATAAACAAGTTGGTCACTAAAGGTGATTAGCATAGAACTAATCTTTTAAGGAATTTAATTTTCCCAAACTGCCAATTTCTTTGATCCAATAACATTAAGATCAAAATGTTTTGTTTGTTGATTAAAAACAAAGTTTGAAATTTAAAAGGATAACACAGATATAATTAACAATTTATCTCCTTGGAAATAAATATGAAATTCAGAATAGATCTGAATACTTAGCATTTAAAAAGTAAAAATTTTATCATATAAATTATTTTATATGAAATTATGAATCTACTGCATTAACTATGTTAATTCATACGATGTAACATTTATTGTAATACTTACTATTATTGTGCATAGTTATTTCAAATATAGTTGAAAAGTTATATAATGTTGACTTTATTGTTTGTTTAGTAAAATTATATACAAAAGGGACTTAAAATAACATACAGTGTTCTAAAATATTTTATATTATAAAAATTTGTATCAATAGAAATAAAGAACACAGTAAAAACTTACCTTATATGCCAAGTTTTTACTGGTGGTTGGATAATTACGTAATAAAACATAGGAGACTTTAGCTAATTTTTCATGAGCACTCAACCATTCTGTAAACTGTTCCTTATTAACAAGAGGAATGCGAGCTTCTACTACATAACCTTTACGATTGTCACATTCAATATCCCTTATGGTTAAGAGACGAGCTGACCATTCACTTGGAAACAGTTTCTGGAAAAATAATGATACAAATTTGAGGAAAATATGCTTAAAGACAGAAATAAAGGTAATTAATAATATACCCACTTTTTAATTTTTCTTTAGCAACTAACTTGAACAAAAATCAGTAAATAAGACATAATAAGAATATTCTATGAAAATGAACATATAATTAGATGCTGTACAATTTAGAACCAACTTCAAATTATAGATTTTGGCAGTTTTTAATTAAATATTAGCATAATTTTTTCATCATTTTAAAAATAAAAATATTGCAACTAAAATAATTTCCAATTATGAAATAAGTATAGAACTTCTTAATCAGCAATATTTTTACTTTGAAAAGGATTACAAAGTAAAAGTACATATTGTTTTCATTACAACTTTCATTTAATATTACACTAAGCATTAAGAATGCTTCACTATCTTACTTAACTCTCAAAATGGTAGGAACTCCAGAAAACATAATACTTATTTAAAAAACCTACAGACATAACACAGGTTTGGAACAAAAAAAAAAAAGTTGAACCCGATAAAATAATGAATTGTTTGAAACAGAAGTACTGAGAAGTAAAATAAGTATGATTTATTGAAGAATAAAATGGATAAATTTATATAAAAAGTGTTCGAGATATTAAAAAAGCATTGTAAAATTATTACATAAAAATTAATCAATTTCAGAAATGATCAAATTTGATTCCAAAAACACTGAAATCTGTGGAAAAGTATCATAATTGTTTTGATTAAAATAATCTTAACTTTTTATTACACATTCTTATATCTGTTTCAATTCAACACAGCCCATCTTTTATACTTTTCAAAGGACTGAATGACTAATGGCATACACTGCAAAAATCCCCTTACAAAAAGTAATTAGAATTTACTTACAATTAGTAAACGATAACAACTTAAAGATTCACAAATAAGTATTATTAACATTATATAATATTCCATTCTTATTTCTAGTAATTAAATATCCAATATGAATTAGTAGCTGAAATTATAATATTTTCGTAAATTTGCTTATTCACCAGGCAGCGAGTATAGTAGTTAATATAATACATTCTTTTAATTTGTTATTATTTATTGATAGGGTAATGTTTCATCAGATGCCTGATCACAAGGGAAAGTAGAAGTTTTATGCTGAAATGCAGACTTTGGTTATTTGAGTCAGTCCTCATGCTATGATTACTTGAAGTACTTCTGGTTGGTAACAAGAACATTTTACTTTTAAATTTTCCCCACTAAAACTGCTGAGCATGATATAAATGGTGTAGCATAAAAATTTCATAAATTTAGAGATTTTACTACATTGCAAGTATAAGAAACTTGAGAAAATTAACAACAACAACAACAAAAAAAAAATTGTAAACAAAGGGAAAAACTTTAAAGACTAAAACATAAAAGTTGGATAATAGCATATAATGGAAATGGAGAATAAAATTTATTGTTAGAAACAATATACTAGTTATTATAAATATTGCTGGCTAAGTTAGACTTAGAAAGGAAACAAACCAAAAAATTAAGATTAAAAGATTTCTACTAATAATTCAGATAAATGAGTATATATGCCAGCACTCTAAGGTCAGACCATTTCACCTACAGCTCCCAAATTTGACACATATATACTTGAGAGATATTCTTTAAATTATAATTAATTAAAAATAAAACTGAACTTTGTCATTTTTCCCAGATGACTTTGCACAAAAATGAATTTTACATTAAAAAAAATTTAAATATTGTCTTTTTAATCATACTAACTGTGTAAACTTTTCTTGAATTTTGGCAATTTTTTTAGAAAAAAGTATTTTTTGGTAAATTTTCAAAAACAGATTAAACTGTTGCCCTGAAATTCAAACCATTTTTATTATTTTATCAAATATTTAATCAGATGATTTTCTTTTCACTGTTGAAAGCTAAAGGATTCTGTTGATTATTTCTGTATCCAAGATAAATAAGAATGTGGGGTTTCAATACTGCATGTCATGCTGGGATGATGTCGTGGACTGGTTTTCATCAGAAAGGCTTATATAAAAAGAGCCAAACATGTATAAGATAATTAAAATAACAGAGCTTTAGTAACTGATAATTTGACATAATAATAGGCATGAAGTTATATCAAAATGTCAACTGAAATTATGTATAACCAATATCTGTGGTAAACCAGTTGGTTGCCTAAGGCATTTAATAATAATTTTAATAAAACTTACTTTAGGAGGAGCTAAAACTTCAAATTTTGATGGAACTGCATTGGGTGCTAAAAATCTATGACCACAATTCTCAACAAACTGATCATCAGTAAAATGAGAGCTGCATAAAACATCACTTTTAGTTGGAACCCATTTATCCTTTTTCATTGCAGCAAGCCATTTAGTAAGTAGATCAGGTTTTGACAAAGGGAATCTGGAAAAAAAAATTAGTTAACTATCTCAAAAACATTATAAAATAATTAAGTATATTTACTAAAACGAATGTAAATACAAAAGTACAATGCCGTTCAGAAACTAACTATGCTAAGAGAAATCATACATCCATTTGCTGGCACACATCAAGAAAACCAATTCTGTACATACACAGAACTGCTTCTAGAATTTTGATGCAATTTCTTTGATTTTCTCCAAAATAGCATTTTGCAACGTGTAATGAGTATGTTATTATCACAACCTATGCTTGTTTCAAAATATTAAATACCATTTATAAGAAAAACACATGATGCATATACGGCATAAATAAATAAAAGATAAACTCTTTAGAAATTCAATATTTCTATCAATTTTAAAAAGTTTCTTTTGTCAAATCAACAGTTTTACTTGCATTTAAAAGAAAAGTTAACCCTGCATAAAGTCAATCAGTTGTTTTCAATCAAAGAAAAGCCAAGAGCAATTTTATTATGATAATTATTTAATAATACAAAAAATATATTTGTAAGTTTAAAGAATGAGAAAATTTATAGCCTCACTAATTTTTGTTTATCTTTGATATAGAGAATTACAAAGGCTCGTTTATGAACCAGTTATAACAGCTATTACCTTTACCTGAAAAAGTATCACAAACACATATTTCTAAACAGAGTAGAATGCCACAAATGAAAGTACAGTTGCTTGTCATTACTTAATCTACTCATGAACTAGCCCCCCCCTTCCTATATTTCCTGATTAGATAACATATTTTACATCTGAAATTTACTTTTATTTCAATCTGTATAAGAAAAAAGGAGTATAAACCTGTGAAGGCTGAGTATGACCTGATTGATTTTACTTGTTGAATTGATAATTTAACTGCACCATACTAGAATTTCAATAAGTGGATGTACTAATTAAATTATTTATTCTACAGAATTCGCTCAAATAATGTAGAATTCTACCAAATTCCTTATGCCAAATTCGCGTTTGGTTCACAATTGGGAATATTTGCCCCCAGCTAATGGAAAAGTACCAATTTAATTTAAAATTGCTTAACTAAAAAAGTATAATAGATACACTTGATGGCAGCAAGAAAGTGTAAGAGTAGACATGCTACATGATGAAATCATTAACTAAAATTCTATTAAATCATCAGCATAAAAAAGTTATATTAAAATTCCAATTTAAAGTTATGTAATGGCATTTTAGGAAGAATAATTTCATAGTTTCACCAACTGTCACATATTACTTATACAGACTTTTGCATCTGAGTTTCGTAAATTCAAGATGCATCAAGCTCATATATAATGAAGGTTTCATATTTATAATTTTATGGTTCTGCAATTAATATTCTATCAACAAGAATATTGCAATCAAAGCTGATAAGGAGAATAAGGAAAGAGCAAGTTACTTTAATCTATAAATCTCTAGTCCAGGAGATTAAAACAACAACTAATCAATCACCAACAATCCAAACAATAATCTATCACCAAAATTAATACAATTGACAGATAAAAAAATAACCTGATTTTTATTTTATTCATAATTTTCTAATGTGATTATTGCATGAAATCTTCTGAAAATCAGTCTCATTAATTATAAGAAAACTGTTGAAAGATTAGGTCCTACAGAGAATTTCCCCACTTTCTTTTTCCTTTCTAATGTCCAAAGACATATTCTGGAAATATGATGCCAAAATTTAATTTTCATAGTACTGCAATTTAAACAATATATAATGAGATTTAAATCAATTAAAAAACATGGGATATGAATATGCAGAAACAAAGTTAAAGCCAATATTTTTAGATATATTTTTACCATAGCCAATGTTATTTATTACTAATATATTTTAATAGCCAATTAATATAATATTTTAATTTTTCTTCCTCAGAACAATGTAAACATAAAAAAAAATTAGTTTTGAAAACCGACGTCCCATTTTCGGGAAAAATTGGCAAGACTCACACAACTCTTTCTTTATAAAATATTCTTTTGAGATGCTTCTCAAGCTAACGAAGTGGCGATTCTCATAGTTTTATTTCAAGAAGAAAATTACACTAAGAATGAAGAAGAAAGAGATGCAGAAATATAATTTACAAGAATCGTATTTGCTGATTATGAAGTTAAAATATCTCCAAACGCATACAAGACGCGGGAAAATAGGTTACCAAAATTTTTTTTACAAGAAATTAAAATTCCACAATATTAGAATATTTCTATACTAAAATTGGAGAGAATTATATTTAATTCGGTGATATTTAAAATAATTCAAAAGAATTCTAAAGAAAAAACCCAACATATAAGTAAAAAAAAATTATGAGGATGTAAGAAAAAATACCGGTGAAAGGAAACTCCTTCATTGGTATCGCTTATTTTATGACTGCAATTATACGCTGAACACGTAGCATCAAGCAGGATAGAATTGCTTGCATTTGCGTTCTCAACCTGCATATTTAACTAAAAACAATTTTAATTTAATTGAAAAAACAAATAACATCCAACATTCGATAAAGAGCCAAAAAACAATAACAAACTAAATGTTGCCACTCATAATATTTTGAATTTCATACTTCACTCCGTGATCGTTCTTCATTACATTTTCAGTAATATTCGAAATTTTTGTACTCACTATATATAATTACTGAAAATTGAAAACCTTCAATCCATGCGAAATTTTATATCATCTGTTTTTTTATCGTAATACCCTTAATTCATAATTTCATATTTAAAATTTTCCTTTAACAAACAAGGAGTGGCAGTACTTTTACACATACTTTCTTATTTCTTGTTTTTATTTTATTAGATAGATCAAATCAAGGTAATTTTGTGCTTAATACGAAAATTTCACAGAAATTTTAAAACTAAAGTGAGCTTGTTCATCATTTTAAAAGGGTAGGTTTCATCTTTGATTTATATTCCAGTATTTTGACCGAAAAGATTAATTGCTAAAAGTATATATAATATTGTTTTAAAGATGGGAAATGCACCGAGTAACCGGAGAGTTACGGTAGTGAATGATGATGTTGTTGGAGTTGTTCAAGTATCTGAAAGTGTTGTTAGGAGATTACGAGGTTTACCTGACAAATCTGCTACAGATTCCGAACGAGGTACGGCCCAAGAATCGCAAGTTCCTCAGCCGGTTCCTGAGGTAGCCCATCGCCCGTCTCCAAGTTACATCCCATTTGCTCCACCAGAACCTTATTCTTCAACTTTAGAACAGAGGCAGAAGTATCATGAAGAATTTAAAAAGGCTGAAAAATCGTGGAACAACCGTATCCATGAACTTGAAACCCAAAATCGTCTGTTGTTTGAAACCGCCAATAATAAGTTTACAGCCACTGTGAAAGAAATTGAAGAAAATCATATAAAAAATTCTTATGCTCCTGTATGCCCTGATAAGCAACAACAAGTTTCGATGTGTTATAAAGCAAATTCGAAATACCCGTTACATTGTTCTCGTGAAGTAAATGATTTTATGGAATGTGTAGATAAAGTTAGGATGACTGCTCTTTCTAAGTGAATGTATAATTCATAATAGATGTATTGAAATTAATTTGAATGCCACAATAGATTTATATCATTACTGTCTTTTATCAGAATTTATTTGAAGGAAAGTATAGTTAATAAACATAAAATATATTTCATGCTTTGTTTTGTTTTTATTATTGACATTGTGCCAAAAAATTAGTCAGTGCTTCACAACATAATATATTATTTAGATGGTTGTATATGTTTCAGCATAGTGCTAAATTAAATACTTATAAACATCAATAAATTAAACTTATCCTCAGTCAAAAATATAACAATTCGTAAGGAGTCAGTAATAAATTATATTAAGGATTATTAAACTTCCTCCAGTTATAAAATGTTAACACAATCATTTATTAAAATTTTGACTCATCTTCAGTGCTCTCTGCTCTTTATATTACATGTTTTCTATATTAGATTGGACACAAAATTAAAATGCATTGATATAAAATATCAGACAAGGTAGATTTTTTTAAAATATATTGCATAGTTATGCTTAAAAAGGTTATAAACATATTACCTGTTACTAGTTTGAAATTGTTTCCTTTCAACTGTTAACATCTATTGTATTGAACTTTGAATGAAAGATAATCAATTTAGTATTTTTAGCTTAAAATTAATTACTCAAAATATTTTCAGAAAAGTTATTAAAATGATTAATGGTAGCAATGTACTTTGATTATTTAATTCAAAGGTTTACAAACTGTTATTTTGAAATACTTTTAAAGAGTGTTCTTTTTTCAAGTTTAAAATATAATACATTTTTCTGTACTATTTACAGTTTTTTTAAATGAATGAATTCAAATTATAAATTTAAAGAATTGTTTCTACTTCTGTAAATAAATTTGGTTATTATTTGATTGTTGATAAGTCTAAATTTAAAGTCTTAATTAATTTGAAAACAAAAACTATCTAACTTATATATGTTTACTATATAATTCAATTTCTGGATATGTATTACTATTTAATTTTTGGAGGTAAAAATTTACACTGATTTAATGATTGCATTTAGCTCTTTATAAACAGAAAGTTAATGACATATCTTAAGAGAAAATGATTAACAATTGTTACTACAAAAATATAAGCATGAAACTTTCCTCTATAATAATATAATAAAACATTGTCTCAATTGTGTGCATGTTTTTATGATATCCATTAGAAACGTCAAGACTATATGCAAGGCTGTTATTCTAACATAAAATCGCACAAAACTAACCATGCAGTGATCTGAATACAAAATATCACATATATGGTTTGAAATCTTTCTGAATTAAGAGTACTTGGCATGTTGTTTCATAAACTTTTTAAAAATGATTCCTTAAATTTTAGGTAAAATTGAAATTTAATTTTCACATTTCTTTAGTTCAGCAACATATTAGCATATCATGTAATATAACATGCAATTTTTCACTTTCTTTCAACTGCAAGGATGTTGCGCTTGACTCAGTAGCATTTTGCATTAGTATTTATTAATATTTATCATTAACTTTATAGAGTTAGATTAACTAAATCATACAATTTTTAGAAGATATAAATTCAATTCTAAGATTTATTATTAATTTAAAACACTAAAATCATAACATGCTGCTTTTATATAAATGTTTTTTTCAAAATGCTAAAATAATGGTGCATACTTGAAAAAAATTCCATGCTTATTAATGAATCATCTTATATGTTATCTTTCTATGTCTATTTAAGAGTTTTAAGATTGAATTTCAAGAAATAACAAATATTTTGAATTTAAAATAATACAGCCTTAGCTTAATTTGAACATTTTCTTCATAGGTAAGAAGAATTCTAATCTGTAAAGTCAGAGTTTAAAGAATTGATTACTTGGAAGATAAAAATATAAAAGAATATATACTGCATTTCCTCTTCTCATATAACAAATTATGTTGTAAAGGTGAGATGTAAATTATTTAATTAATATTATTTTAACATTTTTTTTTTTTTTTTTTGCCAAATTAATAGACTTATGTATTTTAGTGAAAAGCAAAACTAGAGCACAAGCATTTTATTTTGAAATTCTTGGTAAAATTCTGATTTTAAAACAAGGAAATCTTGGAAAAATTGCTATTTCCTATTTTACGATGAACAATGGAAGAAACTTGTCTATAATATTTTTTAAAATCTAAAATGAAAAATAAATATATTATAGGTTGGCTAAAATTCTTATTTGATGCATTGCTTCAACAGTTTTATATCTTTTATCTTCTAGAAAAAAATATTTACAATTCAAATATTTCCTAGACATCCAGATAAAATTACAACTTTACTAACAATCAGACAACTGAACCAATAAACTGTATATCATTAAAAGGTATACAGCTTGAATTTGATTTAATCTACTATAAGAACTTTCAAAATGAAAAGAAATTAATTAATGCGGATGATCAAAATACAAGTTTATATAAATAAGACTTGATACATTTCTGCAGATTTTATCATTTTTTAGAATCGAATTTTATCATTGAGATTAATACGAGATTTTATATAATAATTTTGCAATATTTTTAATATTTCATGCACATTTTGTATAAATTTATTCACTTCATACTTATATCTATTATTACTTTCACTTCACTTATCCATATACTTATTTTACTTCTTGGTGTTTGGCATAATTCATTATTTTAGTCCAGCTTTTTTTATTCCCATCCTGCATGGTGTCTGATAAAGGGTTTGGTTTGTAAAAATATAGAATATGTAAATTTTTCTTAGTATGTCTTGCCAGACATATTATTAATATGTTCTATGTAAAACTTTTGAAACTGCTGAAAGCCAAAGCACAAGAAATTTGTCTATAATATTTTTTTAAATTCAAAATAACTTAAACTTATATTATAGATTTTGTTCATTGTATAACCAATACATTCCAATACAAACCAAATAGTTCAAAAGTTGTAAAATATGCATGCCACTTAAACAAAATAATATATATATATTTTTAAAGAACAATAAAAGGATTAATTAATTATTTTCTGTTTTTAAATATGCTGAAATAATTCAGGTATTAGTTATTAAAATTTAAAAAAAGCTTTTTATTTGCTAGAATTTTGAAAAATTAAAGGAATAACTTTTTATGCTTTTAAAACCTTTGAAAGTTATAACACTTAAATTCATTGTAAAGTGACGGAATTTGAAATTTTATCAGGAAATGCTTTATTCACATTTCTTACCATCTAAATAACTCTGGGATATTATTAATTTTTTTAAAAAAATTTTCTTTAAAAAAAACTATAAACATAATGTATGATTTATTTATACACTTCTATGATGTCACCAGTATTATAAATCGATTAGGATTATAATATTATTAATTGCAGGTATAATTAAAATGTGCTTTTATAGAATTTCAGGTAAATTAAAATTTGATATATTGTTAAAAAGTTAAAATATGTATTAAATGCATAAAAGTTTATTTTGAAGGCATGATTTTAAATGAACAATCCTAACATATAATATTAGAAATTAATTTTAGTTTTTATCGCATGACAATTGAAAACATTTACTGAACACAGTCTGGACTAAAGAAAATGAAATCTCCACAATCCAGTAGCATGGCATACAATCTTTAAACCTCCAAGTAGCATTATTATTATTATTATTGTAAAATACCTGTAAATCTTGGAAACTACTTTTTAAATTAGTTTAAACCAATTTTTTTGTTACACTGTTCAAAATCTAAAACTCCAGATATAATTTTGTAATGGTATTTTAAGAAAATTTACAAATAAATAAGAGTAACATGCTTTTGATTTGAACATAAATGATGGAATGTGCCATTTGACTGCTTGGTATGTTTACAAATGCATGATGCTTGTAGTTTATATTTCCAACTATACTTATGCCGAAATATTATTTATGGTATAGAATAAAGCATTATTATCTAAAGTTAATTATTTTTACTTTCATAGAATTAAAATTTATTTAAATGCAACCCTTTCAAATCCATTCCAGAATTCCATTCAAGGTTATCAAATGGTTGAAAATTTTTTTATGCATAAGAAGCAAATTCAAACATAAATTGCCATTCTTTGACCTGAAAATTATATTTATTTTTTCTGTTTTTGGCATCACGTAAAAAAAAAAAGAAAGAATATTAAGAACATTACAATTAATATATGAGGAATGCTAGAGATTGTATATCCTAAAGCAACATGAACTATCTTTTTGTATAATATTTTATCTAACATTTCTACTAATAAAAAGATGTATGTGTTTGTGTGTATGTTGGCTCTCAAAAGACCAGGCTTATGCTCTAAAGCTATCAAACAATATATATATATATACTTTGGAGGGTGAGCATCTGGATCTCTGATTAATAAAAAAAATTAATTAGAATTAATGGAAAAGTAAGCAAAATCTACACATTTTTCCATCATAACTTCTGAAAATAATGCAACACAAAATGATTTTTTCTTTATTTTAAAACAAACACAAAAAAAAAAAACTTTTAATAATTTAAATTTAATTTTTGTGCACATTTTTTTCTGAATTCGGGCAATTTAAAAAATATATATATTTTTGCATTTAATTTTCAACAAGAATTTACTTTGTTGCCTCAATATTCAAACTGTTTTTATTGTTTCATCAAATATTTGATTGCTTTATTTTCTGCCATTCTTGAAAGAATTCTGTTTAACACCTGTGTAGTTCACAAAATGAATAAAATATCATGAAAGTTTAAGGATAGATAAACAGAATATATATTTTTAATGTCTATGTGAAGTCATGGGATTGGTTTCAATTGAAAAGGCTCATGTATATAATGAGCAAAAAATATATAAGACAATTAAAATAACATGACTTTAATATCTGATGATTGAACAGAATCATGGACATGAAGCTATATCTAGATAATTTAACTGAAATTGAATATAACCAGTATCTCTGGTGAACTAGCTGATTACCAAAGGTGACTCATTGATCAATAAATCCATGTAATGATCATATTTTAAAATTTAGTTATCTTTTTACTTAACTATTTTGGTAATTCTAAAAATTTTCCATTTACTCTACAGTTGTAGAATTTGGCACATTATAAAGGAATAATTTGTTTTTATTTCCTCTATCAATTTGATGCACTTATATTTATTACTTATTAAGTAATTTTGCTCTAGAATTTTTCACTTTCTCAGATCTTCAATTTTCAGAGATCCTCTATCCATTCCAGTTTTATAGTAAGCAAAAATACCATTAAGATATTGAAAACATTTAAAGTTTTTAGATTATATCTAGTTTAAAGGAGTTGCCAGATCTTCTTGTCAGGGTGAATTAGTGAAAGTTTTTTAAAAATATCTGATTAATTATTATACATGCAATAATTTTAATTCCTGTCACTTATAATTTTGATCATCATATAACATTGATAATTTTAACGTATTTGCAATTAGAATCATGTTGGGTTTCCACATGATTCTAGTTTTAAGGAATTTTGAAATGATCTACAATCATCTAAGTATAAAATTTCTCATTTTTTTTTTAATAATTTTGGAAAAAAAATATTTTTAGCAATGTAGAAAAATTAAGATAAAATTGGGAAATATTATCAATATAATTTTTTATTGATTAATTTCCATTTTTATAATTCAATATTAAATGAATTGCATGTATTTGTTAATAAATATCACTTTAGTAATTAATTAACCATTAAAATTTATGTTAGTATATATAATGAATTTTAATGCTCTGCTCTGCCCATATGTTTGTGCATACTTTTTTTTTAATACTTTATACCTTTAGTATTAATAAAACAATGCTGTTTATTTAAAAATAAGTCAAGAAGTATACATTCTAATAATTAAAATATTGAATTTTTTCAATATTCTAAAAAAGAAGTATTTATTAATGCTGGCAAAGGACAATTTTATTGAAAAAGTATCTATTATGATTCTGTGAAATGTTTTTTTTTTAAATTTCTTATTATCATTTTTGTACTGTTTTAGGATTCAATTCTTTTGCCTTGAAGTTATATTGCACTGCTTATTATATCTAAATTATACCCATTTTCATAAAAAATAAGATGTTGGAACAATTCAAACAAATTTAAAGTATTGCCATTTTTTTTAAATTTTTTTTTTAGAAAAATAGTTAAAATCCATAATATTCTTTCAAATAATACATTCCATTTTATTTCATAAATGAAATAAATAATTGGTATTTTATTACTAATGATATAAATTAATTCATCAACATTGTAATCGATTACTTCTAGAAAAGTCCTATTAATTCTGAAAAAGACATGAAAGTCTAGATGGTCTAAATAACTATTATAAAAATGTTCATGTTTTTAAAGATGTATTGTGTATATTGAAAAAATTTGAATTTCAGGGATGATGTGTTTTTAGGATGGAGATGGCTGGATCCTTGCTCTCGCAAAAAATATTTTTAATGCATGAAAAAAAAAAAAATGTTCTTCTGTTTTTTTTTTTTTTTTTTTTTTTTTTAAGGTTTGTTTACTAAAACTTAACACCCATATCAAGCAGGATTAAAATGAATGATTTACATATTCTGGACTTTCTTTAAATTGACTCCTTAATTTCTTAATTAAGAATTTCACGATTAGAACTATAATTGTAGTTGACTTCTCTAACTTACTTATGCAGTGCTAGAGATCAGCAGACTTGTAACATAAAAATTCTGTGAATATAGACAATGGCATTTAAGAAGTAAATAATAATATTGAAGAAATATATTACATTAAAAAAAATATAAAGCATAAGAAATTTTAAAACAAGTAAAAAAAAATTTTTTAGATGCTATTTAAGAAATATATTATTCAACCAAGAACATAGGAATTGATAAATTTGCAATTGTTCATGAATACTAGAGACTATATATGTTTTTAAACTCTACAAATGCTATTTCAAGTTTGAAATTTGTTAGATTTTATATAATGAATTATCTATGCTAATATTTATATAAGAAAAAAAAGTTTTTAAATATGGAATTGAAACTTCAGTGTAAATATTTTTAATTTTAAATCTAAGTGAAAATCATCTGCAAGATATATGCTTTCCTCTTTACATTTGCATAATGTTACAAATTTCTTCAAAATACTGTTTTCTAAAGTCTGTGAATATTTGTTCATCTATATGATTTTTTTTTCTGTGAAAATTATATGATTACATTTTGCAGTAGTAAATAATTCTGTTCATTGACAGCAGCAATATCTATTATTTTTTTTTATTTCAGTATTTTCTTTTGTTTTACAAAGCTTGTGAAAGTCTTATAAACATGCCATCTCTTCTTAATCAATCTATAATTAAGGTATGTTTGTCTTTTATATATCATTCATTAGCTTATATTTGTGTGTTTAAAATTTTCTTATTCAGAAATTTTTTTGTATCACTTGCTTTAGAATTATATCTTAAATAAATTGTATATGCATTTTATTTCTTAGAAAAGATATGTCCCTTATTTATTTATAGGGTGAATTTAGATTATGATTTCATTTTTCTAATGTTCATCTGAAACTGTAAAATATTCAAGTGATTTTTTTTGCTATGATTTGATAAAATTTTTTTTGCAGTTATTGTAGGTAAAAAAAAAAAAAAAAAAAAAAAAAAAAAAAAAAAAAAAACTTATTTCTAAGGGTCACTTTCTTTTTGAATTAAAAATCTTTACCTGTTTTTATTACTTATTATTTATTTTGCTTTTTTATTTTAAAATTATCTTTTCTGTAATTTAACTTTTATTAAATAATAAGTGCTATTTTTAATAAAAGTAAAATGAGCTATTTTTTTCCGTAGGTATCTCAACTAATTAAAAACAAAACACTTAGTGTATCAGAATTATGCTCAATGTGTCTTGAAAGAATTAACAAAACTAAAGACTTGAATGCATTTATTACCATCACAGGAAGTATTGCTGTTGAGCAATCAGCATGGGTACAGAAACGAATTGAAGAAGGTAAAATTCGCTATTTAATATTTGAGTTATAAGTTTAAAATCTTAATCTGTGAGTCCTTAGATATTCTCATACTCTTGAATATATAGTATTATACTAATAAAAGTAACTATTCATTGAAATGTACAAATCGATCAAATAACTTTTAATATAATTCGATTTTAAGTGAATCAAATATTACAAAAGAAGTAAATGCAAATATATTATATTGAATATTTTTTAAAATAAAAGTAAAATATTTGGAAGTAAATTCTAAATATGCTTCCAATTTATCTTTTTCATTATAACACAGATAGCATTAAAATCTAACTCATTAATAAAACTCACTTTAATATCAAAATATAATTAATTTTTATAATTATTTTAATAAAGATGAAAACCTGTGGTAATTTTTTTATGAAATTTGAGGAAATTAGTGCAAAATCCAAATGTAATTCTAATTTACTATGTACAAGTTGCCATAGTGCATATTTAATCTGCCATCATGGATCAAATATCTTTATGGTAATGTGGCACAGAAGTTTCAAGAGTGAGATGTTGGTTCAAGTGTCATCCTTGTTTTTGGATCATGGTTTAAAGTCCATCCCAGGTAGTCTTAAAATAGAATGTTAACCTGGCTACATTTAATGGAATATTCCTATTTCAAGATATATTTTTGAATTGATTTTTTCCCCCTTATTGTGAGTGAAAAATCTACTAAACGAGATGAGCTATGAGAAAGTAAGTAGTAAAACGAGCAACTTCTTATGCATTAATATAACTGCATAGTATTGCAATTAAAGTGTAGTTCAAGCTCCCATCTGTTATTTTTAAATATTATTTATTTAAAATGCCAAGGAAATCTGTTAGAAGGTCTGGCAGTATAAAAACATGCATTGATGTATTTATTCTCTAATGCATGCATTGTTTCACATAATCATTATAAAATAACATTTGAATTGGAATAGTTATTCATACTTACGTTTTTCAAGATTTTGTAATTTTTAATTTTTTTTTTGTTTGTTTGTTAGAAGGAATATTTTGTTAACTATATATTCAATTAAGAGTTGATATTTTTATATTTATTTGTGTGTTTTTGTTTCTTCATCTTAATTTGGAGAGCTAAAACGTAAGTTTATATGGAACAATTATGGAACCAATTTTATTCCATAATAGTCCAGCTTTATTTTCTTTGTAATTTCCATTTTTTATCATTTAAAACATCATTTTTAAAATTTAATTTTGCATTCCATTATTACATTTATGAGTCATTATGAATGTTTGGCAACTCATGTTAACAGAGTCAAAAAATTAGATTTATTACACCTCTCTTACACCTAAACTAAGTCTTGGAAGCAAAATTATCAATACATTAGCAATTTAAATTAAACAAGATTATCAATACATTAGCCTTGAAAGAAATGCTAATGTAGTGATAATCTTGTAGTTGATATGCTTGATACTCATGAATCTAAGATTTGTAATTAATATGTTTTAACAGAATTCAATTTGAAACTACAGTGTTGTATAATTTACACAATAAACTGTATATTTTATTTATAAAACTTATTGAATTTCTTGTATTTCTTAATCTATTCCCTAGCAAGGCATGATGTTATAAACCAGTTAATTACTCACTCATATCTTTCTAGATATTGTGAAATTTCCACTGACTAATATAATATCTTAACCTATCTGTTTTGCCACCGACTAAAATAATATTTTAACCAATCTGTTTTTTCCCCTATTAAAGGTGTTAATATAAGTATTTTGGATGGCATTCCAATCGCTTTTAAAGACAACTTCAGCACAAAAGGTGTACGGACCACATGTGCTTCCAAGATGCTCAGCAATTATGTTGCTCCATATGATGCTACTGTTGTTGAAAAATTATGCCATAAAGGTGCAGTTATGATAGGCAAGACTAACCTTGATGAATTTGCCATGGGGTAGGTTTCTGTTTGTTTTAATTATCCTATATACATAATACTGTAGATTTTTCCAAATTTTAATCACTTGTATATCTTTAGTTTATAATTATATTGCAAGACAACTATGATCCTCTACCAAAAATTCCGAAGATTACTGTGTGGAATAAAAATATGCAACATTATTTATGTATAGAAGTGAACATTTTTATTTATATATTATCTATTTTTTCTTTGATCATTTCAAATAATTCGGAATATTATTGTAGCTGTTAAGCACCCACTTATTTTCAAACAATATTGTTAACAAAGGAAGAAGTACGATTAAAATTTATTTTAAAAATTAATTATATTTTACCACATTATTTAAAAATGTTATTGATCTTTTTGGTTTAACATTTAAAAAATAATTATCATGCAGAGCTTTTTTTTTTTTTTTTAAAGAAGTGGAGAGTACTATTTCTTGGAATCAATACATTTATATTCTTCTTTCCTAGAAAGTGAAAATTCATTATGATTAGCAACATATTTTATTTTATTGCTTTAATTACTGTTCTTTTATAGATTGGGCTAAAATTTGGTTTGTAGTGTGAAATTGTTCTACTCATTTTAAAGGATTTCATGCCATTAGCTAACATTTATTTTTCCAAAAGTGGTGAATCTTGAAATTTCTGATTCGTATTTCTGAAATTAGTTCTGCTTGTATTAAATTATAATTACCCTCAGTCAAAACAATTTAAACATTTAAAGAATTTCTAGAATTGAATTTCTTAAACTTAAATATTATAAAATAATTTTAAAGATATTTTAAATAAGTTCATCTATTATATTAAATATTGAATCACAAATTTTCTATCAGCTATCTGGATATTTAAAAATCCCTATGCTTTGTGCATTGAGTTATGATTAAGCTGTATATTAAATTAGGCATTTATGAATTTATAGCTGCAGATATATTATCTTCTCCATTATTATATTATTTTTCTTAAATCAACCATTAGTACAAAAATGGATTATTTACTGAAAGAAATAAAAAAAATTAATAATTATATTTTTATAATTATTTATTATATGGTTAAAATCTATGTTTTAAATAGTACAATATATTTTGCGATATTTGCTTTTCTTATTATTTTCATTATATTTTAATAAAAGCAATTGCATAAAATTGTATCTATTTTATAATGTGATAGAACATAATTGTGGTGTGTTTTTTAAAAATCATCTTTATATATTTTTTCTTTTAGATTTTTTTTTGTGTGTAGCTGAAAGAACTATTAATTATACATATTGTGAAATTAACACAATTTTAGCCTTATTTGTTTTGTTGCAATGAAGAATTTTAAACGTTCTTCTTTAGAATATTTTGGAAAAATGAAAATATCAACCACTGGAAATGTATAAAAAATATTCATAATAATTCTTTTGATAATTTAAATGCATTATGAATAATCTTTTTACTGATTTATATGAATAGCTTTTAAAATATGTTGAATTTTATATTTTAAAAAAGCTTTTTTTCCCAGATCAGCTACGGTGAATTCGTATTTTGACCCAACCCGCAACCCATGGCGTTCTGGCTTGAAATATAAACTTAAGAAACGATCCAAACTATTATTTAGTGATGGAGATTCCTCTTTAAATGATTTTGAGAATCCTAAAATTAGTCAAGAACCATTGGATAGTGGTGATTTTTTTGTAGCTGGTGGTAGCTCTGGAGGTGGTGCTGTTGCTGTGGCTTCAGGTGCTTGTTTTGGGTTAGTTGTTTTCCCTCATTTGGAGCTATAATATTTCTAAACATGTTTCTATAAAAAGTTGAAATCTATTTTAATATGCCATTTTACATTAGCCGACAAAGCCAAGTTACCAAAATTAAAAATCAAGATGACTAACAAGGTAAACAATACTAAGATAAGATTTCTATAAGAACTATTCTATTTGTTTGGATTACTGTATTGGCAACAAACTAAAATGATATATTAAATAGATTTTAAAGCTACACAATTTGTAAAATGATATTTTTTGGTTAACTGTGAAAGGTTAAAGTATATGTCACTTTAAACAGTAGAAATGCAAATGTGTTACAGTTCCTGGATCAGATCTCAAGTGTTCTAATGCATTGCATTATAGGAATGTCTTAAGGAGCAACAATTATTAAATAATTTTGATAATACATTTGTAAAGCATTATTGATACATTAACATTTGGGATTGGATACATACTCACAACCAGAAAAATGTGATTTGTACAATGATTGTATGTATGTATATATGTGATAACTATGTGCATATGATCATAAAACTCCTGTTATAACACATTCCATTTTTTTTTGGTACACTGCCATATGAAATTTACAAGCCTATACTTTATAATGCAGTGCTGTCATTTGTTGTTGCTCTATATAACTAGACCAGGAACTCTGCTATACACTTAAATGCAATAACACACACAATCCTACTAACAAAGTAAAGCTATATATTAATATCTAGAATTGTTTGACTCATCATCAAATTTGACAAGCTAGCAATTTATGCAGTCACTGATTACCAAACATACAGGATATCATAAAATATCAAATATTGATATAAATATTCATTTAGATTACTGCTCTATCAAAATTATATAATACTGTGCAGTCATTTACTAATATTTTGCTGAGCTTGTCCAGGAATTTTATGCACAATCCTGACCTTAATCTTTCCAGTTCAAACTTTCATACATCTTTATGATGATTTGATTCTCTTTGCTTCAAATCCATGGACGTTGTTACAAATTGTAGCACTGAATATTTGTTAGGACTTTTACAAATCAACTTTCAATGTGAATAAGAAAATTCGACTTTGCTAGATGAATTCGTGAATTTTTCTGATCCATTATTAAGTAATATTTTTAAGATTCATGGGAGAATGATGTATCAAACAATATGCCGTAATGCTTATAATGTATATATTAAATATTGTAAATTAATATTTATTTTTCAATTAAATTGATTTTAAGCTTTTTTGATAAATTATGTTTTTATATATTTTATTATTATATATATTTTTATTCTACATCAACAATAACCATTAAAATGCTACTAATATTTCCAAACTTGAAATAAATATATAATGTTGTTATGAAATTAAATGGCATGAATAATATTTTTTACTTTCCTTTTCTCATTTATCAAGACTTTTGATTTAAAAACATAAAATAAATTAAATACATTATCTTCGTAGAATCCATTTTAAAATTGGTATCTCTGTCATCTACGCTCTCACGTTACAGTCTGTCATAATGCTACTCACCTATAGATAATAATTGCTTATAACTGTGATGACATATAGTTATCATTAACATAATATTTAAGCATTCATATAAATTTAAATCAGAAAATCTACTAGATAAGTATATACAATAGTATATACTAATAAGTATTTCTATAGTATATACTATAGAAAGAGATAATATTGCATCAAAAGTGTGTGTGTGTGTGGGGGGGGGGGGGTACTGATAAGATTTTCTGCTTGTATGTAGAATCTGATATCCAACAATGAGAGCCAACAGTTCATATTCATGTTGCTATTTAGTGGTAACCTGAAAAACTTTAGACTTTCATTAATATACAAGTATGTAGGAAAAAAATCTGTTTGGCACATTCTCATTCTATTTCATGCTATATTTTTATGCCATTTATAACCATTAGAATAAAATGGCAGTATCACCACATATTACCTCAAATTTTATATTGTCTTTTTCTCTATTTAGGAAAAAAATATGAAAAAACAATTATATTTTATAATTGTTTTTACATAGTTGCAAGAAAATTTCTGTATGATGTACATTGTTTTGTCAAAGATATACAAATTACCATAAATGGCATGTTTTTGTGCAAATATCTAAATTGTTCATGCATTTCAATGTTTTTGGCATCGCTATTTCTTCATTCACTCTCTTCAATTCATTGTTTTTAAGATTTCTTCAAATTACCAAAATTTTACATATTATATCATTTAGTTATTTTTTTTAATTATTTGATGCTGAAATATATTAAATTGATATTTATTTGTTAATTATTTTTTCAGTGCAGTTAGTTCTGATACTGGTGGGTCCACCAGAAATCCAGCTGCATTTTGTGGCATAGTTGGATTGAAACCAACTTATGGTCTAGTATCTAGAAATGGTTTAATTCCTTTATGCAATTCTATGGATGTACCTGGAATATTAACTCGAACAGTAGACGATGCAGTTATTTTGCTTAGTATGTTTACATTTTATTTTGATTCATATTCTTTAGGATTTTAAAAATTTGTGAATAAAAAATAAGTTCTGCAATAAATTAATTATTTTTCTTTTCTATTTTAGATTATTTAGCAGGCCATGATCCTAAAGATTCTACTACAGTTTCTCAACAATTTTCCCCTTTCAGCTTGCCTGATAATATAGATGTTCATGATCTTTGTATAGGAATTCCAAAAGTAAAATATTTATATTTTGAAATTTATTTTATCATAAATATTGAGGTTTCACTTTATACATATTTCTATTTAGTTATAAGTAAATAGATGAATTCAAACATTTTTAGGTTAAATTCACTTGTAATTTGAATTTTACTCTGATTTCCTGACTTTCTCATATAATGTTGAAATATCGTCTATATAAGGTTTTTTGTATATAAAAGTAAAAACTGTAAAATATTGTTTTTGTTTCAAAATCGTTTTCATTAATTAATGTCTTGTCTTGTATGATCAATACTTGTTTATTAATTTCTGTGACTCTTTTTATATATAATATAAATATATTTTTATATATAATATATTTAATTATATAAATAATATATTTTTATATATAAGAAATTAATATATAATATTAATTTCTGTGACTCTTCATTTGTTTGAGAATTTAACTGTAGTTCACTGTTCAATCTAAAAGCAATGTTTTGTTTAAATATTATTATTACTTTATTTAATTAATAATAAATATTATTATTACTTTATTTAATTACTTTATTATTTATCGAAATTACTTTGTTTATCATGTACTAGTTGCCTCAAGCAATCAGCTAGTTTTAGATAAATTTAGTTTTAGATAAATTCTTTAGATATCATATAATGTCTACCAAATTAACAAACATTAAAGTCAGTTTTTTTTTTTAAAAAATGTCTTATTTAAATTCTGTTTATTATATAAACCTTTCTAATGGAGACCTGTTCTACAACATCATAACACTATTAAAAACAAAATGTCTGCATCGTCTATCTTCTAATTTTCATGATAATATAACTTCACTTTTTTATTCATCTTATAAACTACCTGGATATTAAGTAGAATCCTTTTTCTTTAGTTTTCAACAATGGAAGAAAATTACATGATTAAATATTTGACAAAACAATGAAAATGATTTGAATTTCAGAACAACAATATACTCTGTTGTTGGATATTAGAAGGGGGGGGGGGCGGATATTTTTTAAAAGTTGCCAACATTCAGAAAAAAATTTGCAGAACTGTTAAATGGGTATCATTAAACTTATACTTTTTTAAAGTTTGAAATGGTATAAAATTTATTTAAATTATTATTTTAGGAAGTTAAGATTATACAGTTAGATCTCTCTCAGACAGATACACACACTAAAGATGATCTAATCAATTATTAATATTTACTGCCAATTTTAACTTAAAAACTTTTTTTTTTTTGCTTTGAATATTTTAGATTCCATTTTGAATATTTCTTTACAATTCAAATTTTTATTCTTTATCTCCTCTATCTTTCAATTAGCCATGTTTCATTGCATTGCAGATGATAGGAGAAGCTGTAGTTTAAAATAATTTTGGAATCATCATTTATATATACCATGTTCCAAAATTTTGCAATTTTTTAAAATTATAATTTGTATGCATTATCTTTATTGATGTACTTTAACTGTTAAATCTGTTTTTAATGTGAAGTTTTCTTGATAATATTTAATATTTTTGCAGTTAGTTGTATGGACTTCAAATTCTATGAGAGTTTTAAATATTTAAAATATATCTTTTTAAAAAATACATTTTTATATATTGAATATTCTTAATTATTATCTAAAACTTTTAAACAACCTTTTGGAAATTAATAAATAGGTGATAACTTAAAAATGTTTTAGGAATATGAATGTCCTGGTATGTCCTCTGAAATTATTGAAATGTGGAAGAAGGTAGCTGATGCATTTGAAAAAGCAGGAGCTAAAGTAAAACCTGTCTCCTTACCTCATACCAAATATTCAATAAGATGTTATTCTGTTATAAACTGCTGTGATGTTGCTTCGAATTTCGCTCGGTATGATGGAATAAGATATGGTAAATTGAATGAAATTATTTTATATCTGAAACTTTTCTTTGGAATTTTTGAAATTTAGGAATGTTGTGAAATGTCTGATGAATAGGTAGAAGAATATTGAAAATTGTTAAGTACTAATTGGCATGAATAGATTTTGAACTGAATTATTAAGTAAAGTGTTAATAAATGCATATTCTTCACTATTAATCAGTATTTTTGCGAAAATTTCTTAAATTTGGATTTTGAAAATTATAAACAAAGTGATTTTTTAACTGCTCTTTTCAATCAGAAAAGTAATTAGATGCATAATTTTCATTAAATATAAAGGCTTGCTTTATCACTTTGAGAAGCAAAATAATTAATTAAATAAATTTGTTTATCTGTAAAAGAAAACTGAAATTTCTTTGAACATTGTAGTTTTAAAAATCTTTTTAAAGCAACTATTATTAAAATGATGCATCATTTAAAATGTTGTCCAAGATGAGACATTAAAATGCAAAAGGTTAAATGTAATTAATATGATGCAAAATTGATAAAATATATAAATTTTTATACAAAACTGGATATTAATAATATCTTTGTGTGTTTGCTGTTGTTTGAAAACATGTTTCATTTTAGGTCACAGAGCAGTTACTGAAACTTTGACAGAGCATCATTATGCTATTACAAGGCGAGAAGGATTTGGAGAAGTTGTGCGAGAAAGGATTCTGGCTGGAAATTACTTTTTGCTGAGAAAGTAACTTATTTAATATTGCATTACTTTTATTACCTATTAGCAAGTTATTTTTCCCCTGCATTTATTGCATTTGTTTTCAGGCCACATTTGTTGGAGTCAAATGGTAAAATCCAAATAATCCTTTTGTAGCTGCAAAAATCTTATGCTAAGTTAGTTATGTTTGCAAGACATACTTAAAATGCAACTAGCCACTTTTTAAGTCCATTTCACTTCTTATATGAGGGGAGAGAATGTGATAATTCAACCTTGAATAAAATAACATGTGATTGTGTCCACTCACATATTGTCAACTAAGCAGATGTCTAGAATTGTTAGGTTGAGAGGGGGACCAAGCAGGTCAAATAAAGAACTTTATTTTCCTTATTACCAAAAAAAAAAAAAAATGTAAAAAAGGCAAATTTTATAAATGATAAAATATAAGAATAATATAAGCATTTTATCAAGTATAATTTGCCTGGCTCCTTATATTTCATTACCTCTCTTGTTTTAGAATATTTATAAAATCAAACATCTTCAATAATTTTGTATACAGTCTAGAATCAAAGCAGATAAATAAAAGCAAATATAAAAGTTATGAAATAAAGAATATTAACTTAAATCAAATTATTAACATATTAAATATGTACTGAAATATGAATCTAAATCACAATCTTACCAAGAGGCAATGTATAAAATATTAACCTAATAAAATCCTGTAAAAAAAATATTACTTAAAACAAATCATTTACATGCAAAAATGTGTTGAAATATGAAATTTAGTTGGCAATTTTTTTTAAATGGGTGTCGTAATGCATATTGTCTAGGTTCGCAGAATATCTAAATCTAACACTAGTCTTGTCATGTGTACGAGAATTTGCATGAATTGTTCCCATTTTACACTTAAAATTAAATAATTTTATTCCATTTTTTAGAATTTCTGTTGCATTCTTTAAATACTTCTTTTGATCATTATGCTTTTTGATCTGTTATACATAACTCATATTATTTATTCAATATTTTATATTGTATTGCTTCATAAACTACTGAATACTCAGTAATAGGACATCCAATTAAGTATTCATTTTCAATGGAGAGTATTTTAAAATTTATGATTTTGAATTTAATAATAATTAATAAATTTAAATACAATCATTTAGAAATTCAAAATTTTATATTTTAGTAAAGCATCCATTTTTTTTTTTTTTTTTTTTTTTTTTTTACTTTTATCATTTCTCCCCATGTTTCAGTCAGTTACCGGATATTGTTTCCATTTTTTTTTTTAATTTAAATTTTGAAGACATTGAGAAAAAAACTCACATTGTACAATTTATGTTCAGAAATGTTTGAACTAAGTGAGGGACAACAAATACAGAGCTGAGTGAGAACTACTAGGTTATACAAATTTTTCACTCCCTCATCAGAATCATTTTATTTATTTGAAATTACATAATTAAAAGTTAGACAAAAAAATTAGTATTACTGAAAAATGGCATAACTTAAAAAACAGTTTAGATAAGTAATGAATTTAAAAAGACTGTAAAATATAGGCATCTGTAATGAATATGAAAAGAATCCATGCAAAAAAGCCAAAAATTATAATTAGTGTCTTTTCTCTTAATCAAGCTTTTGTAATTATCAAGGATTTTTTTTAATAATTAAGATGATCTGAGAAAGATGGTTGTCTTTCTCACTCTGTGCCTTTTAATCTTACTTTAAGTGAAAATATGTAAAAAATATTATTTGCTGTTATTATTATATAAAATTTCTATTATTCTATTTCAAACTACAAAATATTATTGATATTTTGAGTTTTGAATTGTTTAACAATATCATTTAAGTGACTTGTCAAAATTAAAGATTTGTTACTTAGAATATTGTGAAACAAGTAGATTTGATTTTGTTTATGAATCGGATTGAGTTTATGATGCAACTTGTTTATCAGTTTTGCAAGCTTGATTCTCAAAGTAAGAATTAAAAGAAAATGATCATTTGATTTTTTTTTCTGAATTAATTATTCACTTTAAAAATAAATAAACTATAATTTAGATATAATATAGAGATATCATTTTGATACTCTATAGTATATCTATTTACTGATGTATAATAGATAAGTTGTTGAGAAAATATACAGAGAAATTATTTTTAATGTGAATTACTTAAAATAGAAAATTATTTTGAAATCACATGTTTTTATTTAATATTTTCACTGTCCTTTATTTCATATATATAGGGGCGTGATGTAAAAATGATATTAACTTTTATTTATATTTGACTATAAGTTTATAAAACTAATTTGCTTAATTTGATGCACAAAAATTATTCATTTTCCTTAATTTAAAGGAAAACTATTGTACACAACATTATAATCTACAAATTGTATAAGTATTTGAATAAAAATTTTTTTAAAAAAATCCAAAGCTTATCATTAATTTTTTTAAAAAGTTAAATAAATTTTTTAGCTGAGGTGTGTTTAATTTAAACAAACAAAAATAAAAAGACACTTTGTATTATACATATGCAGTGGGTCAATTCATTTAACTTTTATTTTCAGAAATTATGAGAAATATTTCCTTCAAGCTGCAAAAGTTCGTCGGCTTATATGTGATGACTTTCAGTCTGTATTTAACAGTGGTGTTGATTTGTTACTAACACCAGTGACCTTAAGTGAACCAGTTCCATATTCAAAATGGATTCTTACAGATGACAGAGAACACAATGCTGTTGATGATTACTGTACTCAACCTGTAAATATGGCAGGTAAAACATTCATTATATAAATACACAAAATCTCACAACATATATGTATTTTGAATAACAATACAAAGTTTTGACAAAAGATATTAAAGTTTCTTAATTTAATAATTACTCTGAGTAATTTGAAAAATGCTAGGGTTGCAATTTTTGTCATTTGGTATTTCTGTGTATTTTCATTTTGCACATGTGATTTCAGCTTCTTTATTGTCTGCAACTATATATTTGACTACACATAGATTATTAATTTACTCTATAGATGTTAAATCTGTATACCGAATTTTATCCATCTAGCTCTCTTCGTTTTGTAGCTATCATGTTAGTTTATATTCGAACATTGGAAAACAGACTTGAGATTTTGCTATAAATTTGACAGAAACCTACAAATTAATGTCTTAATGTTAGTATTAAGACTTTATTGGTCTAACTCTGAGCTTTCTAAGTGATCATTTTCAGAAACAGAGAGAGACATAATTCAAAAATGTGTTTTTTTGGCTCAGGAATTATCAGAAACATGAAGATTCATTAACATTTCAAAGTTGACAATTTTTTGACAGTTTCATTCCTTTTCTTCTTGTATGAGAAAATAAAAAACAATTATTTTTGTACCAACTCAATTTAATCCATGAAAAATCTTAACATTGTATTTAGGGAGGGTAATAAAATATTAACTGATCTCACTTACAATTGACCTTCATATTATTCTGTATAATTTCAATTATATTTATGAAAGTAATTTGAATGGTTTTTTTCGCTACTCCTATGGTTAATACAGATCTGTTTTTATATACCATATTGTATATATATATATATAAACTTCCTTTGGTTCTGTTTTTATATTTTATATCAGATCTATGTCTATTTCTTAGTCTATTTAACAATGAACTCATGATATAACTGATTGATTTCTGCAATTTCTTTGATAGGATTACCTGCTGTTAGTATTCCATGTTCTTTTTCGAAAACAGGATTACCTCTCAGCTTGCAGCTGATTGGCAAACCATTTCAAGAGAAGCAAATGTTGTGTGCTGCCAAGTGGATGGAACTGCAGATGGACTTTCCAATATTAGATTTGGATTGTTAATGTAATATCGTTTGTAAATTTGTATAAATATATTAGTTTTAAAAAATTATTTTTATCTTGTTTCTGTCATTATTTTTTTGTCTTTTAACATTTTCTTGTCCTTTTACAGGGGCGGGGGGTCATTACCAAGCCCAGAGTATCAGAAAGAGATAATAGACAATTGATCATCAGCATCATAACTTTTTTTTGGAAGGGCTTTGATAAATTTTAAATGCATTGTTTAAACACAATCTGACTTTGTGATTTTATTTCATTTATAAAAATAATACAGTAACTTACACGGCACAGAAATCAGTCTTATTGCTTTTTGTTAAATGGCAACTTCAAATGTAAAGAAATGATCGTACAATGTTTCAGACCATTTCACTGAATGCTTTTGTAACTGCGCTGAATTCAATGCTTTGATCAGCTAATTATTAGAGCTGCTAAATGGTATTATAAATGACCGGAAAAGGGGTCATTGTTTCATCGAAATCGTCATTCAGATCATGGCCTTAAACAGTTTAATGTAGGGTTTAACTTTCGCCGGACAGGCACTCTTATTACTTGCATTGTTAAAGCAGAAGATCCTTTTATTTCATACAATATGATAAGCTATTTAATAAAACAATTAGAGGAGCTATAAGATAACTAATAAATCATGATCAGTTACCTCATGAAATAACTCTGAGAAACAACAGAATTATACACTTTAATGGCAACATATATAAAATTTATTTGAGCGAATAATATTTTATTGTAGACTGATTTCCCTTAATTCACATTTTTAAATTTGCATAAATAAAATAACAAGGTGAAATTTTAATAATGTATTCTGAATTAATAGTATAACTGCCAGAAAACTTAGTATTCTGGATGACACAAGTTAGTCACCAAAGTCAACTGCTAGTTTATATAAATCATTCATTCGAACTTATTTAAAATGAAATCAAGTATCTTAAATTATTTTTTAGCATTTTATTCGAAATTATTTAAAAATTTAAATTCTTTTGATACATGACACACAGAAAACAACTTTATTGAAGGTAACTTTCAACTAAAAGTTTTGTTCTTTCAAACTATTATAACATTTGATACTTACACATTGTTTTTATGAAAACTAAATTAAAATGAATAAAAAAATATACGGTTTTAAAACTTGAGGAGGAGGGTTTAAAACTTTGCACTACCTAAGCTATGAATGAGAAGTCGCCGGATAAAGAAACATGTTCTAGTCACTATCTAGAAGATATTGTTTTTATATTGACCACACCCTGATTCATATCTCTTATGTGGATTGGCGTAGAATCAATGACAGTAATTAGTAATTGACCTTATCAGCTATGTTACTATCCTAAGTGGCCCATTATTTAAATATAGTATAGAGTTTAAGGAATGGTGATTGGATTTTGTTTGAATTAATAATTTCAATTGTTTAATGACATAAGTGTGATAAATTATTTTTTAAAGCTTATATAATTAGCCGGATTTATAAGATGAGCTCGTAAAAGGTTCTATACCTCGTTTGATACTCGTTAATACAGCCTCTTAATGTGATAGCAGTTAATGTTATCACTTGCTTTATATTATCCAAATCCTTTGGCACAGGCACCCAAAACATACCTTACTTTGATCACTATATCGTTTAATATTATTAATTATGAAGTTGAAAATTGACCGATCTTTCATTTTCAACCAACGTTAACGATGGATTTTTTGAAATTTCTTATTCCACTTGTAAGGAAGCATTTACAGGTCATTTTCCCATGGGATGGAGTTCACATTCTTTTGACAAGATCAGAGCAGTTTGGATCGGTTTAAAGAGAAGGCAACGCTGCCTGATCTGCCTCAAATTTGTTGAAGCGTTGTCTGGAGATAAATTACGAGAGCAAAATGTATAAAATAGAAATAATGTGAGAGTTAAAGACGAAATTGAAATTCTTAACCAATATGAAAGTTCACTCGAAATAAGTCAGTGCACCACTGGTAAATTTCATTATCTCTCAATAAAATTTTGAAAAATAGCGAACTTTTGTTGCTCAAAACTATGCAACAAATGTTGATATTCCGACAGGAATAAATGTGTTCAACGAATCTTCTAACAAAATCGAAACGAGTCAAATGTTTGATTTGTTGCAACAAGGAATCATGGTTCAGCAAATTTTACAATTATATGGGGAGTTTATAAATAAAACGTTATAAAATAAAGATCAAAAAGCAATAATTAATGATTTTTGTAATTATTATTTTCGAAATAAATTATAGGTATCATTGAGGTTTCCCCCCCCCCTTTTTTTTCTTCCCTATGGTGTGATCAACATATTGCTGCTTTTATATGATTTGGATATTATTTTTAAAAATTCTTAGATTCCAAAATGATCTCATTAAGTGGATGTTTCTACAGTACGTTTAATATGTATGATACTTGCTCCGTCAGATAATTTTTGGGGGAGGAGGTGCAGCTAAGCTATAGCTTGCGTAAGCTATATTCAAAACCGTTACCGAGTGCAAAAATAAAATTGTTAATTTAACATCTTTCGTTGTTAATGCAATGTAATACTGATCGGAACCTCTAAAAGGAAAAAATGTGTTATATTATTGGTGAATTTAATTTTACGTGCAAAATTAGTATATATATGATCACATTTATACATAGGAAAAATGTTGGAGGTTCCTCCATTTCAGCAATATTTATATACCAACCTCTTCTGAATGAAATGTTTCGAACAAAAGATGGTGGTACTTTGAGTGCACTCTCCTAGCAAGTAAAAAGCATTTCATATTCATCCTATGAGTTCATTTCCGTGAGTTCATCTGCTGTAGGTCCAGCGTTATTAGCGAAGAAACTACTGCTGTGAGTATATCCAAGATTACTTCAAGACAGAACACGTCATTGGAAATTTTTTTTATGACTGAAAATTGGATACCGCGTAAAACGAAATAATATGCCAATATTTGGTGTATAAAAGCAAATAAGCTCAATTCTCTCTCTTTCTTTCTCTCTGTGTGTGTGTGTGTGTGTTTAAAAGGAAATCTTTTTTGGAAAATATAGTTTATATAAAAAAATAAATAATATATATATTTTTTTATTTTAATTTTTTTTTTTTTTGTACTTTAAAAAAAAGCACCAAAAATATTAAGTATACATTATGTTTGCAAAATATGAGAAAAAAAAATATTTTTTTAACATCTAAATTTATGAAAAATACCAATCATCTGCAACACTATCAGGAAAAATGATATGTTATTTTCCACTTTTTTGACATTTGCATCAATTTATATTTTTTTTATCCCACTTCGAATTTTTTTAAACTCTAATAAAAAAGACAAGGAGGGAGGATTTGGAATTGCATATAAAACGGTGTATTACTAACAACAAATATGTTGTATTATGGTTTCCAGTTCAATAAACTAGGAAGAATAGAAAAAAAAATTACGGTATAACATTACGGTATATTATACGTTGTATAACAATCAATAAATTCTTAAAAGTATACAAAGGGAACAAAACAATTTTACTGAAAAGATATAAAAACTTAACAGTTTTACGGAATCAGCTATAAAAAAATTGTAGTTTCTTCTATCGTGATGTTTTTTTTTTGTTTTTTTTCATATTGTTGATGCACAAAGGATCAATTTTTTTTATAACCACGTGGTATCATAGATGCATCATAAACATAACTGCGCTAGCAATAAAAAATGCAACACGTTGTTGTCTTAATTTAAGATGATAAGAAGACGCCTCCTTTTTTCCAACTGTAATGGATTTTAAAATTAACTTAATTTGTGTCTTAAAAGTCTGTGATTTTTTTTCTCCTCATTTTTCATTTCATTTCTGTCTTTTAAATATATTTAATATTAAAACTAGTGGCTTTTATATTAAATTTAACCAGATAACATTTTCAGCATTTAATGTACAGAGATCACTTTTACTTTCTAGTACACATATAGTACAGAGAAACTATAGTAATCGTCAAAAAATACAAACTCGAGATTTTGACGAATCTCCACGTTTTAGACTTCCCTGAGTGTTTGGAAAATGTCTGTCTGTCTTTAAGTTATATGTGACAAATATAACTTAAAAACGCTTTGGGTGAAATTTAGTATATGGTCTTTACACCAAATTTGTAGATTTCTATCGGATTTTGAGATGAATCTAGCTGTCTGTCCGGCTGTTACACTATAAGTTAATATCATAACTACAAAACGAAGAGAGCTAAAGTGATAACATTCAGCACACACATTTAATATCGATTGCGTAGACACCTATAAAATTTTGAGCCAAATCCAATGAAGAGTTGACCGTCGTTCAGCCTGTACTTTCAGAAACATATAAACACGAAAACTCAAAGTGCTAAATATATTAAATTTGATATGTGATTTAGTGACTATAAGTGGAGCTTTTAAACCAATTTTAGTTTTTTCAATTGATTGGGAAAAACATATCTAAAATGCAGATTCGATTTTCGGATGTTATTAAACGCTTTCTAGGGATTAACCGCCAGATAACTCGCCAAGAATGGCACGATAGATTCAGTAAAAATACCAAATTCACGCCAAAGGTTAATATTTCATAACCATTGTACGTCAATGCCAGGCAAGGCATTCTCTGGTATAACAATTTTACTGGAGAGTATGCGAGAAAGTTTTGGGGAGACAACTTCCACTATGTTATGTTTAGTTAATTATTAGGATAGTTGGACGGCTTAAAAGAATTGTAACTTTCAGGATGTACTAACTCTCAAAGAATTTTTTCCTATAAACACCATCTTTTAAAGCAAAGAATTAAAATAAAATATAAATAATCTAATGAATATCAGCTGTTTATCGTTGTGTAACTCTTTGATTGCCGCGGGATTCCCTTGGTTCACACCTATTACTTCATTGTTTCGAAGCATCTAATTAAATAGATAATTCAAATATCAGACGTGAGTTGTGGCAAGAAAAGTCTAATCCATTCAAATTGTAAGCAATCCATTCAGTTCTTATCTTTTTATACAAAATGTATGTGACACATTTTTTCGTGTTTCTAAAATTAATCTATTTTAATTCCCTAAACTGAAACATAAAAATACTTTTAACTTCTTTTGTTTTGGAATATAATTTTTAGATATTAGTTAGTTATACTCTAAGATATGTTACATATGTAATATTACAAAGAAAAAAAACAATAAAAATTTTTTCTCAGAAACAATCCTAATAAATAAATAAATAATAAAAATTGTAAATAAATTCTAAAATTTACATCAAAATATGCTTTTTCTTCAAAAGCCTACATATAATATATTTTAACAATTTTCCTTTTATTTTTCTTTATTTTATCCCTATATTAATAAAAAAAAAAACACATCATATAAACATTAATTTTTTTTTAAAAAAAAATCCCTTCCAAACATAAGCGGATATCTTAACATATCAACGTTTATAAATTGGCATGTTTTCTTTATGTTGCCACATTCATTATGAAAAAAAGTAGCTCAAGACTCTCTACAGGGCCAGACCTTGGACCTTAGAACTGTCAAATTTGTCAAATAAAGATACTCGTTCGGTAGTAGTTACGGTTTAGGTATATAAAGCTCCAATAAGATAAGGTTTATTTAAAAGAATTTTAATTAGGTTTTTAATTAAAAATTAATCAAGATTTTAAAATTTTTAAAGTTTTCTCTCTATTATTTCGAAGCACATAACTAAAGAAAAGCTATTTTTCCATTAATAAAACCATTTTACAATTAAAAAAATAAGTAGTTTTATTTGCGCCATTTTTATTTTTATTGTTATTTTTCTAGTTTTAATAAATTCTTTAAAACCTTTTTATTTTACAGCAATCCTTTTCATTATTTTAGTCATTGAAATTCCTTTCTTACTATTATTTTTCATTAGGATGGTATTTAATATATCTTTTTGTGCTCATTATCGTTGCTATATAATGAAGAACAAATTTTTAAAATAATGTAATGACAGCAAATCAAGCAAAATACATTATCAAGTTACCATATTTCGAAATAGTTGTATGAACCACTTAATTTTTTTTTTTCTAAAAGAAAGTGATTTGTATTCTACACATTGCTCTTTTATCAAAAAATGGATAATTAATAGGAGTTGAATTTAAAAAGTATTATTTTTCAGAATTCGAAATATTTTCTCGTCTGCAGCAATTTTCTATGTTACGTAACAAAATCGTCTGTCTATAATTTATCTACTAGAAGTAAAAAAAAAAAAAAAAGAATTCTGATTTTTATGTTAACTCATTTTCAAAATCTTAAATTATATGACACGTTTGTAAGACTTTACTGGGAAAAAAAACCCAAATAAAATAACGAAAAGTTTCACGACTGATCTTCATTTTTATCTTATCAATTCTGGAATGCTGACATGAATATAAATTATTCCATGACGCAGATGTTTAAATGTAGCCCATAGTTTTCAGACGAGTCACAGATTTCAACATGTACGCATAAGTGCATGTTCTGCAGCAAATGCCTAGTGCGTAAACACCTTATGCACACTAATGCAAGCTAATTTTGCTTAAACACTGGAAATGGGGCGAACAAAAAATTCGAAAAAGGGCGTGTTCTTTGATACATTGTAAACTAAATGATCCTATAAAAGTAACGGTTGTATAAAGGGTTACATTGAATCCTACGGGAGTTTTGCAGAATGAAAATTTATGTGTATTATGGATAGAGAATAAATTTAGCACAGAGATACATTAATTTTTTTTTTCCTTCGACACTCCATTTATGGCCAAAAGCAAATTGTCTTTTACTTTCACGTTTAGACGGATTTACAACTAGGCAGACGCTTAGGGCTAATGAGCTGAAAGAAGTCACAAGCAGGTCAATTAAAAAATATTAAATATTAAAACATAAAATTATTAAGAGAATAGCCTGGCTGCCGAATAAATAAATTTGCAGAAAGTATAAATTCTAAGAATGATGATGTGTTAGAATAATATTAACACTTTCTCAAATATAATTTATCATGTTCTTATCTGTCTAATTATGCTTATTTATTTATTTATAAGGGCCTAGTGCTACTTAAATAATATTATATATATGTAATGATATTATAAAATCTAATTTAAACTTAATTAATTTCCTAATTTTTAGCTCAATTCAGCACTTAACTTCATTCTAACTATTCTCTAAAACTTCATTCTCTCTCTTTTAACTTCATTATAAAATATTCTCTTATTTCCTGATCCCATTCCACTTTTCCTACTTAATTAATGCAACAGAAGGCTCTGTAAAATTGCTTGAAGTTGCACTTTCACGCGTTCCGAGTGAAGGGATAAAAAATGGCAAACCTAGCACATTCTTTTAAAAGATCCCTATAATTCCCTTGCCTGTGGTCGACACGTGTAGGAAATCCTTATTAAAATCGCACAGTATATATTCACAAGGATAAAATTTTCATTAGCCTTTCCACAAATCGCTCTGTGTCGTTCTGTGTTGTGCCCGTCGCTTCTGCTTGTACAAAAAAACAATGCCTCCCGGGATGGAAATTCAAAGTGTTTTCTCTGACTTCGGCCACGGCCTGCTTTAAAAATTATTTTTTCATATATATAATGTAATGATATTTCTTAATCTAATTTAAATCTTAATTAATTTTTATCCTAATTTAATCAAAATTAACTTCATTCTAAAATTTTATCTTATTTCCTGATCCAATTCCACCTTTCATTTAATTATTTTTAACACGAGCTCTAGAAAACTGTTAATTAAGTAGGTTCTCAGGTTCTGAATTGAAGGGAAAAAAATCATTAATGTTTGCAACATTCTTTTAAAGATACCTAAATTTCCCTATCCTAAATCTACGTATGTCAAAGAAATCCCTATCAATATCTCATTGTAAAAACCACTGAAGGGAAAATTTCGGTCCCTTTTGCTCTTTTGTGTCGCGATGTAGATTGACGAATTACTTGCCTCTTATTCTTTGTACTTGAATTATGCCTCCCATGTTGAAATAAATGGAAATTTTAAAATCATTCAAAAGCTTCTTCTTCTTGGCCACACACACACACACTATATATATATATATATATATATATAATTGAATGGTGCGTAATCATTCATCATAATAAATAAATAAAAATATAAGCATTTTATCAAAATAATTAAACAAAAATAAATTCGTAACATGTTGATAAAGTTAAAAATGAGTGGGCATGTAAAAATAAATGTACAAGTTTAGTACCTACTGTCTAGGGTCGCAAAATGTTTAAATTTGCCACTATTCGTATACGAGGTATTCAGAGAGAAAATATTGTAAATGGCCGAAAAAAAATCAGCTCAAGATTTTGTATTATTTAGCTCCCGGCGTTTCTATAATTATCATATTCCCTTGCTTTCAGACCCATAAATTTCTTGTATACAGATTTCGTTTACATTTTAATAGTAATAATAATCAAATTTGGTGAAAAAATCGTACATCAAATTTCATCCATCTTGCACAAAGTGTTTTTGAGTCATGTGCTATCAGACTGACGTAAATCTAAAATGTGTCTTTCGCACTTGGGATGATTGGAAATGTGGGGATATGCCAAAATTTTTTGGACAGTTTAAATACTTTCTCTCTATATAACTTCGTATGTAAGAATTAGTTTAGTTATATTAACGCCCCATTTTAAATCACCACTAGGGCTATTTTTGGACGGACCTCGTCATTTTGAACCGCGGTCAGATGACGAGGACGACACTTGAGCCGCCCCCCCCCTTCTCCATACTTCCACACCACACCAGAGGGAAGACGTTTGGCCCCGATGAATTTAACGTGCACTAGACCCGATTCCACTACGGTTTATGGTGGAATCGGGTCTCGAACCTGAAGCTCACCGGTTCCGACGCCGACACCTTACCATTAAGCCACCGCGGGCCCTTCGTATGCGAGAAAGTAAAAAGTGCCAAAAGATTTTGGTAAGGTTATATATTCACTGAAATTATTTTTTTTTAACTCAATGATACATATGCGGAACTTTATCATTCGAACCCATAATCCTTCCACCAGATTACTTGGCCATGACTCCTATTGTTTCACCACAGAGTTCTGTGTTAGTTTTTTTTCTATTTCTTTCTCTCATTAATATAAAGATGAAGCTAATTTTCGGATTTGAATGGTGCAATTTACAACTTCGAGAATATATTTCGAGGGTCTGTCTCGTAAGCTGACGTCACAATGGGAGATGGTTTGATGAAGTGGCTCATTGAATGCTGCGATTATACGGTCACAAGTGCATAGTGATGAAAGCATGAATGATATATGACCGTGGATGGTTAAGAGAGCGCCATATCATGCGTCCGCTGGCGGTTATGGTAATAGAGTAGTTTAAAGATGTAACACTATACATATTGTTGTGACGTGATGTTGGCCGTAATATCGAAGTTAAAAACTAGATTGTACAGAAAGAAAGAAAGCATAAAATGCTTCTCCAGTAATAGAAAAATATAGTGGAAGTGATCTCTCCTGAACTTCCTCGCATACTTCCCATTTTTAATTACTACACACCTTTTACCATATATTTAACAATTTCCATTTTTTACTTGTCGATTTAAAGCAAAGATGATATATTTCGTTTTCATTTGTATTCTGGCTGTTTTTTTATTAGTTTATACATAAATATATCAGATTTTATACGAAGTTTTAAATATTAAAAATGCTCCACTTTACCATAAGGATGGCGAAGTATGGCCCAAAAATGGCCCTTGTACCAAAAAACTCAAATAAATCAATTAACCAACTCATATAAAGAATATATCATCTTTCATTTATCTTAAAAATTTCTATGTCTTGGGCAAGGCTATGAATACAGGAGTGTTCAGATTTTTTATTTTCATCGTATCAGTGGTTTGTGCTTCTTAGCATAGAGAAGAAAACCGAACCTGTGTTTTGGACTCCTTTTTAATTTCTCATATACTCAGTATAGAGGAAATATAGTAATTCAAACTCGAGATTTTGACGAATCTACACATTTTAGAACTGCCTAAATTCGAAAAACACATGTTTTGAAAATGTCCGTCTGTCTCTCTGTGAGAAAGATAACTCAAAAAAAGTTTTAAGGCTAGATGGATGAAATTTGGCATACGGCCTAAACACCAAATTTGCAGATATTTGTCAAATTTTGAGCGAAATCCACTGAGAGGAAGTCTATCTGACCAGCTGTTCGAATATAATTTAACACAATAGTTACAAAATGAAGAGAGCTAGATAGATAAAATTCGGCACATATATTTACATCTACAGTGTCAAAACCAGCTATTAAATCTGATTGTCTGTGAGTCTATACTTTCAGAAACATGTAAATGCGAATAATTAAAACACGCAATGTCTTAAATACATCAAATTTGGTGTATGTACGCCTATTTGATGTGATGTATGTATTTGAAGTATGAAACGCGGGATGATTGTAGGCACTCGAAGCGTCGGAACCAGTATCAGCAAAATGGCTGCTCTTGCGAAGTGTTCGAGAGCAGCAATTATTAATATGCATAGAGAGTGGACTACCAAGCAGAAAACCGGGTCTCAACGTCCGGCTTGTGGCCGTCACAGGCTACTGAATGCTCCAGATGAAATGAGACTTGCCAGAGTTGTCCACTCCAACATAAGAGCAACAGAACGTCAAATAGCGGGGAATTTTAATGAAGGGGCAACTTCGAACGTCTCTGAACGAACTGTGCGGCGCACATTACATCATATAGGCTATGGGAGTCGACACTTGTTCGAAAGCTTCTACTGACAGTCTTAGACAAGATTTAGTTTGGTTTGGTTTGGTTATATTAACGTCCCGTTTGAAGAAACACTAAGGCTATTTTGGGACGGACCTCGTCATTTTGAACCGCGGTCAGATGACGAGGACGACACCTGAGTTGACACCCCCCTCTCCACACCACACCACACCAGCGGGAGGACGTTTGGTCATGACGGATTAAACGTGCAACAGACCCCCTTACACGACGGTTCTTCGGTGGAATCGGGTCACGAACCTGAAACCCTCCGGTTCCGAAGCCGAGACCTTACCACCAGACCACCGCAGCCCCCTTGGACAAGAGCAAACGACCCCAGTTTACAATGGCCCATAAGAATTGGAAAGTAAATGACTGGAAAAGGATCATGCGGTCTGATGAATCGCGTTTTCAACTATACCATGCAGATGGAAGGGCTCGGATATGGCGAAAACAGCACGAAAGTACGGTACCCAATTGCACTGCCACAACATTTCAAGCTAGTGGGGGCAATATTATGATTAGGGGTTTCTTGGAATTGCATGGGCCCTTTGATTATTGTGGAACAACGTCTGCGAGAACACTTAAACCCAAAGGTATTTAAGTGTTCTCGCAGATAAAGTACATCCGGTTATGCTAATGGTGTACCCTGTCGGGGATAAATACTTTCAGCAAGACAATGATCCTTGTTATACTTGTTATTGGTACTGTCGTCAGATGGTTCGAAGAACATAACGCTGACTTTACCTGCCTTCGTTGGCCCGCACAATCACCAGATCTCAATCCAGTTGAAAATTTGTGTTATGAGATCGAACGGGCATCAGACAACTGGATAAAGTGCCATCCAATATGAAGTAACTGGAAAGTGCTGTTCATCGGACATGAGGTCAAATTCCTCCTAGCACCTATTAACATCTCACAGAATCGATGCCAAGAAGAATGCGAGCAGTATTACGGGCTAAAAGTGGTCTAACGCTGTATTGAGTGATTGGCCATAATAATTTGGCCACTCAATGTATATAAAGAGATTTAACTGAAATTAACTATAACCAACATCTCCAGCGAATAAGCTGGTTGCTAAAGGATATTAGTTACTAATAAATATGAGTGTTTGTCTGTCTGTTTACTTTGGCATTGCATAAATCAGATCATTTGAACTAAAACTACCAAACTTGTCACAAATATACTTTGAAGTGTAGAAATACACCTCTCTTAATTAAAAATTAAAACGTCGCTTTTCTCGCGATAACTTCCGAAACTATTACAGCACCAAAATGATTTTTGCATCATCTTAAAATTTAAAAAACACTTTTTAATGATATTAATTTTTTGTCGCATAATTTTGAAGAAATAATTTAAGCATATATTTAAACATACCAATAACTTATATATTATTGTTTAAATGAAACTCAAATCGTTTTCATTTTTGCTACTAATATTTCATCTTGGCCTTTTTCTCTATTCTTGAGGATCAAGATATAAGGATTCAGCTTTATTTTTCATCCTGAGTATGTTTTCTGCATAAAATATTCTATAATAAAGTTTTTGAAATCTTGTTTACTTACAATTAAAATTTAGCTACAGGACTGAGCAATTAGTATAAGTCTTTAAAGTGCTTGTATTTTTAATTGCTCTTCTTTCCTGTGTTATAATTGGATTTATATAAACATAAAACTAGGGAAATCGTTTTGTAAAACTTACAAAACGATGAGATATATGCCTATCAGAATTTGAAATTTAAAATTATTTTGTCGAAGAAGCTCTTAAGACCAAGTTCCATAAAATATGCAATTGAAATTCTTAATAAACCTAAATATAGATGATCAAACTTGTCGCCAAAGATAGCTTGTATGTAAATATATATGACAACTGTTCTACATTTATGATAAAATGATTATATGATAACTATTATTATTATAATTATTTTACATAATTATAATTATTATACATAATTATAATTATAATTATTTTACATAATTAGATAAATGACTAAAAAGTAATAAAAAATGAATAAATAGTTTGCTTTTATTAATTTACTAAAACTTTAAAAAAAGAACTTGATGTCAAAATAAATATCGCCTGAGTGAGGAATTAAATTATAATGATTGTTTAAAATTTCGATTTACTAAGAATATAAAAGAATCTTACACATTTATCTCTGACTTCCGGTTTTTTAACAAAAAAAAAATTACTTTTTATTTCTAAAAAAACACTAATAAAAAGCCTCTTTTAAAAAAAACTTTTTTATTTTTACATCAACATGAATTATTATTAGATGGTATTTTATTTCCCACGTTTTTGAGGTACAGCGTGACTATAGTAACATAAAAACGATACTAACGATTAAGATTTACAAAAATCTTTTCAAAAGATTCTTTTTTAAAACAAAATCGTTTGTTTCAGTCGTGTGATCTTAGTACAGCTCTCATCAATACGATTCATCATTTTCATTTTATTCATAAGTTAAGTTTCAAATGGGGCCTCGAGGTTACTTCCATTACATTTATTCATTCTTTTGCGTGTGTGCTTGCTTTGATAAATCCACTAAAGATAGATTTTGCGATTCAGTTACTGGTGCAGTAAATTTATGATCTTCAGAACAATGCCATAGCCTTCCGAAATAAAACCAGCAGAGCACATGTACAACAATACAAGAAAGAAGTTTCATGAATACAACCTTGCAATTCAAATCCAGTTTCTGTAAGTGTGCTTCGTCGTAAATGCCACTCAACAGAAATTATAAGCAAGCAATTAGGAATAATGGGCTACCCTTAGAAAGTTAGTACGGGAGACTTCTCTCAGTATCGTCATGTGTGCGAATTCTGTAGCAGACGATAAATAAAATTGATTTCATTGCTGGAAAATAACGATAATTAAATGTCATTCATTTAGTTATCTATATACTTATAATAAAGCTCAATGTGTGTGTGTGTGTGTGTGTTGGCGCTCTACAGGCAAGGTCATTTGACATACAGCTATCATATTTGGTACATGTATACCTTAGAGGTCGGGAATGTGCACCTGGGGTCCCTTTTTTTTGAAATTTTAATTATAATTTTAATTATTAGTTAAAAACTAACTTTCCCGCCAAAAAAAATCTTCCATTTTCCCCACCGCCAAATGAGTAAGGCTTCAGTATTTTTTTTCTCCCAACAGTAATGAGGCTAGGGTTAACATTTTTCGGCGGATTATTTCAAACGATTCTGTTTATTTTCTTAATGTTTGATGCATTTAAAATTAAACATTGTTAATAAATCCATGTTTCAGATTCATTCTGAAGTACTTTTGAATTAAAATAACACAGAATAAAGGAAATTAAAAATGTATAATCTGCATAGCGTTACCCCAACTGGCGTAGAAAAATTCACGCATTTGCGTTACCGTAATTGGCGAAGAAAATTCACGCGTGCTCATTGTGTTCCGATTGTTGCCATGACAACCATTATCAACGGACGATTTAAATTATTTTTAGGTTAGTTGCATGCTTTTGTAAGTAAATTGTATTTATGTTAGTTATATATTTTTTGAATATGCTTATAGTTTTAAGTACATCGTTTTTTAAGTTGTTTTTTTTAACCTGTTTTCAATGATTTAAATTATTTTTAGGTTAGTTGCATGCTTTTGTAATTAAATTGTATTTATGTTAGTTATATATTGTTAAATTATTTTTAGGTTAGTTGCATGCTTTTGTAATTAAATTGTATTTATGTTAGTTATATATTGTTAAATTATTTTTAGGTTAGTTGCATGCTTTTGTAATTAAATTGTATTTATGTTAGTTATATATATTTTTTGTATATGCTTATAGTTTTAAGTACATCGTTTTTTAAGTAGTTTTTTTTAAACCTGTTTTCGACCGATTATTTTAAACGATTCATTTTATTTTCTTAGTGTTTGATGCATTTAAAATGAAACATTGTTAATGAATCGATCTGTTCATGATGAATCTGAGAAAATTTTGTTGACAAATTCTTGAGACATTACATAAATTAAGAAAGATATTCTTTAGTGCCCATAAAGTTTAAACGCTCAGTGACTCTATTATCAGTAATCATATTATTAAAAAAATGCTTCGTTTCAGTAAAAAATATTATTATATTAATTGCAGATTTATCATTTACACTTTAATTTAAAGCATAAATTCTACGAGGGGTAACAGAAAATTAGAGAGATACATATCACGTTATGACTGAAGGCCTTTATAATATTATGAGTGAATTATATGACTATCAAAATTTGAAGTTTTAAAATATTTTGCTGAAGAATCTATTAAAGTTGGAATTGCATAAAATATTTAATTATTAAAATTTTAACGAACATTAAAATTGGCGAACAGGCTGGTCGCCAAAGGCGGCTAGTATTAGAATAAAAGTTATTTAAGAAGGCAATTTTTGCAAACGATTAAAAATATTCTGTTCCTCAACTTTGATTTTAGTTATATGCATCCAGTTTTGACTTTTAACCCTAATTTGTTTCATAATTTAATCCCACAATGTTTACATCGGTAGTATTTAAATTTTGACAATCTGTACATAGCTGATTATGTCCAGAACTCGGAAATTATTTGTAAAAACCTTACAAAAGGATTGGAGTGTCATGCTACTTGTAATAAATACTATTTTTTATTTGCTATACAACTTAGTCCCACAATTTTTAAATCAGTAATATTTAAATTTTCACATTCTGAACAGCTGATTCTGTCTAGGACTCAGAAATTATTTGCAAAACCTTTCAAAAGGATTGGATAATCATGTTACTTGTAATATATAATATTTTTATTTCTTTTATAATTTATTTGCTTTTATTTATTTACAGTATAATTTAATCCCACAATTTTTAAATCAGCAGCTTTGAAATTTTCATCATCTGTACAGCTATCCTGTCTAGGATACAGAAATTATTTGCAAAATCTTACAAAAGAATTGAAATGTCATGTTACTTGTAATATATATGCTATTAACAATTTTTTACACCTGAAAAGTTTAATCTATATCTATACTTATAATAAAGCTCAATGTGTGTGTGTTGGCGCTCTACAGGCCAGACCGTTTGACATACAGCTACCAAATTTGGTACATGTATACCTTGGAGGTTGGGAATGTGCACCTGGGGTTTCTTTTTTCGAATTTTTAATTAGAATTTTAATTATTAATTAAAAACTAACTTTCCCGCCAAAAAAATCTTCCATTTTCCCCACCGCCAACTTTTCCGCCAAAAAAATCTTCCATTATCCCCAGCGCCAAACGAGAAAGGCTTCAGTTTTTTTTCTCCCAACAGTAATGAGGCTAGGGTTAAAATTTTTCGGCGGATTATTTCAATCGGTTCTGTTTATTTTCTTAATGTTTGATGCATTTAAAATTAAACATTGTTAATGAATCAATCTTTCAGATTCATTCTGAAGTACTTTTGAATTAAAATAAAACAGAATAAAGGAAATTAAAAATTTCTAATCCGCATAGCGTTACCCCAACTGGCGTAGAAAAATCACGTATTTGCGTTTCGTAACCGGCGAAGAAAATTCACGCATGCGCATTCTGTTCTGATTGTTGCCATGACAACGTTATCAATGGATGATTTAAATTATTTTTGGGTTAGTTGCATGCTTTTGTAAGTAAATTGTATTTATGTTAGTTATATATTTTTTGTATATGCTTATAGTTTTTAAGTACATCGTTTTTTAAGTAGTTTTTTTAAAACCTGTTTTCAACCGTTTATTTTAAGCGATTCGTTTTATTTTCTTAGTGTTTGATGCATTTAAATTTAAACATTGTTAATTAATCGATCTGCTCATAATGAATCTAAGAAAATTTTGTTGACCAACTCTTGAGATATTACATAAATTAAAAAAGATATTCTTTAGTGCCCATAAAGTTTAAACGCTGAGTGACTCTATTTTCAGTAATCAGATTATAAAAAAATGCTTTGTTTCAGTAAAAAATATTATTATATTAATTGAAGATAAATTCTTTCCACTTTAATTTAAAGCATAAATTCTACGGGTGCTAACAGAAAATGAGAGAGATACATATTACGTTATGACTGAAGGCCTTTATAATATTATGAATGAATTATATGATAATCAAAATTTGAAGTTTTAAAATATTTTGATGAAGAAGCTATTAAAGTAGAAATTGCATAAAATATTTAATTATTAAAATTTTAACGAACATTAAGATTGGCGAACCGGCTGGTCGCCAAAGGCGGCTAGTACTGAAATACAATGAAGCCTAGCCATTCCGAATCTGAAAAATTGGATTTCTCTGGCAATTTGAGCTAAAAACTATTTCTGAAAATCGGTAGAGCAAGATTAAACGATAGTTTTAAACTAAAAAGAGCAGTAATTTAAATTTGTAATGTTTAAGAGTTTTAAAAACAAAATATGACCATAAAATAAGCAATAAATAATAAGAAATAAAGTAATAAAAATTATATTTAAAATTTTGATAAATAATATAATTCTAATAGATAAATATTTTTAATCAACGAAAAAAATTTTAACTTTGAATATATCCTTTATGCAATAAAAATTCAAAATGAACATATAGTAACTAAATTTGTTTCATTTTTTTGAGTGACAGTAAAGAATTCTTTATCCCGAATACATAGTAGAGTACTTGAGAGAATTATGGGCTATAAAAATTAATTACCTATGATCATTGAGAGCACAAATTATTTTAAAATATAGTTAATATAAACGATTAAAAAGTAAACACATTTTTTTAAGAATATTTATATCAACTTCGAATGAATTAAAATAAACTCGAATTAGAAACGATATTTTGGCATTATATTAATAGAAAAATTAATAATAAAACTTTTGATTCAGCTGACTTCCATTAGACTTTTATGCTTAAGAAAACGTTTATTATGTTCCATTCTTTTTTTGTATTAAAACGGCTATTTGAATTATTTTTCAGAAGAAAATAAAACGAAAATTCTCAATTTCAGCAAGTTGCTGTTAAAATATTATTACTAGTTGTGAATCTTTGCACATAGTAGGTGAAATATCACATAAAATTGATAATAATTTACTTTATTAACAGAATTAAAAACATAAGTAAAAAAATATACTCAAAAAACAAAAACTTCTAGAGGAAGTCTGAATTTCTCTGTTATAGCCTCGTGCAAACAATAATTAGCATTTTTTTTTTCAAATTTAAATTTTTTGTGTTTAGAGAGATTGAAAAAAGAAATATAAATAAACTATACACAACAAGTGATTTTTTTTTTCATTTTAAAATCTTTTATGTTTAAGATTGGTAAGAAAAAAAGCATATTTTATTCATGTCATAAAAAACAAAAAATTGTATTCTAGAAAAGAATTTATTGAAATATTTTTGCGAGGCAGAAAACATTATTTTGTGTCAAATGCGGCATAGAAAATATTCGATTCGTGGTGAAAAGTTCTAAATATTCGAATTAAAAACGATGTAGATCAACTGTAAAATATTATTGTCTATTGAACAAATATTTGCTGCATACAATTCACAAATGGTAAAACAAAATGAGGGAAACAAGAGATTACAAGGCTAAGTGATTTTTTTTAAAAAACATGATTCATAGTCTTGTTATTTGCTGAATTTCAAGCATGAAGTTCTAATGCAGTTATTATTCTTTATCAAATAAATGAAAGAAGATAATGCTCTATGAAATAAAAGAGCCGAGTTAAACCGTGATGTATATTGAATAATTCTTTTAAATCCATCCATCCATCCATTCTTTTAAATCCATTTTCATTAAAAAATTTACATAATTCATATAATAAAAACTATTTTTACATTCTGGTATAAGAAGAGAAATAATTGTATTCAGCAAAAAAATTTGAATAATTAAGTTTTTATTTGAGGAAGTATAAACCTCTCTTTCTTTTGTTTTTATGTGTTCCGTATAATTCACCGGAAAACATTGAAGTAATTTAGTCAAATAAAAAAAATGAAGTTACAAATAGTTAAATTAAAAGTAATTTGGATAATGGTATTAAAAAAAGAAAGAGATTTGAACATCTAGTTCAAAACATCATAGGATTACATTGATTTAGATTTGATTAATAGAAAGAATGCCAACATAAAATCATTAAAATGTTAAAAAGACATCCAATGCTTAAAAAAAATCTTTTGTCTACATTTATTCAGTAGAATAATTGTTATTAAAATATTTCATGAAATATTTTTTTTTTCAACAGAAAGTTCTGTCAGAAAATGTTTATTCATACCATTTAACATGTTAAAATATTTCCAACTTGATTCTTTTTATTAAATATCTAAAAAGAGATACAGGACAGAAACAAAATATTTCAATTTACATGATTTCGCACTGAAATGGTAAATGTTGTTGTCCAGTGCTTGTGGTATGACGTCACATTTCTTTCCCTCTGTTTACATTCACTTGATGCATATCATACGATAGTAATTGACAGCATCTGACTTTTTAATTAATTGAGTTTAATGGGTTATATAAGTTTAAAGCAAAATATTTCATGTCAAGCTTTTAAATATTGATTCTATACACCACACGATCTGATTAAATAATAATAGAAAAATTCCGTGAACTTTAAATTAAATTAAATTTTATACGATACTGATCTAAGAAAAAAGTTTTTTTCTTCCAAAACTGCTAAAAAATAGAAGTAACCTTGAATGGTCCATTTCCAACCTTATGAGGTAGTTTTTAGAAACTAAAATAAAATAATATGTATTGTGGTGCTCTAATGTAATTTTAAAACATAAATATTAAATAATATTTCTTACGGAAAGGAAAAATTAGGTGTGAATCTTTTTTAAAAAAACCTTTTTTTTTTTCGTGATGACGATGGAAAAAGTTTAATTTTGAGTTATTATCAAGTATTTTTATTCGCACCATGATCAGGCAACGTTGCGAACCGAATAGGAAGGTAAAAAACAGGGGGGAAACATAACATCGGAAAGCATTCTAAAATCACATAATTTTATATGGGAATGGAACCTAACAGCATTTAGGTTTCTACGTGTGTTAGAATCAGCATGAGAGCCCGAGCAATTCGGAATTTAAAATGAAATCTGGGTTCGAGTAATTAGAAAATAATTTATTTTTCGAATGCGAATAAATTGAAAGTACTGATATAAATCTGTAATGCTGCTTCCCGACATAGGTAGCTCTATGTTAAAGATGAGAATTTTACAAAAAGCTCTGATGAATGCTGAACGGAGGCAAACAAAACGGATAAAAATGAGCGATGCAACGATTTTTTCAATGAATGAGGCAACAATGCACTTGGCAATTTTGGTAATAAAAATGAAAGTTTCGGAAATTGTTGGAATTTCGGTGATATCCGATTAGAAATGAAGATACGTCATTTTTCTAGAACATTCGGGAATCTGCTTCAGAAGCTCTAAAACGCTCCGAGACAGAGCTGCAGTAAGTCGGAATTGACTCAGGAGTAAATGTTTAGTTGGGTTTAACTCTAAAGAGTGGTCAGTTGAGAGTAGCAAACAATTCGAGAGACGCGAGTAGTTGAAGTGAAGTCTCTCACCTGCAAGCTCTTTCTAAGCGCATTATTATCTTACAGTTATTTACGATAGCTTGTGTACAGCTGTTCAATGCCTAGTACTTCCTTGTGTTCGCATTTTTTGTTTTTGTGTTCGTATTTTCTTACAGAATAAAGAGTCGTTATTTATTATTGAGCCTTTTGGGCTCCATTTACTGTCTATCTACTACACCAAACTTCGATTTTTGGAGAATTTCCATGAAAATAGTACATGCATAAAATAAACTTTCAAAGTAATTTATATTTTCTTTTCCAAGTAAATCTTAAAGTATAGACTGGTATACACAGCTTAATTATGTTTATTTCATGGATAAGTTATAAGTATACTTAAAGTTAAGTTCTTGAAATTTAGACACTCGTTAGATTTCCACACATCCGAATCAATCCATTCAACCGTTTAGATAAGTGAACTAGAGTTTTATTGTGAAAGCTATTGGTGATGGCAAGCTTCAGTAAATAAAATGTTAGTTCTGAAAAGAATTTTTAAGATATTTCAATTTATATTTTAGAATATTGTGCATATTAAGAACATTGTATAGGTAAAAGTTAAATTAAATCAGTGAAAGAAAATTGATTCTCTCCCTTTTTTGTTCCATCTTCAATGTTCGATTGGAAGATTAATCCGATTGTTCGTTAGATCTTTAAGTTTATTAGGTAAGTTGAAAGGTGAAGGAAGTACCAGTATATAAAATCGTCTAACACCATTTGGTCGTAGTATTCTGAGCTTTTTTATCTGCGTCATTATAGGAAGTGAAATCCCAACTTTCATCTTGGTACTTAGCAACAAGACAGGTTTTTTCAAATATTTTTAAATTACTTGATTTTTCGACATGCGAATAAACTTGGGTATGAATAAATGGCACAGGCCAACAAGCCGAGGTTTGGAAATTTTATTATTTTATATTTCTGGTGATTCATCAGAAGTTAATTTTTTCTTTCAACAGTTTTAAAATCTTGTATTGGGTATTGCGTTATTTTCTGTCAGTGGATCGCTATTTCTTTCAAACGTATTTTAGTAAGTCGTTTTTGATTTGAATATCACAGCAAGGAAGCAATTTTTAATATTACTATATATTTATATCTACAGCTGCTGAAAACAATATTTTTTAAATTTTTATTCTTTAAGCACTCAGCTAATGTGTAGGCGATTTTTTACTATATCTTTCATGCTCCATCTGTGTCGATCAAATCTGAGTTATTATTGACAAGATAATAGCTCATCTAGTAAGGTGCGTCTTCTAGCGAAGAAAAACGTTTCATCTTCTCCACCATTCCCTCCTTTAATTGAAGTTTTGAAGAGGAATGAAATTGCATTTGAAATATGAGATTTTTACAACTTGTTGATGAGATTTTTACAATAAAGTGTCACAAGCTTAGAATAAAATGCAATCTAGCTTTAAAATGACATTTTTTCGTGTCTTAATTTCTAAGCAAATATAGCTGTTGAAAAAATTTTAATACAAAAGTTTTTAGTTATGACTAGGTGATAATTTTGCTTACTTGGACTTTTATCCCGCCCTTCAATCATAAGAGAGTTGTAGAGATATTTGACCAATTTACAAACTCGATCGAAACTTTCACCATCTCTACAACATATCACTCCACATTTCAAAATCCGATCAAAATTACTCTTACTGTCAACATCTGTGTGGAACACTCAATTGCTTTTTAACAAGGGTTAAATTTAGTTTAGTTATATTAATGTTTTTTTAAAGCAATACTAAGGCTATTTTGGTATTGACCTTGTAATTTTGAATCGTGGTCAGATGGCGAAGATGACATCCGAGTTGGCATCCCCCTCTCCAAACTTCCACACCACACCAGTGGGAGGACATTTGGCCCTGAGGAAATTAACGTGCAAAAGACACGATGGTTCTTCGATGGAATCGGGTCTCAAATCTGAAACCTTCCGATCCGAAGCCGAGACCTTACCACCAGGTCTATTTGGGGTCGTTGTCCTGTTGGAAAATGGAATTTCCATCTAAACCTAAATTTTTAACACTTTCCTTTAGATTGCTGCCACCGTATGGTTCATCCAACTTGTTGCAGAAATTTTTCAAATCATAGGCAGAAGTGCAAGTGCTGAAACTGTGAGAAATGCCATTAGACAAGTTGGATATAAAAGTCGCATTGTTAGAGAGAAACCGTTCATCAGCTTGCAAATTCAAAAAACGCATTTGAAGTTTGCAAAAACTCAGCAGTTGAAGACCAATAATCTTTGGCAGAAAGCTATATTTAGTAATGAAAGAAAACTCAACATTTTTGGCAGTGACAGCCATCGTACTGTATGGAGAAAGCCTAATACTGCTTTAGATCCAAGAAATTTACGTCCTACAGTTAAACATGTTGGTGACTCCGTCATGATTTGAGGTTGCGTGGCTTCATCCGGGGTAAGAAATTTAATTTTTATAGATGACATTATAAATGATATGGTTTACTTGGATATAATTCGCAGCAATCTAAAGGAAAGTGCTAAAAATTTGGGTATAGATGGAAATTTCATTTTCCAGTAGGACAACGACCCCAAACAGAATGCACGTAACATCAAAATATGGTGTATTTTTCATTGTAAATAACAGTTACCCACACCACCATAGCACCCCGACATCAATACTATTGAATATCTATGGTCCATACTCGAAGCAGTGGTCCAAAAACACAAAATTAGAAATAAAGCCCATTTGAAACAAGTGGTGCAAGAAGAATAGGGTAAAATATATTCAGATACCACCAAAAATTGATCGAATCGGTACCACGACGTTTAAAGGTCATTATAAAAGCCAAAAGACATGCAACTAAATACTGAAACGTTCTTTCTATGCGAAATATTGCAAGAATTTCATTGGTGTATTCTCAATTTTTTGAGGCAAAATTCTACGTATGTTTATTTAAAATGCTTCTGAAACTTTTCAATTTAGAAGTTTTTCGTTGATTTTTCTTTATTTTTACTCTAAATTAAACCATTTGTTATGTGTAAAAATAAAAACATGTTTGCATTTCCCGGTAATGTGTAATTTATATTGAAAGTCGGATTTATCAAGTAAAAATAAGGTGTACTCTCAATTTTTTGAGCCACTGTATTTATCAAGTTACAGAATTTTGGATGCTGAAAATTATAATCAAGTCAAAGTATCAGTAAGTTTAAGAGAATAGAACAAATAGTACATATTTAAATAATTTTGGGTTTCATTTAAGTTATATGTATTAAAATAGCAATTTATATTCTAAAATAGAATGCATCATTTAATTATAAATCAAATAATACGTCAAATCGAATGAGAAACTCGTAATTTGAGCTACTTAATATCTAAATAGATTAAATTTTCATTTACTTAATCGTTTTATCGTCTCGTTTTTTAGAATTTGAAGCGAATTACAAGCTGACACACTTATTGCAAAACGATTTCCTGAACAATAACAACAAAAACTTCAGTGGAATGTGTTTCATTTTTTTCACGATTTTATTTAGCCTGAAAAATTATATTCATTTCAAAAGTGAAATTGGATTTGATGCGCAGAGTAAATTATATATTTTAGTCATTATAATTCTAACGAGAATCATTTTCGAACGCTTATAATTGATAATCCATCACAACGCGGTTGTTTCAATTTTGATCGTTTTCTGTAATTTTATTCTAATGAAAGTATTTTCAAACGACTTGATCTGAAATATAATTTCCCCAATAAAATTGAGAATGAAAGGAAATGCATTATTTATGAATTCTTTTTTTTTTTTTTTCTTTTTTACAATTTCCATTATGTGAAAACTTAAAAAACAGGCTTCTGGAAGTAAAATAGTCTGATCTCTCACAAGAAGATACCTATAGAACAAATAAAAATTTACAATGAATACGCTACGAACAATACTATGGTAAATTTTCGTTCTGAACAATGTATGATTCTTTCAGTAGAAGGTTCCTTTTTTAATACTGTTGATAACAAATGCGATGTTGCAAAAAACCCTATACCGATTACACGAAAGATAAACAGGATTCGAAAATATGAAAACAGGTATTTTGAAATATAAATTAAAATTTGAAATCATATAATTTTGGATTTGAATAACTATTAAAATGAAAAATCTTGCAATGAAAAGTTAAAAATTAATATACCTGTTTATTATCTTACCATTATCTTCATCTGAAAAAAAAATATGAAATTGAATTTTTTTCTTTCTCGTGTATGAAGTATACAAACAGAAACTAGATAATTATCAAAATTTGAATAGAAATCTTTAAATCTGGAATAGAGTCCATTTACCGAATTTCATCCGCCTGACTGAAAATATTCTTGGGGTATCGTATTCACACGCAGGCAGATGTAATTCCAAGAACATATTTCTTGGACTCGGAGAGATCTGACGTATGGATATTTGTCAAAATCTAGAGTTCGAATGTTTTGAAGATTTCAATACATCTCTTCGTATACGAGATATGTATTGATATCTCTTTGTATACGAGATATGTAATGATATCTCTTTGTATACGAGATATGTATTGATATCTCTTTGTATACGAGATATGTAATGATATCTCTTTGTATACGAGATATGTATTGATATCTCTTTGTATACGAGATATGTAATGATATCTCTTTGTATACGAGATATGTAATGATATCTCTTTGTATACGAGATATGTATTGATATCTCTTTGTATACGAGATATGTAATGATATCTCTTTGTATACGAGATATGTAATGATGTCTCTTTGTATACGAGATATGTAATGATGTCTCTTTGTATACGAGATATGTATTGATATCCCTTTGTATACGAGATATGTATTGATATCTCTTTGTATACGAGATATGTATTGATATCTCTTTGTATACGAGATATGTATTGATATCCCTTTGTATACGAGATATGTATTGATATCTCTTTGTATACGAGATATGTAATGATATCCCTTTGTATACGAGATATGTATTGATATCTCTTTGTATACGAGATATGTATTGATATCTCTTTGTATACGAGATATGTATTGATATCTCTTTGTATACGAGATATGTAATGATATCTCTTTGTATACGAGATATGTAATGATGTCTCTTTGTATACGAGATATGTAATGATGTCTCTTTGTATACGGGATATGTATTGATATCTCTTTGTATACGAGATATGTATTGATATCCCTTTGTATACGAGATATGTATTGATATCCCTTTGTATACGAGATATGTATTGATATCCCTTTGTATACGAGATATGTATTGATATATGTATTGATATCCCTTTGTATACGAGATATGTATTGATATCCCTTTGTATACGAGATATGTATTGATATCTCTTTCTATACGAGATATGTAATGATATCTCTTTGTATACGAGATATGTATTGATATCTCTTTGTATACGAGATATGTAATGATATCTCTTTGTATACGAGATATGTAATGATGTCTCTTTGTATACGAGATATGTAATGATGTCTCTTTGTATACGAGATATGTATTGATATCCCTTTGTATACGAGATATGTATTGATATCTCTTTGTATACGAGATATGTATTGATATCCCTTTGTATACGAGATATGTATTGATATCTCTTTGTATACGAGATATGTAATGATATCTCTTTGTATACGAGATATGTATTGATATCTCTTTGTATACGAGATATGTATTGATATCTCTTTGTATACGAGATATGTATTGATGTCTCTTTGTATACGAGATATGTAATGATGTCTCTTTGTATACGAGATATGTAATGATGTCTCTTTGTATACGAGATATGTAATGATATCTCTTTGTATACGAGATATGTATAGATGTCTCTTTGTATACGAGATATGTATTGATATCCCTTTGTATACGAGATATGTATTGATATCCCTTTGTATACGAGATATGTATTGATATCTCTTTGTATACGAGATATGTAATGATGTCTCTTTGTATACGAGATATGTATTGATATCCCTTTGTATACGAGATATGTATTGATATCTCTTTGTATACGAGATATGTATTGATATCCCTTTGTATACGAGATATTTAATGATATCCCTTTGTATACGAGATATGTATTGATATCCCTTTGTATACGAGATATGTATTGATATCTCTTTGTATACGAGATATGTATTGATATCCCTTTGTATACGAGATATGCAATGATATCTCTTTGTATACGAGATATGTATTGATATCTCTTTGTATACGAGATATGTATTGATATCCCTTTGTATACGAGATATGTAATGATATCCCTTTGTATACGAGATATGTAATGATATCCCTTTGTATACGAGATATGTAATGATATCTTTTTGTATACGGGATATATATTGATATCTCCTCGTATATGAGAATGTAAACAATTATTTTCAAAAATATATTTCAGATGCAATGTCGTTCCAAAAATTTTCAACACAGTACTTGACTGGTAATCTAAGGTCTCTCACTTATTTTGCTCTTATTTCTTTTCGTGATTCTAATGGATGAAATAATATTTTCATTATCCGAGTACAAAAATCTTCTGCGAGAAGGTGCATCATGCATGTTGTTCCTTTATCCGTTCCTTTATTCGTTAACTCATCTCCCATTGTTGTTGTTGTTAATGAAAGAGTTTATGAAAAGATTAAAAGGATTGAAGAAATTATCAAAGGAAAAAAAATCCTATATCAGGAATTTAAATAAAGAATTATTTATATGTTTTATATTATATACTGTTACAAAATTTTTCTTCTACAAATATCGCAAATTAATCGTAATAATGCAGCGAATTGAATCGCTATAGTTCAGCAGCTTGCTTGCTGTCTAATTCCTCTAAAATCTTTACTTGTCGGCGACTCCGACTCCTCTCACACACATCTTCTGACGATACACACACTTCACTGCAGCTTCAGAGTGCCCGTCTTTTAGTTCCGGGAGGCGGGACTAGAATCTTCAGACCAATCAGGGCGTATCTGTGTGTATCTCGGTTCCTACTGGATGGATCGTGAAACTTCTCGAACTTTCCAGTATGATCCATTTAGTCGCCAAACTCGCCAAATTCGTTGCCAAGTTGTCAAATGGCCGCCAAGCTCTCAGGTCATTGACGCACAGGACAGATCTTACAAAGGTTTTAACGGTTTTTCCCAGGATGACACTATTCATGCCGGGTAGCAAAGTTACAGATTTGTAACAATACGAAATATAAAAAGTATACAAAAAGAAAGCATTGTAATTGTCAAAAAAAAAATCAAATTCTCAAACAAATCCGACAAGAGTTGTTCGACTGTCGGTCTGTATTTCTGCATTCATGTAAGCATGATAGCACGATGACTCAAACATATAAAGGAAATTTACTATGCGATAAGGTGACTACAGTTGTAGTTCAGTATCCATTTTTGATTTCTTCCAGACATAAAAAAAAGTATCAAAAATGCATTCTTGATTTTCTTCAAACACAATACGAGGTACAAAACGCTTATATACGGGACTCTGAAAATAAAAATTGGAGCACTCATTAAGGTTCACGTATTTACTGAATATTCCAGATTATACAGTAGAGGAAGGGGCGATAACACTTTTTTGGAGAGTATGTAAGGAAATTTCAAGAATACCACCCGCCTTAATTCTAGAATTTTTGTTATTACAAGAAGTAGCAGTAAATGATACCTTTTTATTGCGTTCATTAACGCTGCGGATTGCTTAATCAGTATCTCTCAATCAAAGAAAACCTCTTGGCTAGTTTATCCGTCACATATAGTGTGATTCAAAAGGGCAGGGCAAGCAATTCTAATGATATGCTTGCGAGTCAGAAATTCTTCAGATTAGTCGCCAAAGACATAACATAAAGCCAATCCTGCGCCCCCGGTGCTTGTAACACTGAGTTATCTAACCAGTTGGATGAGCACAAGATGGAAAGAAAAGAAGAGGAAAAGAAAGAAAGAAAGGACAAACCATCCAGGGATCTTCAGAGAAAATTCCCATCGCTGTCAAATCTTACAAGGCTATTTTCAATGTTTTGGCGAAGTTATCTATACTTATATAAAGCTCAATGTGTGTGTGCGTGTGTGTGCGTGTGTGTGTGTATGTGTGTGTGTGTGTGTGTGTGTGTGTGTGTTGACGCTCTACAGGCCAGACCGTTTGACCTACAGCTACCAAATTTGGTACATGTATACCTTAGAGGTCGGGAATGTGTACCTGGGGTCCCCTTTTTTGAATTTTTAATTAGAATTTTAATTATTAATTAAAAACTAACTTTCCTGCCAAAAAAATCTTCATTTTCCCCACCGCCAAATGAGTAAGGCTTCAGTTTTTTTTAACACTCTAAAGAGGATAGACTTAAGAAATTTTCGGCAGATTATTTCAAACGATTTTATTTATTTTCTTAATGTTTGATGCATTTAAAATTAAAAATTGTTAATGAATCGATCTTTCAGATTCATTCTGAAGTACTTTTGAATTAAAATAAAACAGAATAAAGGAAATAAAAAAATTTCTAATCTGCATAGCGTTACCCCAACTGGCGTAGAAAAATTCACGCATTTGCGTTACCATAACTGGCGTTGAAAATTCACGCATGTGCATTGTGTTCTGATTGTTGACAACGGATACGAACGTTTTGAAGGCTTAACCTGTTTTCGACCGATTATTTTAAACGATTCTGTTAATTTTCTTAGAGTTTCATGCATTTAAAACTAAACATTGTTAATTAATTGATCTGTTCATGCTGAATCTGAGAAAATTTTGTACAAAACTTCTCGAAATATTACATAAATTAAGAAAGATATTCTTTAGTGCACATAAGGTTTAGTTTAAATACTCAGCGACTCTGTTTTCAGTACTCATATTTAAAAAAAAAAATGCTTCGTTTCAGTAAAAAATTTCCTTATATTAATTGCAATTTAACCATTTCCACTTTAATTTAAAGCATAAATTCTATGGGAGCTAACAGAAAATTAAAGAGATACATATTACGTTATGGTTGAAGGCCTTTATAATATTATGAATGAATTATATGACTATCAAAATTTGTAACTTTAAAATATTTTGATGAAGAAGCTATTAAAATAGGAATTACATAAAATATTTAATTATTAAAATTTTAACGAGTATTAAGATTGGTGAACCGGCTGGTCGGCAAAGGCGGCTAGTAACTAAATAAAGGAAACAAAAATACCTAAAAATAAATGGTGACAATGGGCTGAACTTACAGAGAAATGAGATTACCAATCAAAAAGGAAAACAAATTGATAAATAACATTGTAAACATCTATTTGACATCTATAAACATGTAATCAAACATTGTAGAATCAGGAATCTGTAGCGTCCGTCTGGGCCCTGTAGTTTTGATTTCCATTGTGAGAACGTGGTTCGTTGGTTCTGTAGGGTATTACAGCTACGAGGGAATGATTTCGGCTGATTTTGACGAATGACTTTTTGGTGGCACTTATATTTTGACTTAGCTATAGTGGTCATGAAGAGGTCTTTGTATTTATGATTATTGTTTATCATAGCGTGAATCTTGCAGTGTGAAAGGGTACTCGATGCTACTCTCCTGTACCATTCTTCTTCGAGACATGTTTCTGGCTTTTTCATGTGCCCTGAGAGAGTCAGCAAGCAGTCAGTGGCATGGTGAATTAGGGATCCTATCTCCCTACAACTACAGTAAGGAGAGTTTGCCAGATGGAATCTGTGTAGGTATGTCGGGAATGGGCCGTGTACAGTGAAGAACAGGACATCCGCTCTGTTCCAGTTGGCCGAGTGGGGAGAAATTTTTGGTATTATGTTGAATGTGGACAGGCCTGTTTCGCCTTCTACCTATGGTGAAGCTTTATAAGCCAGATAAGAGCTACAAGACATGAGTAATTACTTTTGTCTTGTGGTCATGTTACTCGGCTACGAACTCAAACATTGCGAGTTCGGTCCTCGCTATCACCAATCGCTACATTCCCATTCCTTTTGCCATTTTGTAGTGAAATTTTAATAATTTAATAATACAATAGTTGCATTAGTTCTTTTGAAAAGGAAAGAAATCAGTTGACTCAACTTCAAAATAGGTGTGAGGAAAAAAAATTTAAAATTTTTGAAATGCAATAATTTTTTTTTCTGTACAAACATATCCAAGATTCAAAAATAATAATAAAAAAACCCATTTTGAGTGATTTAGTATATATTTAGATAATATCTACCAAAATAAACGGGTGCGAGTGTTTGTTTGCTCTCAATAGGCTAGAATATTTGACTTAGAAAATTACCAAAATTTGTCCCAGATATGGTTTGGAGGATTGAAATGCTCACTTCCAAGCTATTTGTTTTGATTAAATACTAAGAGAGATTTCACGATTTATACTGCCATAATTTCTAAAAATATCATTGCACAAAAAAATCATGTCATTTTAAATTACAAATATCGTATTTTTTAATCATATAATTTTAAATGTTGCATAATTTTTTTCTGAACTTCGACAACTTTTAGAAATATTTAGTTTTGAATAGTTGCACTGATATTCAAATTGTTTTCATCTTTTTTATTAAATATTTAGTTGCTAAATTTTTTTTTGTCATATGAAAACTGAGAAAAAATTATTTTATTATTAATTATTTAAAAAAAATATTTTAAAAATTTATGAAAATATTATTTCCACAAATAATAAAGCAGAATGCGTGTTTTCAACAATATTTGTCAGGATTGCAAAGCAATTTGGAACGTTTTTATTGTTTCTACACATGTTTATGGCGTCCTTCTATTCTATTGTTAAAAGTTAAGATTGAATTTCGTTACTATCCAGGCAGTGTATATGAGGAATAACTAGTGGAAATGGTTCTCTCAAAATATTTTCGCATGTTTTCTAATAAAGTTGCTATTTTCCTTTCCCTCTCATAAAATTGTGGAACATGGGTAAGGCAGCGAATGTCTTGCATAGTATTGGTGAACATGAAATAAATATTTATGTTTGGCATTAAAATTTAGCATTTTTATTGAATCTATCGTGCCAACTTTGGAGATTAATTCCATGCATTTTGCAATAGGTAACAGAAAATCAAATAAAACTGAAAATAAAAATGTGAAATTATACAGTACCATGAAAAATAGGATTCAATAAGCAATAAATTACCGAGATAGTTACGTTTCTAGGAAATAACTTAGGATAGTAACTTCATTAAGAAACTTAATTCATACTATAAATAGAACATGTGTCACATAATTTTTATCACAGTAACAGTGTGGCGAAAGCTTATAAGCCAGTTAACAAGTACGCTACCCGAGCAATTGCTTTTGTATCATAGTCATGTTACTGGGCTGCGAACCATAAGGTCCCAGGTTCTATCCTCGCGCATCACAAACCCAGCACATTGATGACCTCGGACGATGAACTTTCAACCTTCGTACAGCTGTTGTGGCACCATCTACCCACAGCAAATCAAAGTCATTCAGACTTACTTGACGCTGTAACACACACAAAAAAAGCAGCAGCAACCCAAAGTCGTCAGACTCACTTGACGCAGCACCAGCATCAGCAACCACTCACCCACACACGCTCTCCATAACGCTTGGCGCTACTCAGCTGGGTACAGGCGCATTAGAATCAACAGTTAATACATCACCACTCAACAGCCATATCGTTCGTCTCACCTCCGACTCACTGGAGGGAGAGTCTGTGGTGAAATCTTATAAGCCAGTTAGCAACTACGCTACCCGGGCAATTGCTTTTGTATCATGGTCATGTTACTGGGCTGCGAACCACAAGCTTCCAGGTTCTATCCTCACTCAATCCAATCCGCCACAACAGTAACACAGTTATCAGTAACGACTTTAATGTTTTTCACAATATAGTACTTAAATTATTTTGCTGCAGGAATTACGAACATCAGGTTATTCAAAACAGATTTAATTGAGATTGTATGAGATTGCTATTCATGGTGAATAAGCTAAAGAAGATTATTATAGAATAACCCTGCTTCCACGTGGAAAAATAAAACGTCCTTGCTGAGTCAGATTAAAAATTTCTTAATTTTTTAAAATAGTTTTTTTAAATTGTAAAGTTGCGGATTTTTTTTTATTTGGAAATAATAGAAGGCTTTCTTCTTCTTCTAATTCATTATTATTATTTGAGGCTAAAACCAAGCTATAATTTCTGAAATATTAATTTACGTATTTAATAAAATAAATAAGGGCATTTATTAAATATTTGCCATGATTACACAGAAACTGAGAGGAAAAAGTGACTTGAAAGGATATTGTATATTTTAATATATGCTTCACGCTATAAAATGAATAATATAGCATCCTTGAAAAAAAAACTTACTCGCTGTCAGAAGTTCCAATTGATTCATTGAATCAGAGATTGCACCGTACTTTGCCACTGTTTTATGGCTGGAGGAGGATGCATTTTTTTTATGCCAATGCATATGATAACTACATCTAAAAATGCAGGAGGATGGATGACAAAAGAAGTATATGATTTCTAGTTGCTATAAAAGAAAAATAGTTGAATATAAACAGCTATATTTAAAGTTATGAGTTGAGACCTTGTGATTTCTTTCTATGAAAATACGCAAAAGACAAGAACTAGGTTCCCTTCCTTTTCATTTGATTTGTTAAGGATTTTAAAAAAAATACACGAAGCAGCTATATCAATGTTTTAACGTTTACAGTCATTTTGGACAGTATAATTGCAGGGAGATGAAACTGTTTCCTAAATTTAATGGTTTATTGTTATCATCCTTCAATTTAAGAAATTTAATTGAAAAGTTTGTTTGTTTTTTGTTTTCTTGCATTTTTACATTAGAAATGCGTAGTGTGTCTATTTTTAAGGGGTTTAGGGATATGTGATGTGCTAGGATAGAACCTGGCACCTTGTGGTTCGCAGTCCAGTAACATGACAATGATACCAAAACAATTGCTCGGGTAGCGTAGCTGTTAACTGGCTTATATGCTATCCACCACAGACTCTCCCTCCAGTGAGTCGGAGGTCAGACGAACGATATGGCTGTCGAGTGGTGATATATTATTTATTAGTTGTTGATTCTAATGCGCCTGTACCCAGCTGAGTAGCGCCAAGCGTTATTTCGAGCGTGTGTGAGTGAGTGGTTCCTGCGTCAAGTGAGGCTGATGACTTTGGTTTGCTGCGTCAAGTGAATCTGACGACTTTGGTTGCGGGTAGATGGCACCTCAACAGCTGTACGAAGGTTGAAGGTTCATCGTCCGAGGTCACCAATTTAGGGATATGATATCGCGCGAGGATAGAAACTCGGACCTTGTAGTTCGCAGTCCAGTAACATGACCATGATACCAAAACAATTGCTCGGGTAGCAGAACTGTTAACTGGCTTATATGCTATTCACCACAGGAGCATCTTTGTCTTTTGTTAGATGTTCTGAAGAGAAAAAATTAGAAAAGAATATGCTCGATGATGTAATTTATAATGAAAATAAATTAATACAGATTTTTTTAAAATATTAGTGGATTTGCGATTAAGGAGACTAGGACAGCAGTCTAAAGCCGCTTTGCTGAAGAGGTTCGAAGGCAGATTTGTTAAAGCAAAAATAATTTCCTATTTGCCAAATAAATAAAGTAGCAATTATGAATTATAAAATGTTATATACTTTGAATTAAATTAACACTATTCTATATAATTGATTAGGGTTTTTTTTTATCTGTTCACGATATTCATTTACTATTACAATATTTATAAGCACCAAATATCTTTTTGGATATAACTGCGTACAAGCGTGACATGACACGTGTGATAAATTAATACATATATAAAAATATTACATTTTCATTCAATTACTAAAATAAAAAAAACAGGTTGTAATAAATTCTTAATGTGTTAATTAAATTAAAAATAAGTTGAAATCAGTAACTAAATTAATCAGTCTATTTTTTAAAAAAATGGGCCCATAATGTACATTGCCTACAACCATAAATGCATAAATCCATCATTGGCTGGTTAAAATCGTAGTATCCATTTTATTTCGTTATGTTTTGATGTTATATTTGCCGTAGAGCATACATTTTGGATCTATTCCAGTTGCGTTTGGAGTGATTGAATTCAAAGAATCTATTAAGAACCACTGTTTTTATGTCGCGATTACATGTTAATTTTCTTGCGTTTTCTAGTTCATATGCGCAGGCACACGAACAATTTATCCTTTGACAGATTTAACTAAAAATGAAAATTATATCCATAGTATCAAGGTTACATCAATCAAATTAGCTGCGTTTTCGAGTTATTGCGTTCATATTGTTACGGGAAATTCAAAAACAGTCCGTCGTCTGGCGAGTAAAAGAGTTTAACATGCTTAATAACGGATAAAGGTATTTTATTTTACATAACATGAGCTCACAGCATCAAAACATAGTCGATGTGTATAAAAGATCAGTGCGTGCTGTGAACAACAACATACAAACAGTACAACAGTAATAAACAACCATAACAGCAGAAAGCGCTCTGACAGAAAGAAGCAGAGAGACTTCATTCAACTAGTCATGGCTCTCGAAACGTCTGCTTTTCTCAAATTATTTAATACTAAATGATTCTACGCTTTGTATATCTGTTTTATACTTTCCTTGATAGGGAAAGCGAACAATATATCGCCAAAATTCCAGCAGTTTCAGGAACATTCGCTTTTGGCAGCAAAGTTATTAAATTCGTCGATAAATCGCAAAGTTTGTCGCCAAGGCCTGGGTCATTGACCAGGCATCTATTCAGCATCTATTGGAGCTATTTATAAAAGTATCTTCTTTTTCCAGGAAACTTACTGCACTGGGAAGCAACATTACAAATTCGTGAAAATATATGCGAGATGGAGACTATTGTTAGATTCTAATTTTAACTAACCACTAGTTGAAACTCACTTTCCCCTCGTTAGATGATAATCTTCATTGATGAGGATCCACAAGGATTTTTGGATAGCCTGCAATCAGTAGCCAAATATAATTGCAAATAAAACATAAATCATGCAATTATTCAATTTTTAAAATTTAAATGTAAACTTTTTATTTGTATTAAACCTTTGGAATTAAGAATACAGATTAAAAATTCCGAGATAGAAGTCTAAATTGGCAATAAAATAAAGAAGTTGCGGAAATTTTAAAAATTTACTGGCATTGATTTAGAAAACAAGTGATGACATTATAAGGTTAAGAAGAATTAAATGGCGCAATAGTAGCTTCTCTTTTAGAACAGGTGCTGCAAATCTATACGAAATCAAAGCAATGCAATATAACAATATAAAAATGGATTATTCCAAATATTACCGCTATAAAAGAATAAATGAAGCAATGAAATGAAGAATTGAATACGTACAAAGAGAGAATGAGTTGCATAAGAGCTATTAAAACATCCATATTTAATACACAAATTCTTGTTATTTTCATGTGCAAGACAATTTTATTTCCTTGAATGCACGAGTAAGAGGTCGGATGCAAGAAGAAGAGCTAATATGCAGAATCAGTTTCAGTGTTTCCTTTTCTCATAGATTATTCCTGTTATTCCTATATAATAAACTATTGTGTCAAAATGGTATTCTTTTTACAAAGAAAAAGGTTTATTATTGGATATAGCTCTGAAGGTAGGAAAAAATTATCAATTTATGCAATTCGGATTAATTTTGTTGAAGACAGCATCACGGCATCAAAAATGAAATAATTCCTTTCAATTACACAACATTCTATTTATAATGAAATAATTAATTTCAGATAACTGTTGCATCGAATTATTTAGTGGGGGAAATTTTTACTCTAAATGCTTTAATGGGGAGGGGTGCATTGTTTCATTTATTATTATATAATTATGCAGAATTATAGACTTACTAAACATGCAACGATTAATAGAATTAATGATTTAAATTATTAAAATATATATTAATATATTTAATAAATATTTATTAATATACTTAATAAATATATATTCAAACACTTATTTTTTTATAAATATAATTGATTCAAATTTTTATTTTTTTGTAAATATATGATATATTTCGTTAAAAAAGATTTCTGAATCTCTGCAAAATCATTATTTTTCGATCAAAATGTTTTTTTTTTTGTGTTTTTTTTTATTGCTTCAGTTAACAACAACAACAAAAAAAAAACACCACTTTATGCAAATTTACGTAAGATAGGCATATACAAATTTGCATGCAATTCTGGAAGCGTTTTTATAAGTGAAACTGAAATTTAGATTTAGGAATAGATCTACAGGTGTGTGAAGGTCATTCCATCATTTGTCATTTCCAATCTGTAATTAAATACATTATCGCAATCACCATTTCATTAGACGAACAACTAAACAAGAAACCATTTATAAGTATTACAGCTTTATTTATGAGTTGAAAGCAGAAACATATCATCATTGTTGCTTTAAGAACATTTCTTATTATTAAAGAGGGACTTTTTTTCTTCCCTCATTTCGTGGACGAGGTTAACAACTTCAGAAACCTGCGACGCTGCTAGACAACCATACTTCACCAGACATGACATCCGACAGCTTTTCAAATGTACATCCTTTCTGCCTTATTTTATCGATTATTTATGGACCTTTCAAATTTCTAATGTTTTCGGATGACAACGAACATAGTTGTCAAAATGTCTTACAACAAATTTCGCACGCATTTTTCTGGATTTCGAACTGGAATATTTTTTTCCCTTTCTATGTACAAAACATTATAATAAGAAAAATAATCTCGAAAGAAGAACGATTCTTTTCACATCCCGTCCCATCCTGCCATGAGATCCGAGTTTGTTTGTTGCTTATTCGTATTTTTTTTTTACAGACGATTTTGTGAGTGCTTTCGACGTTGCCATCATAATATTCGGAATATTCGAACGTCAAAAGTCCGGGTAATTAATGTCACCCTTATACCCGTTTTTTATCGCACGTTGCATTGTATGAAAAAGCATAAAATTTACTTTTCGAATATTTCTCCATAATTTTCTTTTTTCTTCCTTTTCTTCTTTTTTCTATTTTGCTGTTGTTGTTCGTTCTTTTCTTTTGTCACACTTTCGCGCCTGTGACGCGTCAAAATTGCAGACGATTCCGGACATCCAATCAACGACATCGACGCGCGCAGTTTTATTCAAAAAAATTCCAACCGGCAAGCACTTCAGGTATTCGACGGCAGTTTTCAGTCTGGTTCTTTCGAGCGTTGAGTTAAGAGAGAGTGGTCGGCCGTGTTTCATCAACCAGTATTAGTCGTTTGGACGAAAAGAAATTTAAATTCACCATGCATTCTTCAACTCTTATATTCTTGCTTACTGTATTTTTTGTAGCCTTATCATTTTCGGTGAACGTGGCCAACGCTGGAGAAGAGGTAAAATACTTTTTTAAATTTATCTTATGTATAGATTAAATATATATAAAACAATGTTAAATTTATAACAAAAACCTTACTTTTATATGTATATAGCTATTTGTAAGCTATACAAATGTACAGCTATATATTGCATTGAAACTAAATGAGTTTGATATCTGTTGTCTTAAAAACAAGGCAGAAAATAGAATATTCTACTAAATTCAGATAAAGTCAGCAAAAAAAGTATCTATGTTTAGTTTACTAATATATTTATTCATTTAATATAGCCTACATATTTATGATTTGATTTGCTATTTTGCAACTTTGAAAATAGACTCCTTTGCATACAGATTTTATTTTATATTATTAAATATGAAAACAAAATAATTTCATTTTGTCTAAAAAATTAACGGGCTAAATTGTAGGTGATAAAAATATACAAAAGATTATTTTAAATGTAAAGAAAATAAATATGATGAACTAATGTTGAATAAGATAAACTCATATATTAAAAGATTTGTTTCAACCTAAAGATGAGAATTAAAGAATAATTAGATAAAACATTTTTGTTATATTTTAGCTGAATTATTTTACAACATATTCTATTCATTTAAAAATTAACAAAATCATATTATATGGCTATTAAAAAATGCAAAAATTATGAAAGATATTCGAAAAACGCCAAACTATGAAATTGCCACTTAATTTACTTTTAACTTACAAAATAAATTTTCCCTCTGAACTAAAACAATTGTTAATGGATAGATAGCTCCCATTCAATATAATTTTTTTAGATAATCTAATGCAAAAAAAATAAATAATTAATTGAACTTATGTATCTTTATTTCATACATTTGTAAATAAATTTTGTACACATTGTCGTTATATATATATATATATTTTTTTGCTAAAATTTTATTTTATTTACTGAAAAGTCTCAAGTAATATCTTCGGTTTGAAGCAAAAGCAGATCTAATTGGATAAATTTATGTTTTCATATTGAAAAAGGTATTTTCAAGTATGGAAATATATCTTTTTTGCGATACTAATTTTTGAAGTAATTTTTATAAAGCTCAAAAAGTCTTATTTTCTTAGCAATAAAAAGAATAATTAATCTTTAACTACTTAGCAATAGTGAAATTCTTTTTTACTTAATTAAATTATTTTTACTTAGTTAAATATCACCATCTATTTGGAAAATTTGTTGTTCTAATATTAAGTGCCTGAGATATTACGAATTCTACGAAAGTTGTTATGGAATTATAGAATAATTTCTTTGAAAACACGTTACTTTGATATGTGAACAGTACAGAAAAAAATTTGATACGTGATTCCACCACTTTGTTTTATGCTTCGTTTTTTTTATCGGTAAATGATTTTATTTCAATAACGATCTGAATATCAAAGTTAAAATTATATTTGTACTTTACACACACTGTATCGAAATAAGGAAAAAAGCATGTTAATTAAGAAAGAAAAAGAATGTTTGATATATTGAAAAATTAGTCATTGTAAGTCCTGTTAGAAATGTCTTGATATGGAAGCATTACATATAAATTTAAAAACATTAATAATTTTTAACAGTTAATGTGTTCGCTATTTGTAATTAAGGCCGTAAGTCAGCGTTTCTCAACCCGTGATACGCAAAATCTCACAGGTCTTGGGAGAAGGAGAGGCTACGTGGAAAAAAGGTGCGATGATGAGCAGTGACAGATAGATTGAACGTAAGATAAAAAGCTGCTGTAAGAGAAAAGATAAAACGCATACTATATTAAGATTGAATTTGAAAGGAAACCATTCATTTCATACTGGACTGAATTTTTTAAAAAAATTCTCTTGAATTATTTAGTAAAGTAGCACTATTGTGCAGCTTTTTTTACAACATCGTATCAGTAGAGGTTTTCTCGCTCTATTATTGTTAAAAAAATAATTACAGGAATAGAATTTCCACTGCAAGATCTGGCTGTAGACTGTCATCATCTTATCCGGATCTTAATTAATTGTCATCTCCGGATCTATATTTAAATTAATTATATGGATGTAATTACCAATACACACTGCTTTTGGGTATTATAATGTTATTACTATACGCGATGTAGATGTTAGTAATTATACATAATGGGATGAGGTACGTGGAGCAGTTGTGATAGAGGATATGCAAATAATAATAATAATGAAAATTTATGAAATGCAACGTTGATTTAACATTAACAAACAGAATATTTTTTAAATATTACATTGAATCACTTCAAAACAAAAGCCTATTTTTCGTTTTCTGTTGCTATCCATGCCGTTCTCTTCCCTTCAAACACCTACTTGAATATTGTTTTCAGAATATACCCAACATATAAAATACCCAACATTTATTTATATACATTTATTATTTTATATGTGGTTGTGACTTCATCACAATTTAAATACATTGATTACTATAAAAAAATATAGGGTAAATGAGAGTGAATTTTCAGTTGCGCCGCCTTAGCACGGCAATAGTTCACGAGATGGCAAGAAAATTCTGGAATTGCAATTAATATGTTTTACTGTGAGACATTAGCGAGTGGAAGGGGTACCAATACCAAAGAGAAATTATTTGTTATTATTTTCGCACTTTTATTCTATTTAACTAATTATTTTTCTTCACTTTCCCGTCTCGGGCACACGAGTACACCTCCTGTTTGTCGAAGTTCAAAAACGGATAAAAGGATTTAAGGGTTTAAACTCCTTTTTATTATCTTAAATAGTATACTGTCTATAATAATATCTATTGTGTTTTTTAAAAAAACTTTTCTTATCTACATTTTCTAGAAGAGTGATTATAATACAACAACAAGTAAGACAAAAATTTACGGGGAAAATACGTTCTCCAACTCCATTTTCTGTTTGATTCAATACATCGAATATGTCGCAAAATACTCTTTCTGGGTCGAATAACAAAGAATGCTACATACAAGAAATTTCCTCAATAACAATTATTGAGGAGCATCACTCCCTTTACATTTAAATAGATACTCATTTCTAATATGGTTGAAATTGTTAACAATAAAGTCACAGACCCTAAAGCTTCAATTAAAGCTTCCACGTATCACACTGCTATGAAAAAAAGGAGAATAATGTTGTTGAATTGGCAAATTACATTTTTTTTTAAAATATTGAAACTAAGTGAAATGCCATGATTCCTAATCTTGGCCTTTTCTTAACATCAAACCATTTAAAGTTAGTTTTCGAGTTTCAAAACGCTTAAGAAGAAATGCAATTTTAGAAAATATTTTGTAAAGGTAGTATCATAGGAAGTATCTTATCTACGATAAGATGCATTTATAGATAGAATCCATCAATATATATAACACAAGGACTCTCACATTGTGGGCCACGACAAGATCTTGTATGCATATGCATCTTTCTAATTGCATCTTTTTCTAAATCTTCATCAAGCCACATGAAAGGCACAAGATGAAAAAAAAGCGCAATACGCAAATAAGCAACTAGTGTCAGCTCAGATCACTTAATTAGAAAACCTTTTTCGCTATAAACATTCAATTCAGCTTGGATACGAAATGATTTAGAAGTAGTTCATTATCCTTTGTGTAAAAATTCGTTATATTTAATATTTTTTTTTCTTAACAAAAACTCTTTATGGGTTTTATAATTTTTTTTCGGAAAGAACGATAATTCTTCATATCGGGAGTAGAAGAAACTAGAAATTCTGATGGTATTTTATTCTGGGAAGCATTATACCAACAGCGAAGATATTATTCAAGCAGCTTTGAAGTACGACCGATTTCTTTTAAAAGTAGCGATTTTTTAGTTGAAATCGACGGCCAAAATATGCTGATTAAAATTGAAATATGTGGTTATTTATGTTATTACTGAATTATATGTTATTACTGAATCCTTGCAGAGCAAAATGGGTCCAACTCTCTGATTGTGACAGTTCTTAAAATATTTATGCCAATTTCCTGATGACAAGAACAGCCGAGAGAAATTTTAACATAATATTTACATACAATATTTAAATTTCACTATGAGTTTAAACATACAAGAAAAATATGTCAAAACATATTACAAGGCAATAAAAGGAGTAAATTAATTTTAAAGTACCGAAATAATTTTTATCGTATATGAAAAACAACTTTTACTGATTATTCTTCGCGAATTCTTAGGTCCTTCCTTACTAATAACTAAGTAAAATATGATAAATTTGATATTAATAATTAAATATTTTTTTAACATTAAAAATGCAAAAAACTTTTTTCTTCAGTAATGATTTGTTAACAGAATCTTAGATCCGCCCTTGTTCGCATCTCGTTATCGGTCAGGGGTGGTCCAGCTCAAGCTGACAGAATGTGAAAAATTACAAATTGCATAGTTGTTTTTCCCCATGCCCTATTTTTAAAAAGAATTCCAATGACCAAAGCGATTTTCGGAAGGTATTTTCATGAGTACCATGAAAATACCGTACCATGAAATATACCATGAAAATACCATGAGCTGTACCATTTAAACTGAAGTGCAACTATCTTTTCAGTTTTTATTATCTACTTCAATAACTTCTGAATACAAAATATACATATTTATTTTTTCCACTGAACAAAAGGCAAAAAACGTGCGTATGATGCCCTATCTAAAAGCTATGAAGTATTTTTCTTGGATGTGAATCATAAAAGAAAGAAAATGAATGAAAAATCAGTCTTTTTAAAATTCTTATTTTATTAGTATATTCAAAATTAAAAATCAATATTTTAACTAAAAATATGGACATCAATATAAAATCAAAGAAGCAAAAAGCTCTCTCTGAAATATTTGAACCAAATTAATTTACTAATTTTAATATATTTTAATTTTTCATTACCGTCTCAGAAAGTTTCTTTATTGTGATTATTACTTAATAAAAAATTTTTGATGAATATATTTATACGAATATTTTTTAATATATTTATTTTCAAAATTCATACAAAAGTATGTTTTTAAGAAATGTTCACAAAAGAGAATGGGATTTCAGAGAAGTATAATGAATTTTAATTTAGCGATAAAATTATATTAGAATGTATTCTGCGCGTGAAAGTTTCATATACAATGTCAACTTTCATATTCATTGTCATCCATTGCAGCAATATATCATACGTTAATAACATCGTGTCAATGTCATTAACCCTAAGAAAATTTGTTTTGAAGTTTGGCAAATTAATATTCTTATCTGGCACGGAGCTAGACAGATTGCCACATCGTCCATCAATACCGGAGTTCTCGCATAATAATATTATGTTCACGGCGTCAATGACTAGAATATTAATTTATTGACCTGCGAAATTGAAAATATCAATTCTTCTTCTATTGGATGCAAACGATTAAAAGTTTTAAAAATAATTAGTTTTTTTCATATGTCCATAGAGCATGAATAGAAATATGACAGACACTCATGACAAAATAGATAACGAGACCTAGGATTAATAAAGAAAAGATTTTTCTCAAAAATTAGTCAGAAGATTTTATCTTTGCATAATATTTATGTAGTATGACATTTCAAGTACATTTCTTTCATAGACATATATGGATCATATGGAATGATTAAACTTATAAAACTTAAACTATTAAATATAAAATCTAATATCATACATTTCTTAAGAAAAGCATTGTTAAGGTTTCAAATGTCTTGCCTTCACTCAATAACAAAAGAACTCAGCAAATTTCCATGCTTCTGAACATTTGGTTTGGTTTGGTTATATTAAAGTCCCGTTTGAAGCAACACTAGGGCTATTTTGGGACGGACCTCGTCATTTTGAACCGCGGTCAGACGACGAGGACGACACCTGAGCTGGCACCCCCTCTCCACACCACTCCACACCAGCGTTAGGACGTTTGGTCATGACGGATTTAGCGTGCAACAGACCCCCTTACACGACGGTTCTTTGGTGGAATCGGGTCACGAATCTGAAACCCTCCGGTTCCGAAACCGAAACCTTACCACCAGGCCACCGCGGCCCCTCTTCTGAACATATTAGTATAATCAAGTCACTCATATATTATAAAATTCTATGCAAAACTTACATGCAATCCATAAATATGTTGTATATTTTAAGGATTTCGTTTTTTAATCCACTCGCAACACATTATCAAAACAGTGAATATAATTAGAAGGGCTAGTTATATAATATGGAAAAAGACAAAAGTAAAAAAATTCTAAAAGAAATGGTCGACCCAAAACATTTTCGCATATATGTTAACCCTTTCTAGGGCCGTGGGAAGTATGCTTCCCACCAAATTTATCAATCTTTGTATGAAATTATGTAGGTTGGCATAAGTTCTGACAAATTTTTTTAGTAAGTCAGAAACTTAGATGCTTCAGTTCTTTATCTCAGACAAAAGGATGTGTCTTGATTTGTTACTTAATTATTAATTAACCAAATTAATTAATTAATCAAATTAAATTCATCTAATAAGCTAAATGAATCCCTTTTCTTATTCTAATTTCAAGCCTAAAAATATTTTAACATAATATGACTTGAAAAAAATGGCCCTTTAAAGGGTTAATAAAAGTGCTTTATTATCTTTCCCTCTCACATAAAAATTAGGGTCTCTGGGTATATAAGATTGGGGTTCTTAGTACCTTAAAACTGAATATACATTTTGTACGCCTTTCTTTCGATCTAGTTAACTAAGACTTAACACAGAATTACGATTTCAGTAATTGAATCATATAATAAATTTTATTTATAGAAGTAATTTTATTTCTTTGTTCTCCCGTTTACATACACGAAAAAGTACACACGATGGTGAACTCGTGAACAATTTCTGTTCAGAATTTGATACAAATACACACTTTAAATGCTAAAATTATAATCCATATTTTATCGAATATCACACGAAAAGGCAATGAGTTCAATATGTTATAGAAATCTACAAATTTGATGTAAAGTTAATATAGCAAACTTTATCCGTTTAGCTCAAAGTAGGTTTGAGCTATCGTATTAACATGTTGACAGGCATAAAATCCTAAAGATAAGTTTTTTTAGGCTCATCAGGGAGGTCTGAATTGAGGGGATTCGTAAAATCTCGAGATCGAAATTTTTTGGGGGGCGCTTTTATAGTATTTGTTCTTTGTATATTTCGTCTACGAGATAGTTAAAATAAATAATTCTTGAATTGATTTTCTGATATAAGATTTTTTTGTCAGATAATATCATTAATTTATTACCAATTTAACATATAAAGTCTCATTTACGGAAGTAGTTGCATCTTTGAGTTATTTCGTTTACACATATGTGAATAAACAAGGCAACGCATAGTCAACTTCTTGACAGATTTAACTCGAAATTTGATACGCATTTAAACTTTAAATGCTAGAACTGCGAACCAAATTTTATCGATCTAGCTGTTGTGTTTTGTAGTTCACTAGCATTCTGCCATTCAGAATGACACATTTCCTGCAAATGGATTTCATTAAAAATTTAATAGAAAATGCAAATTGGATGTAAAGACCACATACCAAATTTAATATGTCTGATTCCTAATGTTGTTGAGTTGTTGTTTTCAAGGACAGACAGGCAGACATAATTCCAAAAATGTGCGTTTTGAATTCTTTGAAATTCAAGTTTGGTTTAGTTATTTTAACATCCCGTTTTAAAGCAACATTATGTATATTTTGGGACTGAGCTCGTAATTTTGAACCGCGGTCAGATAACAAGAACGACACCTGAGCTGGTACACCCCGCTTCAAACTTTCGCACTACACCAATGGGATGCCGTTTGACTCCGATGGACTTAACGTGCACGACGGTTCTTTGGTAGTATCGGGTCTCGAACCTGAAAACCTCCGGTTCTGAAGCCGAGATCTTACTACAAGGCCACCGAGGGCCCTCTTAGAAATTCAAAGAGGTTTCATTTTGGACTCATGATATTTCTTCAAAATAAAGAGGTCAAATTATTTGACGATAGTAGTATTTTTTTTCTTCGTTGTCTTCGTATATGGGAAATTAAAAATCAATTAAAATGTTAAAAAAAGATTTACTATGGCCCTTTTTGTACAACACGAGATTTACTATTTACTTTATAAGGAAATCAACTTATATAAAACATGCATTATCGAACGAATTTGTACACACTCAAAATGTTTCTAATTTGCAATTTACATATTATTTGAATATGTTGCTTGCGAATAGTGTTTATGTATATTACCATTTAAGCAGACACTTTATTTTTAGTATATATACAATTAAGTATTATATTCTTTAAACAAAAAAAAAAATCTAAAATATGTATGAAATAATATACATTTATTTTGCGCCTAATAAAGGATTTATCTTCTCTTTATATAAGAATTACTCAAATGCGGGAGAATGTTATAAAAAAGTTTATTGTTCCATTTCTTATTATAACACTGTTTAATTAATAAACAAATTAAAAATTTCACTCACAGAATTGGTATTTCATTTAACACTTCTAAGATATTCTATTATCTGAAAAATGCAAAGAGAATTCAGTTAACTGATAAAAATGTTGCTTCATAAAGATTTAAAAAAATTCAAACTGATAAGAAAAAAATTCAGAATATCGTATGTTAATATGAATTTTATTGGATATATAATTTGGGCTTGAAAATTGCATTGAACTTTTTTTTTTTACATAAATATGTTAAAGGATACTTTATTAGTCTCTCTGTTATTTAGCAAGGCAGCAAATTATTTTTTTAAACTTATATTCCTAGATTTAGCATTGAGTATTCTGAAGTTGTTTTTAATGTACTGCTTCTTACAGTAGCGCTATTTAAATTCACGTTTCAATTAAGCATAATATTTAAGTTAAATTCGTTTTAAAACTAGTTATTAAAAAAGGCGCAAAACTTTTATTTAATATTTTTTCTCTCTCGGTCGATAGAACTAGGAAAATCAGTTCAATGGTGATATGATTCAGCAGGTATTTATAATCACATATACACGATTTTTTTCATCTTTATTTCCACCACTTTTCAGTATGGATATTTGCTTCAGCTTTTATCCGATTCTGTAGCTTTATAAAATGCATTCCAAACATTAACAAATTTTGATAGTCATAACAAACTTTTCAGTGTTAGTAAAAAAAAAAGGGGATAAGATAAAACTTATTCTAATTTTAAAAACTTCCTCGCCCTTTCCATACGCTCCAAAAAATTGAACCTGGTATACGTTTTAAAGAGGTTTAAAAGCCCGAAAGATGATTCAGTTCGTAAAATGATGCAATGAAACAAATAATTTTTTAACATATTTCACTTTTTACTTCTCTAATAATGGGCAATAGCATGACAATTTAAGTCGTGAAATGTTATGATTGAACAATTATATTTTTTAATAAACTAAAAAAAATTACTCTTCGCTTTTTTTAATGCTATACATGGAAGTGTCTGAGAAAGATAATTAAAATCATGAAATTATATAATTAAATGAATCATTTTTCGTCAAATGAAAATTATATTTACTTTGTGTTTTGCCAGTAAAATTGTCTGAAAAAATTGTTCGGCCTTCGAATATCCATGAATTATTTATAATAACAGATTTTTTTTATGACAATAGTTTCTAGGGTACATTGCCTTAATCATTTTCATGTAAATAATTCCTTAAAAAAATCAAAATCAAAGGTTATAAATAAATAGAAAAATAGAAATTATCGTCTGTAATTTTAACACCGACACTTAAATGCTCAAAGATTATTTTGTACAACATTTCATGTCATTTGCTAAGAGGGCCGTTGATGAGTATTTAATTTTTTAGGCAAAAAAAGCATGCCTAGCAGAGTCGTTTTATCAGTCCTTCCAAAACATCTTGCCCCGATAAAAGGAGGGGGGGGGGCAGTTAATTTGAATCGTCTGGAATTCCAGTCCAGTCCAGTTCAGTTCAGTCACGCGCACAAAATCAACCTTGACTTACCTGTTGGCTAACACAAAAAGAAAAGAAAATACACGACCAGACCTTTTTTTAGTATAAACATGGCCACATTGCACATAATTTTTTTAAAGTAAAAACCATTTTTATACCTGTTTAAAAAAAATAAAGCCAACTGGAAATAGCAGATACGAATGAAATTCTTTGGCTCGAATTTCCGGATTTAGAACGTTTTTCGAACCCGTAAACAATTTGTTATTTGCAAGTCGGAAGTTCGGTTGAGTGTTTATTCTATTCCATTTCTTCTCTGTTTTGATTTTATGATGAGGCTACAGATGGGAAATTTCCTGTTTTAGAAGCGACTCATGAATTGAAAAATACCATAAGCAGCTTCCTTCGTTTTTTTATTTCTTAGAATATTTATTATTGTTCATCATATTATTCTATGCTACTCGCGCTTGCAATTGTCAGGGGCATAATCTATTATTTTTTTTACTCATTGTAGTGCAATCACCTGTTTTGACCAGGATTTTTTTTTTCTTGCTCATCTTTGAATCATGCTCAAGAATTTTACACTAATCGCCTTACTTTCATTTTAAATAGGTTAAATATGCTTTTTAATAATCCTAAAATAGACTAATTGTTGATGACTATTAATATGTGCCCATCTCTACAAATAATAAAAAGAAAATGTATGTATGGAAAGGAGGGCAGGCTGTCTCTGTCTATTTGTCAAAATGCTTAAATGTGGAATTACAAATTTGACACAATAATGGTGTGGTAATGTACATCTGTAAGAGAGTTTCAAAAAGATGTAATTAGAATTTTAATTAATTGAGACTAAGCATGAGTTCCGCATTTTTCCACAATAACTTCAGAAAATATTACTGTCAACAATGGATTTTTCGTTATTTTGAAATTAGTTGTGCAATCTTTCCTTGAGCTTCGGTAATTTTCTAAAAATATTTGTTTGGATAATTTTCAAGGATATTTTTTGTTGTTGCAAACATCAATGGAGGAGATCTCAGATATGAAAATCAAAACTTCTGATATATCGGTTGGCTCTCATAGTAGGGTTAGTAATGGAGTGGTGACGAACTATCTCTGTACCGATGATGAGACGTAATTCCTACAAGAAGATTTGTGTTGTGTCTGGTGATGATCATTAGGATTCAATATTTGTTCCCGCTGTCACAATGACAGCCAATCAGATTACCCCGAATGTCTAGGCCGGATTGGGGTAATTCCGTTGCGTTTTCGTTTATTTGATCAAATATTAGTCTTATGATTTTCGGTTCTTTGAAACCTAAGGAAGAAAGGTTCTATTTATTTTATTTTATTATCAGCGCAGTTCACGTGATGAATTAGAAAGTGAAGTTACATCACTGCGAAAAACAGTGTTTAGTTAGAAGATGGATTACCCAGAGAGTTACTTTAAACGATACTATGATGTCACGGGACTTGATTCCATTAAGAAGTTTTATGCACATAATAGATATGTGGATATTAAATTAACACGCCTTTGACATTTATCCAAGTTTGAGGGTTCATATATTTTGTTAAGCGTTGTGGATATCAAGTTATGCAGAAGAGGTTTAACTGAATTTAAACAAAATCATTTCCTTTCCGATACAGTTGATCACCAAAAGTCGTCAGCTGTAATTTAAATTTCTATAATTTATGGTTTTATAAAATGTTTAACTGGTCAGTACTGAAGGGATACTAGTATATTATCTAACAAATTAAATTTAAAAGTAAAAATCATGCAGATACAAAGAGTCCATGGATTTCATTCTTAAGAAAGTCTATAGATTAAATAAAATTTTCAAAAATCTGTTCTACAAAATTTTTCAATTTTACTACAGTAATAATTTTTGCAGGGAAAAAAAACAAATACTTGCCGATAAGTTATATAGCATTCTTAGCTTTTGTTCTATTAATCTCTTTCTCAATATGGAGCGAGAATCCAAAATCAGAAGTCATGAAATGTAAATGAAAAGTTCATCAAAATAAAAGCTACAGGAGCGAATTTAGAAATATGCTAAAAAAATAAATAAAATAATTTGTATAAGAGCCTACATTTTTTTTTGTACAATGTATGAAAATTTATAAATTACATACATATTTGTACATTTTTAAAAATTTCAGTTAAAACTTCTCTTTATTTGAAACTTTTGCTTGAAATAAAAGCATTTTCATTGATTCCTATAAGGCCTCTACAACTCTGAAAGTCTTACATGCTAATTTTAAGCTTGCCCTTGACACAGATGTCTACGTAATAATTAAAATAAATGAATTAATATAAATTCCTGAGAATAAAATAATTAATAAAATATTTCAATGAACAATAACATATTATACATATCCTATTTAAAATGTACACCTAAAATATTTTATACCACAACTTTCCACCGTTTGCTAACAGAAGGATTAATTTAATGAATTTTAAATTAAACATAAAAAAATGTGTATGCGTGGTTGCTTTTAGAAAAAAAATGCTCAGAAATTTGTAATTTTCTATATAATTTGTGTATTGAATTTTTTTAACGGATTTTTTCCAAGAAATTTAACTTTTCCTGAAATATTCTTTATCCTATTTAAAATACCTGGAACTTTCCAGGCATTTTAACTTTTATATTATATTATATATTCATATAGTCCCGATTACATTTAACTTTAGTATTTTTTATTCAATGAATATTGCAGACATTGCACACAACTTCTTCTTCAAACTTCTGTTTTTAACAAAATCTCAATTTATTAATCATTATTTTGGATTAAATATTACCTTCTATTTTTTAATTGCTTAACAGTTTTGTTATTGAGATTTCATCAGACTGATTAAACTACCGAAATTGGCACGTAGGTATTCCTTGGATAGTAGATGGATATGAAAGTGTCTTCTAAATTTACAAGATTTTTCACTAAAAAATGCATAGGTTTGTTGATGTTATTTCTAAATAACTTAGGTATATTTTCGGAATATATTTCTAAAAACTCAAACATTCAAAAAATAAGTTTTTGAGCGATTCCAATTTTTTTTTCCATACAATTTTTTCCTAGTTTTAATACAATTAAAAAAAATTCTTATGTAAATTTTTGCAATACTTTTATTGTTTAAAATAAAGTATTAATATTTAAGTACGTTGTGATGATATTAAATACATTTTTCTATGTAGATATTATTGTTTATATAATTAAGAATGAGTTTTTTTGAAATAAGATAAAGATGAACGGAATCGAACATAGAACAACATCTTTTCTGCTGCGTTGTTTTTGAAAAAAAGTTCAAGTTTCCTCTAAAATGTTTGTTCTTTTTTTCAGAAAAAAGAAGAAAAAGCAGAAGGAGGTGAAGGGGAAAAGAAAGAAGGAGGAGGAGAAGAGGGAGGAGAGGGAGAAGAAAAGAAAGAAGAGAAGAAGGGAGAAGAATCGGGGGTGAGTCGGATAAACACTTTTTTTTTTTAATTTCTTGTATACAAAGTATATAATGAGATGTAATCATGAAAAAATTCAAACTCGATATTTTGATGCATCTCCAAGCTTCAGATCATCCCGAGTCAAACATAATTCCAAAAACACATTTTTGGAGTTATTTCCGTCTGTCTGTGAGCACAACTCAAAAACACTTTAAGCTAGAAGATGAAATTTGGTATAGGATCTTTGCATCAAATGTGTAGATTTTATCAAATTATGAACGAGATCCATTCAGAGAAAGTCAGTTTGTTCAATTGCCCGAATAAAAGTTAATACGATATTGTAAAATGAAGAGAGCTAGATGGATTAAATTTGGTGAGCAGATTTAGCATGTAAATTTCAGATACCCATCAAATTTGACACCAAATCCATCAATTGGTTTGCCGCATATCGGTCTACTTTTTTTCATAAATTTATACTCGATAATTCAAAAACATAATAACTGGGGTGACTAAAATTTGGTTCACAGTTTTAGCATCTTAAGCATTGATCTTTATAAAATTTGAGCCTCGCCTGTCAAAAAGACTAGTACTTTCGCTTTTTGTAAAGTCGATATTTTAAAAACGTGGTTAATCAAATTGATTAAATTTATTGAAAAACTATCAAAATTAAGTTTTGAAAATTTTATCAATATATTTTTTCAGTCGCTTAAAACGAATTTTATTTATTTATAACTTCAAAGTAGTGGCATTGTAAATAGTCATTGTAATTTTTATGGAATAGGATATTGTTATGAATCATCAATCATCCTAAAATGTGAGTCTCTTCGCTGAAAAGAAGGATTAGCAGAAATTCATAATTCATGCTGAACGGAAGCTAGGTCAATGATCTTCAACTTTGGCGACAAATATGGTGATCATTTGGCTACTGGGCAATGAATTTTGTATTTTAGCAACAAAAATGAATGTTTAGAAATTACAAGGAATATGGTAATATCTCTATTAGGACTTGCTATCCACGGATTTTCTAGAAGATTTCGTGCCTTTTTAGAAAACAAATATGAACGCGAGAGCGCTAAAAAACAATCTTTGAATATTAAGATAATAAAAAAATAAACCATTTTTTAAGATAATAGTTTTGGAAGATATGAATATCAATTTCCATAGGTAAGTAATAGCAATTACCCATACTGGCGACAATAATCATTTTAATTTGAAATTTTGGAGTTTTAGGGGACACTACGAGTTTTCACCCGAGCATTTCAAGTAATATTTTGGGGCTTCAAAAATTAATTTAGCAAAATGTTAAATTAACTGCAGCTATAAAAAGGTTCGATAAAGTAATTTGAAACATTTGTACAAAGATTCGATATTTATTAATATTAAACTACGACCATTTGACAACAAGTAATAATAACTATTTCTGTGCATGTCCGTTAGCGTTTATCTATATAAATATTTTATTGCATAAATTCGCATGTTAATGAAAATAAAATAAAGACAATGTTATTATAATAATTATAATGCAAAGAGATCAAAATATACATGTGATGAATGACAGAAAAATTGCAGATGAGTTCTAAGTTATGCCTTTAAAAAAAAATTACTTTGTAGCTGCGCAAGCTCATTAGAAAATTTTTAAGTTATATTTTCAAATTTTTTCAGAAATAATTGAAAGAATAAATTAATTTTTTATAAAAAAATCATCTCTTCAAAATAGAAGATTTAATTATTAGGATCTTCAAATTAATTATTTATATTTTTCAAAAATATTTTTATAAAGTAAAATTTAAAATGATAGAAAATCTGTCATTGCGTTGAATAAATTCTTGCATTTTATATAGTCCCCTGAAGACCAAATTTTTGTTGAGTTAGCGATTGCCCAGATTAGTACAAGATACTAACCAACCAATGAACATCCTCAAAATGAAATAAAATGCTCAAGAATTCTGAAATGAAATAAAATTCTAGTTTTGTTCTTTTCAGAACATGTTTTGTAAATAACACAGCTGTGTTTGAGGCTATCTTTCACGAGTTGAGCAGGTGAACGAACAATCGTCTGCATTTTCCGGTATTATTAAATTCCAATTTCGTGTTCAGATTGCAGTTCGTCTGAAACCGTGAAATCGCTTATTATAGATTTCAGATAGTTCAGGAAAATCTGATCAAACACTGTTCGTTGGTTTGATCTTGCACTTCGATAAAATTTTATTCAAGTTCTGATCTCATTTTCTTAGAATAATTCGTTTTAAAATGACACTTGATCATGAGGAAATGCGCATTTGTGGCAGACGGAAGTGAAGGCAGAAGAAGATGCGGTTGTGTCAAAGTAATTTTAAGATTAGAAAATACTATTACGAAACAATGGCAATAGTGTCTCTTGATTTTATTCCTTTTTCTTGGAAGTAAAGACGGATAGAGATAATGGCTCTGTTAGAAAATATGATTTTATATGACAGTATATGTTTCTTAAATTCAACATGTTTTTCAGATTTTACCGTATATGTATAGTAATGTAAGAACCACATTATTTTTAATTGACAGTCAAAACGTAAACAAAAAATTACCGCATTAAAGTCATCAGAATAAAAATGTTACAAATTAATCAATATAGTAATATTTCGCAATTTTAGTATTTATTCGAATATTCTGTAGCAACCAGAATAGCTTTTAAGTGTTTGGTGGTCTTTGAGGGCAGATTTTAAATATCTGATGGTTATGGCCTTGGTATAAACAGCAGGAGTTTTTATTATTTTTATTTTATTACTAGCCGCCTTTGGCGACCAGCCGGTTCGCCAATCTTAATGTTCGTTAAAATTTTAATAATTAAATATTTTATGCAATTTCTACTTTAATAGCTTCTTCATCAAAACATTTTAAAACTTCAAATTTTGATTATCATATAATTCATTCATAATATTATAAAGGCCTTCAGTCATAAAGTAATATGTATCTCTCTCATTTTCTGTTAGCACCCGTAGAATTTATGCTTAAAATTAAAGTGGAAAGAATTTATCTTCAATTAATATAATAATATTTTTTACTGAAACAAAGCATTTTTTTATAATCTGATTACTGAAAATAGAGTCACTCAGCGTTTAAACTTTATGGGCACTAATGAATATCTTTTTAATTTTATGTAATATCTCAAGAGTTGGTCAACAAAATTTTCTTAGATTCATTATGAGCAGATCGATTAATTAACAATGTTTAAATTTAAATGCATCAAACACTAAGAAAATAAAACGAATCGTTTAAAATAAACGGTTGAAAACAGGTTTTGAAAAAACTACTTAAAAAACGATGTACTTAAAACTATAAGCATATACAAAAAATATATAACTAACATAAATACAATTTACTTACAAAAGCATGCAACTAACCCAAAAATAATTTAAATCATCCATTGATAACGTTGTCATGGCAACAATCAGAACAGAATGCGCATGCGTGAATTTTCTTCGCCGGTTACGTAACGCAAATACGTAATTTTTTCTACGCCAGTTGGGGTAACGCTATGCGATTAGAAATTTTTAATTTCCTTTGTTCTGTTTTATTTTAATTCAAAAGTACTTCAGAATGAATCTGAAAGATTGATTCATTAACAATGTTTAATTTTAAATGCATCAAACATTAAGAAAATAAACAGAACCAATTGAAATAATCCGCCGATAAATTTTAACCCTAGCCTCATTACTGTTGGGAGAAAAAAAAACTGAAGCCTTTCTCGTTTGGCGCTGGGGATAATGGAAGATTTTTTTGGCGGAAAAGTTGGCGGTGGGAAAAATGGAAGATTTTTTTGGCGGGAAAGTTAGTTTTTAATTAATAATTAAAATTCTAATTAAAAATTTGAAAAAAGAAACCCCAGGTGCACATTCCCAACCTCCAAGGTATACATGTACCAAATTTGGTAGCTGTATGTCAAACGGTCTGGCCTGTAGAGCGCCAACACACACACACACACACACACACACACACACACACACACACACATTGAGCTTTATTATAAGTATAGATATAGATAGATTATTATTATTTTGTAATTTCTGAATCATTTTTTCACTATCCTCGAACCACAAGAGGTTTTAGCTCACTTTTTTTAATTGCGTGTTTCCGAACATTATATTTCAATTCTATCCAAATGACTCAACTATATTTAAATTTTATAATTTACTTACTTAGTACTTTTATAATTCCTACACATATATAGAAATAATTCAGGTAAATATTATATGCTGTGTGCCAAGGATCACCATTTTTCTTAAAAACATTAGTGTTTCTGATACCAGAAGTTTAGAGGTGATAATTTAAAATTCTTTTTTACGATATTTAAATAAAGACAATGATTATTTAATGCCATCAATAAACAAGATATCCATTCCTGATGCTGATATGCACTGATACACGAGAACGACTTCATCACCATGCTTCATTATTTCAATTAAATTTTTAAGATTTTTATTGTTGATTCTTCTCAATTTTGTAATGTCCATCAGAACTGAATTAAATTTACTATCATATACAAACATAATGTTATTGTTACTATATCGGACTTATTTACCATTAAATTAGTGAAATTAAGTCAGATTTTTCCATTTTCCGCACGCACCTTTAAGTTTTTCTTCTAGATGAATGTCCACGTTTGATAGCTAGTTCCAGTATTCATCGCATAATTTCGGTGAAATTGAAGGGAAAAAAATCACTATTTCAAAATTAAGAATCTGCAGAAATTTTTTACACCATTGACCTGCCGATTTTGCGCTTTTCTAAAAATAATCAGGGATTTGATCACATTTTAATTTTACTAGAGTACCATATCTTATTTTTTTCGATTCGATTTATTACAGTATAAACTATCCAGAGAGATACATTTGTAATTTACTACTGAATTTCCATTTTTGCAGTGAAAAATAATCAGTTTTCGAACATAATCTTTTGTTTGCTTAAGCTTAAATCTTCTTTTTAGATAAATGGAAAAAAAAATGTATAAAAAAATAAAAGGCAAACAATTTTTTTAAATATTATCGCTTTGTAAAAAAAAAAAAAAAAAAAAAAAAAAAAAAAAAAAAAAAAAGCAAACGACTACAATTTTTGATGAATTTGTTTGAAACGATGTTGGTGTCTGATCTTTTTGATTTTTTTTTTACTTGCCTGACTATATTTTTATTTAAAAAAATCATTTTTATATAAACGATGTATGTTAGGCTTTATTCAGAATTAAACAGATTTTATGAATAAATATTCAACATAATATTTCGAATTTAGTGCTAGCTATAGAGAGCTTCTCCTTTACAAATTTTAAAAGTATAAGATCACTTTTGGAATCCATACAAATTCTGTTAAAATAAAGATAAAATGACACCTTTTAGAGAAACTAAATACATTTTAACAGCATAAAAGATATTCGGACATCGAATATTGAAAATTCCGAAATACAAAAAAGGACGCCAAATTTGAACAGTTTCATTAAAATATAAACATATGCAACACTGAGGAAAAAGGAGGTCGCAAAATTCCAAAAGAATATGAACAGTTGAAAATGCTGCATTTTCGTTACGTACATATGGCTGTGATGCAAACTTCAAAACGTAAATAAAAGTTTCATAATTTCATTACAATAATTTTAAGAATATTATTCACATTACAGCATTTCAAATAATTTGCAGTTTCTCAAAACTTCAAGACTAAAATTTTGAAACATGCTGCATATAAGCAGCAGTCAGAGAGGTACCATAATTTTTCAACCCTGACACATGTCGCGTTAGAAGCGGTTCAATCATAAAGCAAAAACACGCTGTTCTTTTTGTTTTCGCAGTATTTTCGGGTTTGCACTTTTTTTTATACAAGCTGCTGTTTTTAAATATGATTTTCATTTACTGTAAATTGGAAAGGTGGAATATTGTTGCCAACTTAAAATCGGGTTTTAAGCTGAATACCGTAATTGGAAAATTTTTCTTTTAAATGTATTCACTATGCTGTTGGTTCTCGCGATCATTTTATTATTAATTTTCTAGAATATTTCCTCTATCAGAAACAAAAATAACAGATATAATTATCACTTTTTTAATTTATTAGACATGTAGTAAATCATTTCATAAGATACATCAGAAGAAAGACACTATTAAAAATAGTTATTATAAGAGCAAAAAATTAATTTTGCTAAGCTTTCCACTTTTTACTTTTTAAATATAGATACAAGTTGACAAAAAGTTTGATGAATTACATTTCAGAACAGACAAAAGTATGTTTATGGAATTATTCCTACTATTTTTGTCTGCGAATCGATGACTCTCTCTGTCTGTCCAACCGTCTGCGTATGGATATGATACATATAACTAGACATATAGTACAATTACCATTCTTGTAGATTCATTATAACTTTTGAATCCAATTCCTCAATGAATTTATTGTCCACTAATCTATATCTGCACATACTTGAATAAATTTAAAAACGGAATAGACTAGAAAAATGGAATTTAGTTTGTGATTTTAAAACACGTTTTGGCAAGAAAAAGTGAATATTTGATCCCTCCTCCCATGAAATTTCTGATCATTTGAAATAAAAATGTATTTTTGTCTGCAACATTTATTTATTTTGCTTATTATTTATCATCTTTATCATGTGAGAACATGATGTTTTTTTTTTTGGCTTGAGGTTTTTTGAAACCACAAGATGTATGGGTAGAAAAGTGGCGATTTATAGCTTTTGAGGCATCAATTTTTCACAATTAGGGTTATTAGAAAATGGTAAAGAAAGTTGTCACATTTAGCTACTTATCGTCAACAAAAAGTTACAACTTGTCGCAAATGTCCGCCATGTACCCAATTCTCCTGTCTGGCCAATAAAGGGTAGGGTCGTAAGAAGTTATCGTCCGAAAAAGCATAGAGAAGAAAATGGGACGCAAAACAGAGAGGAGAGGTATCGAAAGTTATGTAACATAATTTTTTTTTTAAATTTTTAATTTTTCTAACTAGCAAAAAAAGTTTTGGAGCTCAAACGATTTAGAGATGGAATTAAAAAAAAACAAAAAAACTCGCCTTTTTAAAGTTGACGATTGCGCAATACTATAGTCATTTGATCATTCCAAACCAGTTTAAACCGGATAAAAAAAATCCTGGCCTCGAGAGAGAAAATTTTGGAGCTTGAACGATTTTATGGAAAAAAAGAGTTATTAATTATTAGTAGTAAAAAAAAAAAAAAAAGCCATCGTTTTCTAAATATCGACGCATGGGAAATCTAATAGTCACGTGATTGTTTCAAACCGGTTTAAACTGGTTAATGACTTAAATTAATTAAGACAAACAATGCCTTAAAAATAATAATGTTCTCACATGATAACATGAATTTTGCGTTATGAATGCGTTTATGAAATAGCTTTTCAATTTTTATTATTATTAAAACTTTCTATATTAATATAATATTATTATTACTATAGCTATCTGTCTAAAGTTATGAACTGTTGTTAGACTGCGCCAAACGTGTCATATGTGTCAAATTATGTTATAAACAATTAGAACGATACAATCACTAGGTCCGTTGCGAGCCGTCAAGAACTTCATGTTTTTGGGTGTGAGTATCACCCATCAACTTAAGTCTACTCCAAACTGGTGATAAATCATCTTGCGATTTTAGGTGTTGGGATATGTTATGGTGTACAAGCTATTAGCATTAAGTCTAGAAGACTGTATTTATAGGCAATTAAATGACACTGTCACACGTGTGTTAAAAGTTTCTGAAGGAAGTTTTTTCTCGAAAAAGAAAACGACAGAAATGTTAGCCTTTCGTTCGCTTCTTATAGAAAATGTTGTTTTCCTTAAATTGAAGCGTTTTTTACTTAACATTATCCATTAGCTTAATGGTATACTATATCTTATTACTTAGTTATACGACCATTTCTTCCCGGAAGATATCGATCACGTTTTTACCATTATTTGCTCTTTTCAGACGTTGATGTCAGTTGTATTAAAACATTTCATTACGACATTTGATATTGCAACGAAATTTGAAATCCATTCCATTTTTTTTTGTGCTTTCTTTTTCTTTTTATATCACATGACATCTCAAGTAATTACCAGTAAATCTTATTCTGTATTGATACTGATAAAATAGTCTGAAAATATTTCCTTAATATAATACGGTAACGCAAGGTTATTTCAATAAGTAAAATGTCTTTTAACATGTTAAAAATCATTTCTATAATGTTATCTAAATACCTTATGAATTTATAAGATAAATGTAAAATAAGCAGAAAAAAATATAAATATATGATATAATATAAAAAGTAATTCCCTAAAATTAAATTAACTTTTCCGCACATTTTATTCAATCTTTAGAATAAGAGTAAGACCCCATTTCGATTAGTTATATTCCTTTTCTATGAAAATTAGGTAATTTCTCTTTTTTGAAAGCACCGTAATCTGCATATATACTATATATCTCGATTACATTTTTTTAATAATCTCTTCATTTTAAATTTATTTGGACAAAAATAGAACGTGTTTTTTGGGATTAAGTCTGTCGAATCATTCAATAGCTCAAAAAACACGATGAACAAGATCAATGAAATTTGGTATACCGTCTTTAAAAACAATTATAGATTTGTGTTAGAGTTCGTACATATTTCATTTATGGAAGGTATGTGTGTTTATCAAAGCGAATGAAAATAGCTTGTATTTCATAAAAAGTGAGCCAACAACTAACTCGTATTTTGTAATCAATACATGATTGCCGATTTTATTGCCTGAATTTTATATTTGTATCTAATTTTGGAACTTTTAATTGTCTGTTCATTTGCATGAAGCATTTAAAATTCGAGAATGTAATATTCTAGAACACTCCCCCTCCCCCCCCCAAAAAAAACAAACAAACTGTGAGCTAGATCCACTGGTGAAACAATTATTGACAACGACAAGATTTTGAATACGTCTTTCTACAATTTTCTAAAATGTTATATACGTTTAAAATCTTCATCAAACCACATGATAGCGATAAGACAAAAACAGTACAACACACAAATAAGTGATTGAGCAGCGAGGAATGAAATGAAATGAAGTAACAAAACGTGTCTTTTCAACCTGCAGAGGACTATAATGAATCGGCCTTTTGTTTATATACATTTTTCAGGTTGCCTATTACTCAAATCTTCTATGTATTACCTCAGATGATATACTAAACGGTGATTTATCTACAGCGAAATCCCTACCTTTTTTAGATATTTTCTACAAACTAAAATATCCGATTTTTGATAAACAAATGTTTTAGGTTTTCTACAACATCACGGATAATTTTAGAGCGAAAATCAATTTATTAATTATTACCGACTTTGGGAAAATTGACAAAGTAAAACTTATCTCGTTAAAAGGCAGTCATTTTCAGACAATTTTATGAAGTCAAATACTAAGTATTGTCATAAGTGATACAGTGCGTGAATATATTTCAAGATTTATAGTACAAATGTTATTAATGTTAGGACAAATGATATTATTATATCATAATTTATACCATGAGTTATGCAAATTATATAACCTCTATCCTAAATTCTGCACACAATTTCGATGCATGTATATTTTAGATAAAAAAATTCCGATGCTTTTTACTTTTTCGTATGCGTAACATATAGAGAAAGTATATTAGTTATTAAAAAATTTCGAACTCGAGATTTCGACAAATCTTCGCGTTTTCGACCTCTATGAGTTCAAAACGCCCATTTTTCGAAAATATCTGCCCATTCCTTTGCCTGTCTGAGACAAAGATAACTCAAAATTGATTTGAGCTAGATGGTTGAAATTTGGTATACGTTCTTCACACCAAATTTGCAGACTTCTATCAAATTTTGTGTCCGTCTATCCGAATATAAGTTAACACAATAAATACAAACGGAGAGATATAGATAGATAAAATTCTGTACACAGATTTTACGTATGTAGTGAAGACACCTGTCAAATTTTGAGCCAAATCCAACCACGGGTTGACTGTCTGTCGGTCTGTACTTTGAAAAATAAGTAAACGCGATCATTCAAAAACGAAATGACTTGAATATATCAAATTTGGTACGAGAATGTGAGACTAAAACTGTAGTTCTATGTCAGATTTTTGTTTCAATCGTTTGAGAAAAACGTGTCTAAAACGCATTTTCGATTTTCTTATACTATTAACGCATGCCAGGGATGAATCGCCAAATAACTCGCCAAAGATGACGCGATAGATTCAGTAAAAATGCTAAATTCACGCCTAAAGCTAACATTTCGTAACTTTTGTACGTCAATGCCATGCAAGGCGTTCTCTGGCATGACAAATTTCCTAGAGTATATGCCAGAAAATTTTAGAGAGACCATACCTACTAATTGATAATAATACACAAATATTTCTATTTGAATTTTTTAAAATTTTCATGCGAAAATATATTTTACCACCTTAAGCGGCGGTGAAAAAGGGAAAAAGTATTCATGAATTCCAGAAACAATTATCAAATTGACATTTTTTTAAGGTTTTTTTTTTTTTTTTTTTTTTTTTTTTTTACTGTTCGGACCCTTTTTAGCTATCGTGCAGGTATTACATTTAAATAACTTGCATTAAAATCTCTTTATTTCTTTTTTTTTTCAGGCTATGTCTTTTATCAGCAGCAACGGCCTGTCAACAGCATTGTCTCTAGTGATAGCAAGTGTGTTCTTTTCTTTTCCGTGACAACTTTTGGTAAGCCGTTTTTAATTTTGTATGGTAAATTTTAAAAAGATTAGACTTATTCTTTTGCAATTTTATCCATTAAATGTTTATTTGTTAAGAAATTACCATTACTCCATACAAAAGTTTTAGCATTTATTACGCTAATTTGACAACCAATGTAATTAAAAAACTAGAATTCATTTAATTTGTAAAGTAAATTTTTAAGCATATTTAAACCGATATTAATCAAGACAAAGTGTTTTCACATTTTAAGTATTTAAATGACATAGATATGCAACTTTATACAAAATGTTGGTAGTTTTTGTTTTTTTTAATTTTGTTTTATTCCAAAGATTTATACTTTAGTTTATAATCGCTTTTATCGAATGTCATAATTTAAAATCATATACAACTAATCAAAATCAATTTCTCAATTAAAGATATTAAATTTATATTCATCTTTGATTTGGAAAAAGCTAGATGAATAAAATTTGGCAGACAGATATAGTATATAAACCATAGATTCATATCAAGTTTTGAACAAATTCCATTAGGAGGTTGACCGTTTGTCAGTCTGTATTTTCGCATGCAAATAAATGCAATAATTCAAACACGCAATGATTTAAATAAATTAAATTTGGTAAGTGATCTTGTGACTCCACAATTGTAACCCAGTGTAAAGTTTTAATTTCATTTGGTCACTGCTTATAGTTGCAGTAATTCTGGTAGACAAGAAAAGCATCGAAGTACATAGGATAAAGGCAATCACTGATATATGTTTCATCTAGTGAAGAACTGATATTTCGCAAAAAGTTCTAGTTCTTGGGACTGGCTTAACAGCTGTAAACGAATCTTGTAAAGAAAATCAAATAATAAAATACAAAATATAAGAGAAGTTCCTTGTTCGTATACTAGGTATAGATTTCTGATAAAAATAGTATCGATTTGATTTTTTTTAAAGTCTAGAACGAAACAAAAATTCACGTAAAATGACAACAACGCCCAAATTGGAAAATTTTTTAAACGGCACAATCTTCCATTTCCATGATTCCGTAAAATCAAATTGATACATAATAAATTTTTTATACCCTTAATAAAGAATAAATATTTTTTTTTATATACTATGCACCTGAAATACTAAATATGTGGAACTAAAAACTATCAGCGAAAATGGCCAGTCCCTAGTTTTTTGTATATATATTTCCCCTGACCAATCAAGGTTAACAATTTTGATTACTTTTTCGCCTCTATAAAGTTTTTCGACTAATATATATATATATATATATATATAGGCAATGATATTTTAAAATCTAATTTAAGTGCTAATTTTTCTCTTAATTTAGCCCATATTAATTTCATTCTAAAACGTTCTGTTATTTCCTGATCCTATTCCCACTTTTTTATATAATTAATTCAACACACACTCCATAAAACTGCTCACTTCAGCATATTCCCACGCTCCCAGTGAAAGGATAAAAATCCTTAATACGTACAACATTCTTTTAATGATACCTAAGATTCCTTTTCCTGAATCGACACGTGTCAAAGAAATCCCTATCAAAATCTCATTGTAAAATAATCAAAGGGAAAAATTTTCAGGCTCTTCTGCTCTTGCATCATGATGTAAACTGACGTAACTCCTTGCTTCTTCCTTATACATAATATGCCTCACGTGATGAAATAAATCGAAGTTAAAATTTCAAAAGTTTTTTCTATCTGGCCACGTAACTGCTAAAACTTGTTTACATTTTATATATATAAAACTTAGTATGGATATATTATAATACGTAATAAGTATTTCACATGGTTTGAAGTTTAAAAATAGCAAAAAATTTGTTGAGGAAGCCTTAAGACAAAGTTACCAAAGTACTTAACTAAATTTTATCAGTCATTAATCCTGGTGAACCAACGAGTCTCCCAAGTCTGTATTCTAACAAAGTATTCTTTTCTATGGGAAAATTAGGGTAATTATAACGAACTATAAAGCATCGCAACTTTTTTTGGCTAGCTTTGCTTTATCTACCGTTATTAGAAGTTTCAGCAAATGCTAAATGTGCTTTCAGGTCAAATCCACTTTGAGCCCTAAAATAACCATATTCCCCTTTTGTTACAACAGCCTAAAATACGGCGCTTAATTGAATCGTAAACACATACTTAAATAAAGTAACGGAAGCGTGAACAGCTCATTTAGCGGAAAGCATGTGAAGGTCATGCTCTTTTGCGGTCCCTCAGGTAGCTTTAGGTCGGGAGCATTTGAAGGAGAATTTATCATTTTTTGATTACAGTGCTCGAGTTAAGAATGCACATTGCAGACCCCTTTAATAACATGCCGTAAATACCTAGTCCAAGTGGCGTTAAAAATATGACCACACCTGTTTACGCAAGTGGTTGCTAGGCGTCTTCGGACCACTGTTAAGGTCAGTAAAAATTCTATTATAAGTTTTATGCTCAAAGAGTTTTTTTGAATTTGTCGGGCATAGCTCAGATAATGAGTGAAATGAGGAGCAACAACTTTGTTATCACTAAATAAAATGAAAAAGAATTTTTATAGCTCTCTCTATTAAGGCAGCCGGAGGTACCGGATACTATTACCGGAGGTAGAAATTTTGGAGGTTGTATGTATAGTTCGTGTAAATAGAAAAATGCAGGCATTTTTTTTTTTTTTTTTGTGTGTGTGTGTGTGTAATTCCTTTTTGTAGTATTGTTCAAAAAGAAGGAATACAAGACAAAATTATCATTTAGAGGACAGTCGCCTAATTTGGACCGAGATTCATAGGCCGATTTAGGAATTTTTCAGAACTAGGCGATTTGTCATTTTGTGAAGGTCCTCTGAAGTTTCATGTTTCAACTATTTTTAACTTGTAATGATTTATGTTTGGTTATTTTTTTAAGAAAATGAAGAAAAAAAATATATTTATTTATTATGACAAGTGAATGCGCGTTTATCAATAACTGATTATAATGAAAGATACAATCATAGATCTGATTATTTTTACTTAATAAATAGTTTGTTATTCTAATATTCAATTAATTTATAGAATTTACATTTTTTTTTTTTACAAATTTGGCTACTGGATTAAGCATTTAGTATATTTATTTACACGATAATAGGATTCGAAAATCAGAAAATTATGGTTTGTCGTCGATAGGTAAAGTATGCCAAATATTATTAAAAAAAAAACTGTGCGCATATATCGAAAGATAACATTTTTATTGGAAAAGGATTTTATTTTTCTTATATCATCTCATTGATATATCTTTAAGAAAACAGAATTCATCGCTGAAGCTAAAAAAGTAATAAAAACAATGCTATTCAATCTCATAGGTCCATAAAAGGAGAAGAGTACAAAATATATAATCGTATTCTTCAAATCCCCTGATCACGAACTGTTCATTTTTTCCATCTTGGTCATGGTAGTCCTTTTCACTTCGATAAAACCGAAAGCAGAATGCCCAGATACGAGATCGACTTTTTGTTTTTAATATCTTTCATTTTTTAACACTTATTCACAGTTATAAATGAATGGATTTAATATCAATTCATTATTTTCAATAAATCTATCAATAAAGATTTCCCTACCCGAAATAATCACAAATTTTAAAAAATAATTTATTAACACATAATTGAACATAACAGAGAAAATTGCGCCTTCTAACTTCTCATTTTTTCAGTTAACAGATCAGATCAAGACAATATGCTCTTATAGCAGCAGTAATTCTAATTGGCTTATTCAAAAAATCGTTAATCCTTGGATTAAATTTAAAAGGATCAAACATTCATCACACATTGTAGCAGAAACGCAGATGACGAATCGTTTGACTCAGATGTATAATCCAATCTTTGAATCAAAGCAGTATCCCAGCTTTCGGAACTTTATATTTTCTTCTCATGAAATTCATGTTAAAGGGATTTAGCATTTGCGTGTCCTCAATTTTAACTCGCTAATGTTCCAAGCAGGGATGCTTTAGCTCTATCTACTGGCTACGATACAGGCCAGTAAAAAAGATGTCTACCTGAACGGACAAAATGTACATGTATATCAAATATAATCTAAATGATATGATTTTCTCATTCCATATGCAGCAATATAAAAAATTATGGCTCAAGAATGCTGATTTTATTGAAGATGAATATCTTCAATAAACTGAGATCTTCAAAATAAAAAAAAAGAATTATTATGAAATAAATATTAATTATAAAGGAATAACCTCGGGAAACGTCTATTGTATTGTTGGAATGTTCTTTGTTTTTGTTATGCTTGTATTGTATTGGAAAGGTTAGGGTTGTTTCATTTAAGAGATTATGCAAAATTGTAAAAATTTTGGATTATAATGTAATATTTAATCATTTTAAATATTTTAGATTTGAATTTTAAATAATAAAGAATGCGAGTCTTAAATTTTTCATATAGTCTAGTAGATGATGTGAAAAGAATGTAGCATATAAATACCAGTTTGATTCATTGTAAAATTTTACCGCTTAGTTATAAGCGATGTATCTTAAAAATAAGGATTAACTACAGGCCCAATTTATTTATATTAATATAGTGTTTTTAAAGCAACACTTGGGTTTTTCTGGGATGGACGTTTTAATTTTGAGCCACAGACAGACTTCAAAGATGACACATGAGCTGGCAAGCCGTTTTCCAAATTTCCACACCACACCACACCAGCAGGAGGACATTTGGTGCTGACGAATGTAATGTACACTTACACCAAACCTTACACGACGGTTCTTGGATAGAATCTGGTTTCGAACCAGGAACTTTCAGGTTTCGAAGCCGAAACACCTTACCATCAGACCATTGCTGTCCAACAATAAACTAAGACTTTACACTGATAAAATGTGCCCGAATTAACGTTAACTCAAAATGTTAGGAAAATTCAAAGGTAATATTAGCAGTAAATCAGCGGGAATTTTTTCCACGTAATATCTCTGTAATAAAAACATTCTCTAATAAATGTACTTGTGTATTATTAACCCTTTAACTGTTTTATTTTCTTTACTATCTAATAAGATGACACCTTCTATTTTGGGAATATTTTCTCATTTTGATTCAAATGGAAATCCATTGAATACTTGACTTATCTATGCATTCGAAGTCATTTTAATATTGAATTAGAATCGTTTTGAATGGTTTATTTTTGGCTTACAACTATCAAAATTCGATAAATCGATGCACATATAGCACTCGGGCAATAGAGTTAAGCGGTTAATCTAGGGCATTGGCAAACAATAATTACAAAGCAGTATATTGGCATGCAATATTTGGTGGTTAATTCCAATTCCATTTATATACAAATACCAGAAAGACGAACTACGCTTTGGATGTCTTCCCCCTCCCCCTCCAAATGACTGAAATCAGAATTTGGTACAGACCTACAATTATCACAGACCACAATCGTCACAAAATTATATACTTTTAAGTTATTGTGTTTTTGAGTTATCGTAATTGAATGCTTGTTAAAGCGCATAATAAAAGACAGTCAATGCCTTGAAGGATTTGGCTCCAAATTCGTTACATATCTATACTTTAGATATTAAAACTGTGTACCAGATTTTATCTATCTAGCTTTCATCTTTTTGTAGCTATCGTTCTGATAAACACACAAATACACTTCTTCTGAATTTCGTCTAAAATTCAATAGAAATCTTGAAATTCGGTGGAAAGTCTACATACCAAATTTCATCTGTCCAGCTCAAGCGTCTGCCATAGCAGCTTTGAATTATCGTATTCACAGACAGACCGACATGATTCGGAAATGTCTGAAAGGTAGAGTTTGCCCAAATCTCAAATTCAAATTTTTTGACTGGTACAGTACTTTTTCTTAGAGTACTCCGCATATGAGAAAGTAAAAAATAAATGGTAAATTCACAAAATTCACAAAAATTGGGAAAGTATTTATGGAGCTATATTTCTTTACAATTACAATTTTTCTTTATTTTCAATTCTGTTACTGTTTATTTAATAGGTGCGAGTAATACTGATTAATTTATTGTATTGAACGAATCGAGTTTATAACCAACTACCCAATTGAAATTTCTTTTTCCAAAAACTTTTATCCGATAAATAGAAATTTTTAATAAATGCATTATTTTATTAATTTAAAAATTGCGAAATTAAAAATGTACCACAGTGTGACAGTTTAAATCGAACTCGACAACTGCAAAACGCAAATTGCTAGCTGGATGAAATTTGTCTAACAACTGACATGTAGATTCGTATAAAATTTGGAGCCAAATACATCAGGTGATTGACCGTCTGTCAGTCTGTTCTTTTGCTTATATTTAAACTCGATATTTTGAAAAGTAACAAGTTCGATAAATAAAGGCTGGTTCGCAATTTCAGCATCTAAAGTGCAAACGTTTATCAAATTATGACCAAATCACCAAAAGGTTTGCCTGTCTCTCAGTCTGTGATTTTCCATGCACGCAAAAACGATAGCAAAAAACACAATGTCTCAAATAAATAACAATTTAGTATGCAATAGTTGTGATAAAATTTTCGTTTCAATCGGTCGAAATAGGCCCCAAACGCATTCGATTTTCTGGTAACGTGTCATGTATCTACGATTAATCGTCAAAAATTGCACGCTCGCTTCAGGAAAAGCACTGGATCAATCTTTCATAGTGTTGTTCGCCAATGACATGCAATTCTTATTTCTTCACTATATTAGTAAGCATATAATTGCTATGTGTGAAAATGAAAGTCTGAGCCCTCGTGGAATTATGGTCTGGACTTAAGTCCACAATTTTATGCGGAGGCACGTGTGTGTGTGTGTGTGTGTATGGGGTTAACATACGCGAGAGGGTTTCAGAGAGTGATCTTCCGCTGGTTTTGCACATCAGTAATATCTCACCTCAACAGAAGTATAAAACTTAGGTCATATTTCAGCCTTTGAATTGAAACAACTAAATCTAAAATTTCACTGAATAAAATCTTTTATCGGTTTAAACTTTCAAATCTTTCAAACCTTTGTCCATATAGGAAAATAATTGTAATTTTAATAAGTTCCGAAATGAGGGTCAAAATATTTGGCCATTTTAGCTTGCCATTTTTTTTTTTTTTAAAGCAACTCTATCCGGAGGAAATTGTTGACCCAGTAAAAGTGAATTATCAAAACAAATGAAAAAATGATAAATAATACCGATTAAACAGCTCCATAATATTTATTTTCTGGAAAAAGGATAATACAACTTTTTGGATGGCGATAGAGATTCAATGAAATTTTTATTCGGGTTCTCATGAAATAATTTAATTTTTAATCTCTTGTTTTTTGTGAAAGAACTGAAATTATAAAATAAAAATATTATCAAAATTTGAATTTTTGATCTGTTTTCGCAAAAACGATAACCTTACGTATTCTGTAATATAATTTTTCAGACATTAAATTGCTCCTGAAACTGTGAAATTTTACTTACAATTCGTACTATTTCATCTGTTAGTTTGTTTCCAATTTACATGCTTTGGTAATTGTTAGAATAAAAATTCATTCTGCGCTGCTGAATTTTTTTTATGAACGATATCCGTAACAGTGTGAAAATATGCTATTCTTGAAAAGAAATATTTCTAAATCTTCCAGAATGCGAATTGTATGCTTATTGATCTTAAAATGTGAAGTTATTTCTTCTCATGTGACGCAAAATATGATAATGTCGAGCGAAGATGTTCTCCTTTCTCGAGCGTAAATTGATATTTTATCTCCATTCATGGCGAAATCTTGCTGCAATTTTGCCGAAAATTACCGCCATAACGTTTGAAACAACGGACTTTCTTATATTTCATATTTAACCACTGTCGCAAAAGCCAAAATAACGGTATTAAAATCGCCGTATAACCGAAGAAACATCTGGCAACGATACATTCGCAGACGATTGTTCAATAAAGAAGGAAACAAAGAAAACATCTTTTTCTTCTTCTAGAAGATGATTGCATGAAAGCGTACTTTATGAACCACAACCGCCAGGATTAACATAACTCCATTGTATCATAAAACAGAGATGGAGGCAAAAGCGATTTCAAAACCTGGATTTCATTTCTGGGTTTCAAGGCCGCATTACGCATGCTGCATATTTTTTCTTTCTCTGACCTTGCTCAGTTTTAATACTCGCGCATGCATTAAAAAATTTTATGCTTGCGGGTTTTTTTCCCTTGATCTATTATTTAAAATATCTTAGTTGCATTAAAATAATTTAATGTTATAAAAACAGCTTACCAAAATGAAACAAATTCCAAAATAATAATACTTTTATTTGTTAACACACTGCGTACGGGTCACGAGATTTCTCGTTTTGAGCAGGCCGAACGTTGTGACCGGGTCAAGAAATATCTCGTTTTCATATTTTTTCGTCTAAATCGATGCATAACCAGCCAGAGGCAAATATTTAACACATTAACCACTTAACTGTTTTATTTTCTTTACTATCTAATAAGATGACACCTTCTATTTTGGGAATATATTCTTACTTTGATTCAAATAGAAATCCATTGAATGCTTGACTTAACTATATATTCGAAGTAATTTTAATATTGAATTATAATCGTTATGAATGGTTTATTTTTTACTTACAACTATCGAAATTCGATAAATCGATTCACGTATGGCATACGGGCAAAACAGTTAAAGGACCGCAAAAACATCTGTAAGACATAAGACATACGCATGGGACAGCACGTTTTACTACAAACGTACGTTCTAAAATCATAACTTTGTTATTTATGAAGTAATAGCAGACAGGACACGCAACACGAGGAAACTCGTGAACGGTCCTTAATGTCTTAAAACAAGATACTGCTGCAAATCGTTCTGAACACTATTGCACAAGGGAATATGCTTTACTAAATATCACACTTTTTAAAGCATTATTCTAGTCAAAATAAATGTAAAAATCTTATGTAATAAATATATGTATAGAACATAGTAATATTTAAGAATACTTTATGTAAATATAATACCAAGTGCAAATTAAAAATGTGCATATATGCATCCTATTGCTTGCCAAGCATGCTTGTAGAGCGTTCAAAAATGTGCGGGTCCTGGAAGCGCGCAAAGCACCGTACGAAATATGTTAATTAGACAACGGAAACAAAAGGAAGGTACAGTACACTCCGGCTTAATGTGGTGAAGGGCAGGCCGGATAACAAAAAAGCCGAATAGGCCAGAGTTCTATGAATTCATTTCTTTGCCCACCAATACCAGAAAATTTTATACCAAAAGTCACTGTTATAATATGTATTTTCTCACTTCTTCACGTACCCTTCATTTATCTTAGTGTGAACACCACCGTTGTCCAGTGAATCATAGAAGCAGTTGCCGGTAATGTGTCGAGTTAAAATAGAAGGGTCCTTACTGGTAGTTTACATACTACTGCCCTGCACGTTTCAAGAATTTATTAAAGAAAAATATCAGTTAAGGGATATAAGCTGCTCACATTTTAACATAAATTCGGTAAAGCCCAACTTAAATGCAGGAAACAATGTAAATAGTAGGTCTTGGGTGATTAAGAAAATTGGCTGAAACTGATTTTATTTTTCACTGATAAATGATTACACAGATATGAAACTGTAACCCTAAGATAACTTACAGTTGATAAGTTATGAAAAAGTCCTTAATAGATGACTTAATAGACATCTTGCCTTCCTTATTTAATTACGATAAAAGAAAACTAGGCCGGATAGTACAGAAGCCGGATAGTCGCGAATCGGGTACTCGGGAGCGTACTGATGTTTGCAAATGCTTGATTGTTACTTGTTATATTATGCAAAAATATTTTATATCAAAGACAAATGCAATTTAGTATCAAAAATCAAAATTAATATAAAAAATTAGAAATGCGGATAGTTCGTCTGATGTAAAAGCTTATCTAATATAACTATTTGACTGGAAATAAAAGTGAAAAATATGACATACTATATTATTAACTAACGAGGGGAAAAAATGAGCCGAATGCTAAGATGTGATGCAAGCGATAAAAAAAAGAAACTATGTTATAAAATTTTTAAAAAATTTGAACAACTAAAATAGGTACATTAAATAATTCGTTTTTCTCTGCAACTTTCTTAAATTTAAAAATAAATATTTTTAAAAAATCTCTTCTACTAGTGTATTTAAAAGGAAGGTTATTCTTATCAAAAAATGTGAAGGTTAAAATGCTATTAAGGTATTTTAACCCTTTTGCACTCTAATGTCTTCCCTCAGTCACCATTCAAGATGGTGCATCGTTTTGAAATTTTATTTAATTTTAATTGTTAAAGATACCTACAGAGTGTTAAAAATATGTAGATTCATTTTTCAGGGAAACTCAACGTAAAATAGTTGCATGCAATTATTTTTTGTTTTAATCAACAGGTCCGTGTAGTAAGTGAATAATTATGCATCAAATCATCTTTCCGCGTGCAAAGGGTTAATATTTTTTCTATGTAGCAAAAAAACTGGAATGGATTATTATAAGTTATTAAAACTATCAACTGCAATCCTTACGTTAAATATTCATTCGTGTCATTAAATGCAGAATATTTAATTCAATTTCTTTAGTAACTCATATGATGACTCATATTAAACTCACTTAATGACTCATATTAAAGTCCTGCTTTGAAACTGCCTATGTGCTATTACAGAATGGATCTAGATCTAGCGATATTGAACTATGACCGGACGACAAGGACAAGTTGGTACCTTTCTTTCCAAACTTTCGTACCATATTATAGGCAAGACAGACGTTTGACACTCGACATCATATTTCCTCATCTATACTGTCAACTTTCGTGAAATCTGATCTCAAAGTTGAGATCTTACAGCTAGACAACCTCAGTTTGCTAATAATGAGTGGTTAGTGAGCTATTAAAAGCTAAACAGAATTTCATTCTATTATATCTTTCCTCAGATTCTATTCATATTTCAAGAACATTAGTGTTGCTTGAAAAATTGTGCTTGCTGATTCAATGTTAATCTACACGCAAGTACATTAGTAATAAAACAACCTAGTTATTATGAAAGCATTTTTACTTATTTGCCGGACCCTCGGGGGGGCACCTCGAAATGAGGATGAGATGCTTCCGGCATGGTGGTTGGATCTCGCCACCCTGGAGGGTACACTAATAGGTGGGGGATCTGGCTCCCCCCATCGATGACGGGACGTACTTCCTTCGGGGAGGGTTGTACCGTGGCCGATGACGGCCCTTAGGACTCAACCACAGTTCCCGCCAATTGCTGTTGCGGCGGTCCGGTCATTCAGTTTTATGGTTTAAATCCGTGTGCCTTAGGGCGGGTCGGAGAGTTAGAAGGTTGACTTACTTATTTGCCGGACCCTCGGGGGGGCACCTCGAAATGAGGATGAGATGCTTCCGGCATGGTGGTTGGATCTCGCCACCCTGGAGGGTACACTAATAGGTGGGGGATCTGGCTCCCCCCATCGATGACGGGACGTACTTCCTTCGGGGAGGGTTGTACCGTGGCCGATGACGGCCCTTAGGACTCAACCACAGTTCCCGCCAATTGCTGTTGCGGCGGTCCCGTCATTCAGTTTTATGGTTTAAATCCGTGTGCCTTAGGGCGGGTCGGAGAGTTAGAAGGTTGATTACTTATTTGCTGAATTTGCATTTTACGTATTGCAACTGAATTTGCTACATTTTGTAAAAATAGAGTTTGTTATTGATATTTCCCTCTTTTCCTGATGCAGTAGAGTCCTTTTTATTTGCGTGTTTTTGATGACATCGTAATATTTTCAGAACCCAAATATTTGAAAAATTATTAATTTTATTTAAAGTCGTGAATTTCAATTATTAGTCATGAATTTGAGAAAGAAATTGATTTTGAAATTCCATAATAATTATAATAATAAATTATAAACTAATGATTGAAAAGTAAAAAAAAAAACAATGAACAAAATATTCTATATTTTAATTTTAATATAAATAAAACTTATCGTAGCTGTGTATGCATTTATATATTTATGAACGTATGCATATTTCACATCTCCTCCTAAGCGTCTAGGTCAGTTTCAACGAAACTTCGTACACTTATTCTTTCAGGCAAGAGAAAGAATACCGTTAACTTTTCTAAGAGAAAAAAATTAATCAAATATTCAATAAATTATTAATTAATCGGAAATTTGCCACTATTCTGCAATAAATTCGAGAAAATTATTTTACTAGAAATAATGTAATACAATCTGTAAATTCAAATTTTTACTACAACGATACCAAATTCCTTTGTGTGCAATTTTTTCTTCAATTAATATAAATTTTTTTGAAATTTTATATGGACTAGTTTGATATACTTTCACAGTAAGACTCTGGTCCACTATCACTATTCTTTTTAAATTTTGTTTTATGTTTTGCATTTTTTTTATTTGTTGGTTTAGAGCCTTTATCTAACAGTGAAGGGAAGAATTGTATACCCTTAAATTTCAAACGATTATAAATGACCATGGTCAAAGGACTGTCAATCAAATGATTTGATTTAATAAAAGGATTGTGTTTATTATAATAAGTTATGAATAATTATTTTTCGGTTGAAAATGTTAAATATAAAATAATATTAGTGTCTAGCAATAGCAGATATACTAACTAGTATTATATATGTATTTTTGTTAAAAAATATTTTTATTGAATATGAATTGAAAAAAAGGATAAATTTGGTAAAATTTGAGACTTCATCCTTAATAAAACTTATCTTTACATTTTTTTATTTAAAAATATAATTTTTAATTAAAGTTTAGTATTATTTGAATTTATTATGTAATAATGTACATTTTTTTTCTCTTTTCAGTGATTTTAAGGAGTCCTTGCTGGGGATTTTCTGCCGAGTCGACATTTAAATGCACATTGTATGATTAATCCAACATTAAATTTTGTTTTAAGTAATTTATGTTGTTAAAATTCTTACTGTTTAATTTAGAACCACTTGCTTAAATAAAACCGCATGTGCCTTTGAATTTACTGCAAAAAAACTGATAGGAACTTTCTCATATCGTTTGCAATTACAAATTTTTACTCTGTATGAAAAAAAAATCAGATTCCTATTTATTAAGCGATATTAATAAAGATTAGAATTTTTAATGAATGAATTTTGTAAATTAAATGATTTATCATTGTTTAATAATATTAAATCTTTAATATTAGATGAAAATTTAAAGCTTATGAAAGAACATTTTTTTGCATATCTAAAATTTCCAAAAATTTAAAAATTATTTATTAATAGAACTATTAATTTTCATTTGCAAATATCTGCTTAAATCGCAGTAAAATTTATGATTTTTAAATATAATCTTATTTCAATTTTTTTTCTCTTCTTTTTTTGTGTTTAGTGTGTTTGTATTCAGATTATTTATGGAAAATTCTGTGTTTGAAAGTTGTAAATGTTTTATTTTTCTTATTAAAATCCGTGAAAGATACATGTTTAATATTTTCAAAATATCTTTAAAGCAGAGGGAGAAAAGTTTTTTTAATATGCCATTTCGTTGAGTGTATGCTTTTACCAATTTATTCAAGTATATGCAATTGTAAATTGTGGATATGAAATAAATTATAACTTATTGCTGGTTGAAATCACTGTATATGCATATATCTTTGCGAATGTATTTCAAAATAAAATGTAACACTCATTTCGTTTGTTTGCATTTCTTTCACATTATAAAAATTTGTTCAAACCGTTTTCTACTTACCACAATGAAAAAGATTGATTATAATCGCTAAGTTTTTAAAATTAATACAGGGTGTTCATTAATTATTGTCGGGGTGTCCGTACCTCATAACTTTCGAATAAAAAATATTACGCAGAAACCGATTACGTATTCGTAAATTACAACTCAAAGAATTTTACGTGGCAACAATACGAAGAGGTGGACCAATCCCATAGCCTCCGAGATCACCAGATATAACACAGCTGGACTTCTTTCTATGGGGGGTTGTTAAGAACATTGTGTACAAGACCCCTGTGCCCTCTCTTGATGAATTGAAGCGCAGAATTGTTGCTGCGATCCAAAATGTTACCCCACAAATACTGGAGAACACTTGGAGGGAAATCGAATTTCGTCTCGATGTGTTACGAGCCACGAAGGGCAGCCATGTGCAAATTCATTAATCTTTTTAATATCATTAATAAAATTCTTTGAGTTGCAATATGAATACGTAATCGGTTTTTGCGTAATATCTTTTATTCGAAAGTTATGAGGTACGGAAACCCCGACAATAATTAATGAACACCCTATATTGTTCGGTTTTCATGACAATAAAAGCATTACAAAAAACAGACTAAGTTTTTAACAAAGAAGGAATTAATAAAATGTATGGAATAGAAATTTATATAATATATTATTTGAAACAAGATTTAAGTTGATATGTAAAAATTCCACAAAAATAATTATAATTTGTTCATAAAAATATGTCATATCTACAAATAAAACATAACGAATCATTGTATGCATTATAATTTACAACATTAATTTATCAATAATTAAAAAAAAGTCTATGTAGAAAGAAGCGAGATTTTCTTTTGCTAAATTAATGGCTTATATATATATATATATATATATATATATATATATATATATATATATATATATATATATATATATATATATATATATATATGTATATATAAATCATTAGAATAATGATAAGGAATCAAAATTGCAGAGAGCGCGGATTGAAAATGTTAAATAATTTTATTAACAAGTAGAATATATTATCTAGACAACATGTGACAGAATTTTTAAGTTGTAACAAATTTCAGTTTAACTCTTAGTTTACTGACATGTCCAGTAATCTTTCTAAGAAGATCTGCCAAATTTTGGGCCTAAAGAAAACAACATATAAAAAAAAATCTGATTCTAAAATTTGAAAGGCCACCTCATTTTAATAGATGAAAATAGTTACGTAAGTCACATAATTTAAGCGGATTCTAAAATGCCTTTTCAAGCAAAAACTATGCTGACCTTGCACGACAACAACAAAGAATCCTCTTTCGTGCTTTATGAAGCTCCAAAACATCAGTTTTATTTCTTTTGCAAAAAATTATGGACCTGTTTTCAGTCTCAGAGTTCTTGAAATATGAGGCTCAGTTAGTGAGTTTATTTGTTTTTTTATTCATAAATAATTAGGAGTTTCAGACCGAATGATATTTGTTATTGTAAAAAACAAAACGCTCTCCAGTATATCGTTAGTAGTACATGCTTTGGCGACGTCTCAAATCGTTCTTAATTATACTGGTATCCATATATATTAAAGAATAAACACAAACTGCTAATTTTCGTACATAAAAGTAATTTGTGAGTGTCCCAAAGAATCTTCCTTAATTGCCAGGAAAGGAATTAGTCATTACCGATTGGTTGTTGAATATGCAAATGTTTTCAATCATGTCAAAGTCACAGAAGATTATAAGGAAAGCGGAGAAATACCAAAAAAAATTATTTGTTATGCATATGAGAAGTCATTTCTCTTAACATTGACAAATCATATGGATCAAAGGTTACGCATAGATGATTTTTAACCAAGTAAATATTGCAGTTGAATTTATAAAAGATCGTCCTGTTTTTGCCGATTATTTTGAAAGTTCTAAAGGCGTATCTATACAGTTGCGGTATCGATTTAACAGATTAAAATAGTTTTTAGATGTTAGGATTCTGATAGATCCTCAAAAACGACACACAAATGTGGATCATTTTACAAAGTTTACAGTCAAAGAATTCATTTAATGACTGCTGTTAAAATGGCGAAAGGAAATAAAAACGCTCATAGATTTGAATATGACGACAGATATGATATTAGCATATTATTTTGTTTGCTCATAAACCAGTTAGATGCATTTCAGGGATTATTTCCAACATAAAGAAGAGATGTGAACTGTATGTTGAACAAGATAATTGGATTAATCGGTGCTGGCAAAATGTTCTTATCACACATAATTTTTTTTTTTTATTACCCGATTCAAGATACCAGTATATTTGGCATGAATTTGGAACTGCTTATTCATTCAATGACATATTGGAATTTGACCCTACAAAGTGGTTTTACGGTCTGTGAAGCAAGACATTGAATCAACGTACAGAAAGCTGTTCCTTGAAAAGGGGCAACATGCTTACATGAATTTATTAGGATTAAATTTAAATATTTAATAAAATTTACAAATTATATTTTTAATTGAAAATTTTTCAAAACTACTTTTTTTTCTCTATTTATCTTACATTTAAAAAGATTAAATGGCTTAAAGATAAAGGTATAATGCTGTATATAGTAAAAGTAAATATGCGTATAGTAAAAAGGAAATATTCTCTAAAATAAGTAATTTAAAAAAATAGCTAATTTAGACATTTTTTTACCTAATTTTCTATTAAAAAATTCAAAAGCATTTAATTTAGTTACATTTTAATTGAATTTTTCATTAAAATTTTTTTTTTAAAAAGCACAAAAGTTAAGAGATTCAAGCAATGTTCAAGAAATAAAAACTCAAAGATTTTTCGTGTAAACAAACGACATATAGAAACATTCTAAAATATTGTTATTTACAAAAAAAAAAGTGTTTAACAGAAATTAAGATAATGCTGAAAAAAATTTCAGATTACGGAACTGCAGAAAATTTCTAAGAATTTCAGCTCTTTCCAAGAGCTTAAAAATGGCAAAGGGAAAAGTATTTGATGCATAAATATGTTAAATTTTATTGAAAATTACTTTAATGTAGGTATATGTATTTCTTTTAACAATAAAAATATAATCATAAACTTAGTATTTGGGAACCTAACGCTCTTGTTGTTACAAGCGTTTTCTTGTTATTTTTCGTTCAGCACAGCATACTTAACAAAGCAAGCGATTTAAAAGTTTAACATTCTTGCTTGAAGTTTTATCAAATTCTTTTCCATAATTCATCTCTACAAATTTGAAATTAGAGAAACAAATTATTTGACATTTTTCTCTGATAATTTTTTTTTAAATTTTAAAAATAATCTCACTACATATTTGTGAGAAATCAGTAGCTGAAGCAGTTATGGATGTTCTTCCAAGATACTGAGATACAAATTGGAAATATTTGAATCAGTTTTTAATTTTACAGAGTCAATGTTTAAAAAACGTACTTAATCTCATCTCCTGGACTTTCTCTTTTGTTAATGATACAATATGGAGCATTTAGTGCTTTATGGTACAGAGAAGAAAATCACATTCCACAGTTTTAGCTTTGACGTAAAAATAAATAAAATATTGAATATTAAAAAAATATTCAATAATTTATTAAAAATAATAGAAAATTGAATAAATATTTCACCCAGTTCTAACGTTTGGGAGATAAAAATCAGATATAATGTCCCGTATGATGAAGTTTCGTATACTGCATTTTCGACTTATGATAAAATATCCACTAATAAAGAAATTGACGGACGTTTGATGGACTTAAGTCAAAATTTGAAAATGATATACAATTCTGACCATAATACAATAGGATGAATTTAATCTTTTTAGCTCTTTGTATTTTTGAGTTATCAAATCCAAAGTCTAGCGGGCAGGCAGATTTCATATGAACAGATTTCTCCCAAAATCTGACAAATGTGCTTTTATTGGTCTCATTGGTAGAAATAGATGCAATCGAGTAAAATCATGGTGCAATGTATTTTATATTAAACATTTTTTCTAATGAGCATTTTTGTAGCAAGTCAATTAAGACATAGTCTATAATATAAATCAAAATTTATTTCAACTTACGGAATTTTGGATCCAGTTTTAGGAAGGAGGCATCAACTACTGTCCTGCTATATAGAGTTCCAGGTTTTAACACAACAATAAAACTGGGTAATGATCGGCAATTGTCCTTTATTCGATGACGGAGCATTATGGAAAAGAAAAGTCAATTGGTTGATACTTTTCGTTATAAGATCCATTTTGATAATAACACGAAGCTCAGCTATGTCCTCCATAGCAATTGATATATAGGAGACTTTCCACATAGTTTTATATTGACCATAGTTTGAAATTTTCTTTTCTAGGCGTCGTCAAACTGAGATTTCACCTGTAACATTCAAGAAAGCTGCTTAACATCAGTCAGTTATTACATTTTTGTATGTATTCTACAATTTTTATTTTCAAAAAACTACCAGACGGATTTAAGTGGATTCATTTGTCAACGAAATAATTATTTTCTTTAAAGGTGATTTTACACTTAGCCAGGTACAAAACATCCAGTAATACCACGCATGCGCAGAAACTGCACAGTTCGAGACAAGAACTTGCTGTTGTCCGATCTCTTGGCGCATGCGCTATCTTCCTTCTCCGCATGCGTGACGTATTGGAATCTCATAACAAGCCGAGAGTAAATCCACCTTTAGGCAATGTAAAAATCGCGTTACAGTTACTGTCTATTTTTGGAAAAGGAAGCCACTCACGCTTTTGCGCATGCGGTAAGAAGAGTTGATTTTATAAAAATAAAAGATTTACGATGGAGCAGATGTTTTAGTAATGCATTAAACCCAGATTAAAACCGAAATTAAATGGCGTAGAAATTGTGGATAACGTACAAAATGGAACTAACCCATACGAACATTAGCTAATTTAGGTATTTTACAGTCTTAGAATTTGTTTCATTATGAGGTACTTTCTTTTTAATAAGACGGTCAATTTAGTTTAATATTTCAGCGTATTTTTAAAATATTAAGCATTTTTAAATAATTTTTTTTATTTTATCTTAATATATATTTGTTTTGGTCTATCCATTGCGATTCCAGAAGGCTTGATGAATAGGCACAATATTATTAAATCAGATGTCCGGCTTATAAATATTTTAATACCTAAATAAAGAAAATGAAAACTTATAGGGACCTGATCAATTACACTTGATAAAGTGTTAAAATCATCCTATTTTATCATTCATACAACTTTTATGAATAATAAATATGCAGGTTTCGAATTAAAATAAAATACTAGTGAAAAACAAGAGTCTAAATGAACGAAAGGCAGAGTTTATTGAATCCGCCTTTCAATGAACTCTGGGAATAAGGTAATCTTAATTACTACATATCACCACTTTTGGGAATAAAATCATACAATGTGGTATCTCGGGTATCTGGAGAGAAAATTATTCGATGCATTCTAGTAAGCTATGATATTTTAGAATATCAACTCGTTTCGTAGAAGCATTTGGACTTGCACATGAAATTTTGCATACGAATATAGATTAGAAGTAAACTGCGATTTCTCGTAGAAAAAGTAAAATTAAATGCCCGAAATTTAAGTCAGAATTAAATTTTATCATATCCTAAAATGTATCATTAAAAATCTTTAACCAGTAAATTGTTTTTGATGAGTATATTAGTCGTGGTAAAAATACATTTTGCATTATGATGAATCTATTCAATTATTATAATCATAATTATATATAATTGTAGTAAATATTTATATATTATATATATATATATATATATATATATATATATATATATTTATGACAATTTAGATACACATTCAAAGAGCTCGAAACAATTAACTGGATAATCGTTTGCAGAAAAACATGTAAACGAATTAGTTTACTTAAAATTTATTTCTTTCCACTTAATATGAAAACAGTCTGAACCACATTAACATGCTGCAAGCATCGAAAATAAATTCAGATGGAATAATGGACTATGTATGCACTTAGAAAAAAAAAAGCAATATTTTCTAACTGTCCGTTAGTTTAACAGCTAAGTTTTTTCTTCATGAAATATGACTCCAACGAAATATGAAAGAACTTTGATCGAAAACTTTCTACATGTTCATATTTTTCCAGTGATTTACACTCGTAACATTTAGTCGAAAGAAAGTATTGATAATATAACTGATCTTAAAAGAAAGAAAAAGATTTAAAAGCATCATAAATTCTTTTTACTGTCATTTTAAGAAGGACAATAAATCTTATAATGGCAGCTATTATTGTGTGCATATGTGCATTGTGATCCCATCAATAGTTAATTTTGATTTATAATTCAGAATAAACCTTTTTGAACTGCTGATTCTGAAACTTAATTCAAATAAAAGTCATTTTCCAAAATCTAACATTTTTTTTTAAAAAAACCAAGGCATTAAATGGTTAATTTTACGAATGAAAACAATTGTAAGCAAATTTCAAATCGCTATAACGAATTCAGCTGAATTCAAAACCAGAGCAGTCTAAAAATATACTTCAACTTGTTTTCGTTTACTTCTAATTTTATTTGAAACATCCCTGTAGCAGATATTTCCTGTTATTGATCTTGATTACCTGATTAATATTCTAAATCTCATCGAATTACACGTTATTCCTCTAGATTATGCAATAATATGTGTAAATGAGACCGCATTCTAAATCTGTGCTTTAATTTTGTAATCTTCGATTCAATGGTTCGAGCTGATACAAACAGATGCTTATCATACCAAATAATTAGAAAGTTTCTAGAAATTTGGTGTTTACATTTAGTAAATTTAAGCACTTTGAACATTTGCTAATAGTTTTAAGCATTTTTCTATGGAATGATTTCCATTTCAGTTTTTCACTTATTTATAAGACAGCAATATTCTACAGATGTATTTCATACCACACACCAACGGGATGGGTCGATCCGAAATTTTCTCATACTCCTTAATAAAAATGGTATTTTCCCATCTTTTCGTATAAAAATTGTGACTCTTGGTTAAAGCTGTGAACATCGCGCATGCTCAGATTTTCATTTTCAGAGTCCCGCATGTGAACATTTTGCGCTTCGTAAGACAGTGAAGAAAATCAAATACATTTTAGAATCCCTTTTCCTCCGACTTATTGAAATCGAAATTTTCCGACAGAATTACATTTCTGATATTAGGTCACATACCAAATTTCATACCAATGCATTTATATCCTTGAGTTTGTAAACAATTGCTTACTTTCAACCATTACTGCAAGTCATGTTAGAGATGATGGTGGCTGTACAAGTGGCATTATTCTTTTTGCTTTTTTTTAAGAACTGGCACAATCTTTGTAAAAGCAATGATATATTCTTTGTACAGCAAGAGGTCGAATTTCGCAGAGTCTTAATTTAAACTTAAAGATAATTAAATCAATGGGTTAAAATTCTCTTAATTCAAAGTTAATTAACGTCTTATGCTCTAAAGATGTATCTGTCACCTGCATCAAATTAATGAGTTTTTAGTACTTAAATCTGAAATCAAGCGAAAGTATTACGTCATTTAAAAAATAAAAATCATTTGCAAATGCCCTTTGTTATTACAGGGCTTGGAATAACAATACATGTCTCAAATATGATGTTCTATTTAATTACGAGATTAAATAAATTCGTAGGTTAAGAGCTACGAATGCTTTAATGCTTTTCCAGTGGTTTCACACTATTAGCTTCAATAATAGCAAGTTTATAATTTGAGTAAATAGAAAGAACATTTAAAATTCTTGAAGTTTCCCACACGAGAATTCCGGTTCTAGAATTCCACAAGACTTTCCAGTTATGGTAAAATATTACGAATTTATTCTGTTCGTTTCAATAAGCAAGTTTCTGGAAGCAATGAGTGACAACATCGAAGATACTCATGATGTACTGATAATACAGTACATCATGAAAATACTGTTGTTGTTGTTGCAACATCATCAGTATTTTCCTATTTTATTTAATATCACTTTAATTGACAGTATATTTTGAATTATAACCTTCTAGATTAAAAAAATATATATTATGAAGTGTAAGAACAACATAAAATGACAAATTGGATTCTACCGCAGTATAACTCAACAGTATAACTTGCTTTGAATAACTCAAATAAATTTGAAATTCTATTAGACTGATAAATGCTGAACTATCAAGATTAATTTTAAGATCAGGTGCACAACATAAAACATACTTACAGTAAATTTATGAAAGTGATTTAGAACCTACCTGTTTCAGATATCCACCAATGTAGTAACAAACTGAGAAGTATTAAGATCAGTTTCTGCAGCTCCTTTTCTTCATAAAAATTAACGTTTCATTTTCACCATTTGGCGTACAATAATTTAAGCGTCGTGTTTCAATAACTTAATCGGTAAAAGTGAAGTTTAGTGTGCCCCTTGCTACGCTAAGGATGCCAAGTCGTCAATAAAGATGGCGGACAAAGTAAACAAACACTTCTGCGGAACAGTTACGGTCCGCAATATAAATATGATTTTTTACTAATGAGTATTGTTTTTTTCTGACTGTCTGCGCCGGTCTATTGTGTGCAGAGCACAAGTTAGAGCATGCGATGACTTCGGCATCTGTAGAAGGCACCGGGCAGAATTTTTTAACTTAAGAAAAACATCCTACGGCTTCGTAAGCAGCGGGAACCTAGTAGCTTCGCTAGCACATTGAACGTAAGGACTGTGTGGATAACAGGAACAATACATAATCAAAAGAAAAGAAATCATCAGAGAAAGAAAAGAAATATCTCATCCAAATCAATCAATTTCATATTTTCACCACACACCGGACATACGCATTCTTCATACAAAATTTCAAACAAGCATCCTTTCCTAACTTGATCAACTTGGAAAAAAAATCCACTCACCCTTGATCTATTCTGCATGTTCGAAATACTGTTTTCCATCCCATTTGCCCGACATCCATTCTTGCACAATTGCCTACATAACAAATTATGAAGGGAACCAACCGTTAGAGCATAAAAAAAATTACAAGAACTGCGAAGAATTCCATTGTAGCTGACTTTTAAACTAAGAATGCAGACGATTTCGTAAAGTAAGAATTCAGACGAATTTTTAAAGCGCATACTGACAATTAAAAATTGCAAAGGAATACATATTTCCTGTTCGTATTCACATTAAAAATAAAATTGCAGTGTCTTATTAGTTGTAAAAAAACTTTTAATTATAATAAAGAACAAAATCACAATCTTTAATCTCTATATTTTTTTTATTATTTGTAATTTAAAATTTTTCATAAAATAGTTGTATTTCGTGTATAACTCAACCATTGTAAAAAGTAGTAAAGAAAACAGCATTAGGGTTGCTAGAAGAGCGGTCCGATGGGTTGCCATATTGGCGACAAACTCGCAGGGCATACTAATCTTCACTTCAACCACTTAATTAACACCACTGTGTTTTAAAACAGTTACGTCACTGCCACTCTATTCATGAAAGCAAATGAAAATTGCTTAAATAAACCTTTTTTACTAAGCTATAATTTCGCTGATGAAAAGTACATACTACGCATGCCTACTGTTATTTTCTTCTAAAACAGGTTTAGTTATATTAACATCCCGTTTAAAGCAACGCTAGGGCTATTTTGGGACGGATCTCGAAATTTTGAACCGCGGTCAGATGACGAGGACAATATCTGAGCTGGCATTCCCCTTTCCACAGCACACCAGCGGGAGGACGTTTGGCCCTGACGGATTTAACGTGTAGCATACCCCCTTACACGTCGGTGGAATCGGGTCCAGAACCTGAAACCGTACGGCTCACTAGCCGAGACCTTTCCACCAGGCCACCGTGGCCCATTAAATATCTGAGATAAACCGGAGGGAGTAATCTTCCCAAAACATTCTCGCAAACTCTCCCTTAAAGGTGTCATTCTCGAGAACGCCTTACATGGCATGGGCTTACAATAGTTGCCAAATATAACTATTTTATTTTGGCGCAAATTTAGCTTTTTAAACAAATCTTTCGTGTCATTCTTGACGAGTGTTTTGGCGATAAATCCCTGGCATGCGGTTAATAGTATCCAAAAGCCGAATTTGTGTTCTAGACACAATGATTCTTAAATTATCAAAATTCAAATTTGTCGCAAAACTGCACTGGTAGTTACAAAATCTCGTGCCAAATTTGATATATTTAAGTCATTCCGTTTTGAAGTTATCGCGTTTACATGTTTCTGAAAGTACAGACCGACAGACGGACAACTCTTCGGTGGATTTGGCTCAAAGTTTGATATTTGTCTACACTATAAATGTTAAATCTGTGTACTGAATCTGTGTACTGGAAAGCTCTTAGTCTTGTGATTATCGTGTTAACTTATGTTCGAACAGACGGACATCTTCTGATCAGATTTTACTCAAATTTTGATATAAATCTGCACATTTGGTGTAAAGACCCTATACCGAATTTCAACCGTCTAGAGTAAAGCGTTTTTGAGTTGTCTTTGTCACAGACAGGCGGACTTTTTCCCAAAATGTGTTTTTCGAATTCAGGGAGACCTAAAACGTGGATATTCATCAAATCCTCGAATTCGAAATTTTTGACAATTACTCTACTTTCTCTGTACTACGTATGAGAGAAAGTAAAATAAAGCAAGAAATGTGCTCTTGTGTTGGTGTGATACTCATCTTATCTAAAAGCTACAATGGAAGCAATGAGAGCTTTTATTCAGACATAATCTTTTTACTGGGAGCAAATAAAAACTCCAACGAGGATGTGTGTCCGTTTCACAATAGGCGTAGAAAATCTATGTAAATATCTAAATATTCCGTTGTACTGCAAGGTCCAGATTTTTCTGGGTAACAATCATTTTACTTAACCCACTGCGAACATGTAAATAGTTTACTAGTGTAAGTAAGGAAAGATACTCACGAAAATATGATAATTTTACTGTCCATTCGTAACAAAGAGCACATCCATCTTCAGCTTTCCATTCAACTCCAAATGTTTCATTATTCTTATGTAATTTATGTTATAAAATTTTAGATATTTCTTACCTTATTTTTAGCATGCATTCATTTCTAGTCGGCAAGCACTGTAATAAGAAACGTTAAAATAAATATTAACTTCATATTACTCTGGGCCATTTGCGATAGGTATTTGCCCTCTACTTTTCATTGAAAAAGATCTTTTGAAACTACCCTGGTGGCGCTTGTTGGGAAGCAGCAGTGTGGAGGGATCAAATAGAATTTCACGGAAAATTATTTCCTTAGTGCAATCAAGCATTCCGTGAGCCTGATCACTATGTGATCAGTGTATTAATTTGTAATTTCTTGTAAATGTAATTTCTATGTATTACACTATGTAAATTTCTTAATCATTAGTGCAATCAGGCTCACGAAATGCGCGATTGCACTATGATGACGGCTGATTCTGATATGATTTCATCTCAAAATCATAAACTTATTCCTGAATAAAATCTTTATGACATAGCTCGAATCAAATTTTCATTACCACAACCAGATAAAAGAATGCCGGCGTCCTGGCATAGGGATAGTGCATCTTCCCCGTGATTTGGGCGTCCCGAGTTCGAGTCCCAGTTCGGGCATGGCGGTTTTCCCCCTGTGCTCTAACTGTGAGGTGTGTGAATGTGCCCCCCTGTAAAAAGGGGTTGTGCAAGCGAATGTGACGCATGAGGTAGCTAAGTCGTACTTTTGGCCCAAGTTGGCGCTAATGAAAAAACATTAGACGCTGACGCGGCTTAAATCGCCGATAGATCTGTCGGCGGGCTTGTAAAGTGCCATAAGTAACAACAACAGATAAAAGAATATATCTATGTTTCAGAACTAAATACAGAGTTGCTGGCATAAATAATTTTCCACTATGTCTTGCTGAAATTTGAAAAATTCTCTCTGGAAGATTATGATAGTTTTAATTTATTGGATATGTACCGTTTGAAAAGATGGCTGCATTCGGTACTCATGATATAATTTGAAGTCTTGTACACTCTATCAAAAATTATCAGAAAGAAAACTAAACACTTTTTTTTTGAAATTTTAAATTCAGAGACTTGTAAGATTTAACTGCATCTAAAAATTGTTACAGTATTCTGGATTTGGAATAAGACTATTTGCTCCTCATCAGTTTCCTTCATGCGCTAACCATTAGATTTCTCTCAAATTTTGTTGTGCAAATCTCTTTATGTTTGATTTTCAAAGAATTTTGAAATGTTTATTTAAACTAAAAGCTTAACCCTCTGACTACCGATTTTATTAAAAATATTAACATCTAGATGCAACGTTTGTAAACAAGTTCAAATATGTTTAAAAAGAAGTGAACTGTTATTTATATGCCACCCTATATAATCTATACTTACATAAAGCTCAATGTGTGTGTGTGTGTGTGTTGGCGCTCTACAGGCCAGGTCATTTGACCTACAGCCACCAAATTTGGTACATGTATACTTTGGAGGTCGGGAATGTGCACCTGGGGTCCCTTTTTTAGAATTTTGAATTAGAATTTTAATTATTAATTAAAAACTAACTTTCCCACCAAAAAATCTTCCATTTTCCCCACCGCCAAATGAGTAAGGCTTCAGTTTTTTCCCCAACAGTAATGAGGCTAGTGTTAATATTTTTCGGCCGATTATTTCAAACGATTCTGTTTATTTTCTTAATGTTTTATGCATTTAAAATTAAACATTGTTAAGGAATCGATCTTTCAGATTCATTCTGAAGTATTTTTGAATTAAAATAACACAAAATAAAAGAAATAAAAAATGTCTAATCTGCATAGTGCTACCCCAACTGGCGTAGAAAAATTCACGCATATGCGTTACCGTAACTGACGTTGAAAATTCACGCATGCGCATTGTGTTCTGATTGTTGACAATATTATCAACGGATGATTCTTGATTTAAATTATTTTTAAGTTACATGCATGCTTTTGTAATTAAATTGTATTTATGTTAGTTATATATATTTTTTGTATATGCTTATAGTTTTAAGTACATCGTTTTTTAAGTAGTTTTTTTAAACCTGTTTTCGACCGATTATTTTAAACGATTCATTTTATTTTCTTAGAGTTTGATGCATTTAAAATGAAACATTGTTAATGAATCGATATGCTCATGAGGAATCTGAGAAAATTTTGTTGACAAATTCTTGAGATATTACATAAATTAAGAAAGATATTCTTTAGTGCGCATAAAGTTTAAACGCTCAGTGACTCTGTTTTCAGTAATCATATTATTAAAAAAAATGCTTTGTTTCAGTAAAAATATTATTTTATTAATTGCAGATTCATCCTTTCCACTTTAATTTAAAGCATATATTCTACGGGAGCTAACATAAAATGAGAGATACAGATTACGTTATGACTGAAGGTCTTTATAATATTATGAGTGAATTATATAACTATCAAAATTTGAAGTATTAAAATATTTTAATGGAGAAGTTATTAAAGTAGGAATTGCATAAAATATTAATGAACATTAAGATTGGCGAACCGGCTGGTCGCCAAAGGCGGCTAGTATTAAATAAAACCATTTTTATACTAAAACCAATATTCTTAAAGAGTTTCTTTTATGTTATTTTAAAGTAGATCTACGACATCATGTGTCGAAAGATCCTTCTTTCCCTTGATTATATTTAGTCCTAAATTTGATACAGATCAATATCTTCGCTTTGAAAAATGCAAGCAAATTTTAATTATCTGGCTGGTTGATTTTTAATTTATCATAATCGTGTGGATACTGACAAAGCATAAACTAGAAACATGGACTTGAATTTTGTTTCGGACTCAGGAAGGTCTTAAGTGTGAAAATTCAAAAGAAACAAGATTAAATTTTTTTTAACACTTACAATTGCTTTTTTTTGTATAATTCGTATAAAAAGAATTAAAAATTCAGTTTTTGGTGGAATTCTACATAATATCGAAAAATCTGCTTTTAAAGAAATATAAGAAATGCTATGATGAGTGACATCGAAAAATAAGAAAATTAAACTTTAAGCTTTCCTTTTTTTTATCATTTGCCTACATTAGGATTGCTTTTTCCTTGAAAGTTCTTATTCATTTGCTTCAGATTTCAGTAATTCCTGATTTTTATTGTTACGCTTTCAACACAAATCGCTTCTAAGACTCGATAATAATCGGAGCACTTCATTATCCTGAAGCGTGGAACCAGAAAACATTCCTTTTTTTTCACGCCTTGCATCCCCAGCTAAGCTAAAAGGAATGATCAAAAAAGAATATCTGTTAGTTACTGTCATAGGAGAAATACCTAACCTATAAATTTAACAATCCGTGTCAAATAAGAGTGACTAATGAAACTTAAAGCAGAATTTTTAAAAAGCAGATTATTTGCTTTTTTCCCCTCTCTCTACAATCTCATGCACGAAGTAAATAAAAAAAAAAAAAAAAAAAGTGCAATCATAAAAAAATTCGACCTTGAGAAACCTTGAAAGACAGGCCGCGGTGGCCTGGTGGTAAGGTCTCGGCTTGTGAGCCGTAGGGTTTCAGGTTCGAGACTCGATTCCACCGAAAAACCATCGTGTAAGGGGGTCTGATGAATGATAAATCCGTCATGCCAAACGCCCTCCCGCTGGTGTGGTGTAGAGAGGGGGGTGCCAGCTCAGGTGGCGACCTCGTCATCTGACCACTGTTCAAAATTACGAGGTCCGTCCCAAAATAGCCCTAGTGTTGCTTTACAACGGGACGTTAATATAACTAAACTAAACTAACTCGAAAATATGTATTTGGAATTAATACTGTCTGTATATGAATAATATCATTCAAAAATGATTTGTAGTTGGAAATTGGTATATGGTCTATGAACAAATTGGTATCGATCAAAATTTCAGCGAAATCAAGTTATAGGATTTAAAGTATAAATTCGTACCAAATTTTGAAGCCAATCCGTTGTAGAGTTGATAGTTAGTCGTTCTGTACTTCGTATGCATATAAACATCGTAATTTAAAAAATCATTGACTTAAATACATGAAATTTGGTACTGTAACATTCTCCATTTCCTAGTACTGATAAGACATTTACAGCCAGCTGTGTCGTCGCTGTTACTTACTAAACTCCTCGAGATAGCCAGATGGTGGATCTTTTCACCTGGGTGGTCTCGCACCTGTTCATTAGCGACTACAGTGAAAGACCACATGTGAGAATTCCTCGTCCAAGAGATATTGAGAGTACTTTCAAAGAGAAAGGGGTGTCCAAACATCTTTATGCTAAATTGTGAAAGGACTAAAGTTATGAAAGGGGCATCACACAAAGGACCTTCCCACGACCGACTGGCTCCGCTGAGAGAGCCTATTGCTGAACCCCGATTGGCCGAAAGACAGTTCAAATGACCAATATAAATTAAGAGGCGGAGATTGTCGCCGAAATAAAGTGCGGAGATTTTTTTTTTTAGAAGAGAAGAAACGAATTGCAGGCAGACTATTGGACTACGCCCACGAGTTCGGAGAACTACCCCTGGAGTGGACGTGTTGACTAACAACCTGTGAGTTCCCTGTGGTGTTGTTTCTCCATATTGATAGTGAACTGAGTTTCAAGAAAACCTTCGACTTCGACTGTTGTGTCTCCTACTACAGGTGTAAATAACTATTTATTTAACCAAGATTAGAACAAGTTGTACTTTTGTATATATAGGGCTGTAAAATAAAGAATTGTCTGGAAATTCTGCTTCGTTATTTGATCAGTCTAGATCAAGACATTACAGTACGTTATATTGTTATTAAAACTGCAGTTTTTCCTCAGATTTGGTTTTAATAAGCGAATAAAAAGTTTTAAAAAATTATACCTGGTTTTCTTCACTATACTGGAAATCACTAAATGCTCATATGCGGGAATCTGGAAATAAAAATCTGAGCATTCGTAGCACCCACTCTCTTGACCAAGGTTCTTACTTTTAATATGGAGGGATTGGAGATAATACCTTTATTTGGGAGTGCGCAAGAAATTTTTTGGAGATACCACTAACGAAGGTCTACAACCTTTGATTCCTCTCTAAATTTTATTTCTTTCATTTCGCATGCTTTATTGTGTTTTGCTTGCATTTGCATGAATTAGTAAGTGAATTTATTTGCTTGAACATGCGCATTAGGGAAAACTCCAGTTACATTACCGTTTGACCCCCCCCAAAAAAAATGAAAACTTACACTCAAATTACACTTCAAAAAAGATCACAAAATAAGCACACATCAAAATGACACTTCACGGGAAAATTTAAGCGTCAAATAAAAGAACACATCACTTTATTCCGAGTTTGAAAGTGATTTTTTTTTTAATAAAATGTAATCTGGAAATTGAAATTCATAAATAAAAAATTTTAATCTAATTAAATTTAATAAAAGCATTCTAAAATGGTCCTCTGTTTTTCAAATGTGAGACAGGCTCGCCAAAACGAATAAAATAATTAATAATTTGATTAAGATTCAATTAATAATTTGATGAAAAAATAGCATAGTTTAGCTGACAGTTCTATAAAAAATAAATAAGGTTGTTTTCTAACACTTCCTCTAATATTTTGAATCTTTTTTTTTTCTTTTTAAGGACCGCAAATAATATTACAGTATTCCATTTTAGCAGGCAGCATAGAAAAACGAAAACATTTAAATGTTGCTTATCAAGATCGTAAGTAGATTAAAGCTTAAAATTGAGAGAATAATAATAATAATAGAAACAGGATGGTCTAAAAGATTCTATGCTACTTACTCCATCATGAAGGTGCTATTGCCCTTCCTCACCCCTCACCCCCTCAGCATAAAAGTTGTGGAACTTAGGAAAGACTGCGATCATTACGGGACTTATATTTTTTAGTGTTCAGCGTCAAGTAGGCCTTTCCCATTCTTTTTTTTTTTCGGGCAATTAAAATAGCAATTTCTTTCCGAATTAAATAGAATTTTATTCTGCATTTTTTTAGCAAGATCTCATATCTAATTCTATTTAAAGTTATTGCGTTTTTGGGTTAACATGTTGCAAGTACACAGATGAGTGTACATGCATGCGAGTCACCAGACCAAAAGATGGTCAACTCGTTGACTGATTTGGTTCAAAATTAGGCATGGATTTATATTTAAGATGTTAAAATTGATACCAAAGCTAACTCGAATAGCTTTTTTATGTTTCGTAGTTATAGGACTCATTTGAACTCAGATAGAGAGATTCGGACAGTAAAATTTGTAGGTTATCATTCAAAATTTAATAGAAATCTATAAATTTCTCTATGTAGATAACATAACAAATTCCATATGTAATACCAAATCTTTTTAGAATTATGGAAATCGCAGACAGACAAATATAATTCAAAAAAAAGAAATGTGGTTTTTTATTCGATTTAGTTTTATTAACGTCCCGTTTTAAAGCAACACTGAGGCTATTTTGGGGTGAACCTCGTCATTTTGAACCGCCCTCAGATGATGAGGACGACACCTGAGCTGGCACCCCTCTCTCCACACCACGCCACACCAGCTGGAGGACGTTTGGCCCTGACGGATTTAACGTGCAACAAGCCCCCTTACACGATGGCTCTTCGGTGGAATCGGGTCTCGAACCTGAAACCCTACAGCTCACGAGCCGAGACCTTACCACCAGGCCACCTCGGTCCTTTTGAACTCGAGGAAGTCTGAAATGTGGAGATTCGTCAAAATCTGCCATTTGAATTTTTTGACGACTACAATACTTTCTGTTTAGCATGTGAGAGATCAAAAAGTAAAGAAAGAAAAATGTTTGCTCTTATTCAGGAATTCTCACATCTGTTTTATAATAGATGTCCCAAATAAAGCCATAACAACTCAAACTTGAGCAATCAGTAAAGAGAAATATAACCTTTAAAATTTTCCCATAAAAAAATGAGTAGATATTTTTGCTTAAGAGATGAAGAAGTATAGAAAAAAAAAGTGCTAAAATTAAGTTGGTCTTAGATGTTTAATTAAAAATAACTTGAAAATGTAATAGCTTAGTTAAAAAGCATTATTTAAAACTTCCCTACTTCAAAAAAATACATAGCAAGTAAATTATTTTATTAATTAAATGATACGCTACTAAAAAATAAAAAATAGTATTGATATTCGTTACTTTATGCTATCATAAATTTTTACAATATGAAGTGCTTTGTAATCAGCTTCGAAGAATAATAAAGATGATTAATCATGCCATTTGGACCTCTTCGGTTTGACTCATTGTGCCCAAAATTTGATGCAGATCTTCAATTTTGATATTAAACCAGGTAAAAAACCAGCGAAGGTGGTCCCCCAAAACTTTCTACGCATTTTTGTATATAAACTTCTATCAAAATTCGACGGAAATCTGCAAATTTGATTTCAAAGCCACATACTAAATGTCAGCCGTCTAATCCAAAATAGTTTTGAGTTATCGCAAATGACAGACATATATCATTCTAAAAATGTGTTTTTCGGGTTTGAGGAGATGTGAAATGTGTAGATTCTCATAAATCTTGAATTCGAATTTTTTGTCGATTACAATATTTTCTTTTAGTATATTTGTAGATGGGTAATTAAAAAGCATCTATAATACAATATTAAATAAGTAGAACTTTTAATCTCCTTCATATAACGTTTTCTTAAATAAATATAAATTTGGTTTAATTCTGGTCCAGCATGGCTAAAAAATGAGTCGCGCTATTAAATTACAACCAAATCAAACCATAAGATATTCTCAGAAAAGAACATTCAGTTTGAGGAACACAGACGATTGGTATTCGTTCCGGAATGAATGAGGCCTGCTTTTACTCTTACAAGCCTATTTTTTCCAATAAAAATTAAATCTATTAAGCTCCCTCGGGCTGAAAATAAATAGAGTGCGTCAGATTATGACCACTTCATTTTAAGAATTAAGACGGAGACGTTTCAAACTGGTATTTAAATGTTTTATGTATTTTTCGGTTGAATTGATATAGAATTAACAACTATTATAAAATAATCTCTCTCTCTATATATATATAACGCTAAAGTACATGGCACGGAAATCGAGTTTATTATTGTCGAATGGCAACAATTAAATATAAACAAAGCGAATTTCAAATTGTTTCTTTCACTGAACATTTTTACAGGTGTACTGAATCAAACGCTTTGCTTAGCTAATGAATGGAGCTGTAAAATATTATTAGAAATGATCCGGAGGTAGGTCGCCATGCCACTGCAGAGGGAAGAAGATATAAAAGAAATAAAAAAAACATGCTTCAAATAAAAATTCCAAGCAAGCGCAAAAATAGTCTTAACCGTTGGCAAATAAGTAATCGAGGTAAGACTTAAGATTAATGTACGGTTTCTCGCCAAGCATGTCAAAATCGTGCCAATGGTTCAAAAACCCTCTAAAAATCCGTAATCCTAGGTGTATAACAGAAATACTGATAAACGATTTATAAGGTTGCAATAAAAATTGTCACGATTATATTTAGAGAGAAATAACTCCACAAGATTTCAGTTTTGGCGTTTTTTAATACAAATAACGATTAACCTTCCGTGTAGTGCTAACGCGACATGATCATTGTCACAAAAACCAAAATAACAACAATTCAAAATAAAATTATGAAAACGAAGTCGTAAAATTTATAAAAAATATACAAACAAGTTGTAAACTTGTATATTAATATATTAAAGTTGTAAATTAAAATTGTTATCCCCATCAATTAATAGGAAGGAATAATAATAAAAAAATACTAGATTCTCTTGGTATGCTAGATACAATATAATTAACAGAGATAATTAATAGAGATAATAATAATTAACAGAGATAGCGATTAAATGACAACTCCCGCTATGGAAATCGTCTGTCCTACTTATTTAATTAAGACTCCATAAAATATCTGGTTTTCGAATTATGCGTAGATTTTTATTTAATTGTAGCTTCTTTGAATGATTCATTTCTAGCTTATAAATTTGAGAAACGATAATTTATTTCTTGTATAGGACACAGGCACGACTCATTAATCTTTATTACGAATTTTTTACTCTAGACACTTATGAAATTACATTTTGAAATGTGCATTGTCTATGCACATAATGTATATTTTTAAATTGGGGTTAAAACAAATGATTTTAGCATTTTCTAGGAAAGTTATATATAATATATATATATTAGCAGTTGCGTTGTCGGAAATAGAAGAAAACTTTGAAATTTTAAACGTAGTTTCATTTTGTCTCAGGAAGCATATTATAAACAAGAAGCGATCATGAAAAATACGTCAGCCTACATCGCGACGCAAGAAAAAAAAAGAAAAAAAGAATTCCCCTTTAGTGGTTTCACTGTGAAATTTCGATAGGGATTTCTTTGACACGAGTCGATTTAGGAAAGGGAAATTTAGATATTTTTTAAAGAATGTTGCAAACATTAAGGATTTTTATACCTTTGTTCGGAGAGTGAGAAAAGGCTGAGACTTGCAGTTTCATAAAGTGCATGCAACATCAATTACATAAAAAAATAGGAATTGGATCAGGAAATAGAGAGACCACTTTAGAATGAAGTTAATATGGGCTAAATTAAGATAAAAATTGGGAAGTTAATTAAGATTTAAATTAGATTAAGAAATATCATCACACATATATAATATTAAGTACGGTTTTCCTACCTTGAAATTGACTTTTATAGTATTCTATTATTCATTCATTCACTGACTAGTAGCAATTAAATTTTAGCTTGTGCGTTCTGTTAGCAAAATAAAAAATGCTATAAAATTAAACAAAAAATACTAAAATACAAAGGTCTAAAAAAAAACTATTAAAGGAGAAAAACTAATTGAATCCAATCCGAAATCCCACTCTCGATATAAAACTGTTCCTAGACGGGCAATTAACCCTACTATGGACGTCGATTTATTTTCTCGGAGAGGTCTATTTATTGCCCGTTCGCTTCTGCGTGACCACCTTTTTAGATGGCCGCCGGAACCTCTATCTCGAGATATCTAAATAAGTTATTCAAACGTGACTTGTGGTCCGTTCTGTGCCCTTGAGATAAGCTGTCTGGAAATGACCGACTCTTACCTGTTTTTCGTCTGCTTCTTTTTTCTCTGATATAGTTTGTCTCGAATTCAATTTACTAATACCAGAAGAACGAGTTCGTTACTGGCAGACATCTTTTGAAGGGCGGGAATTTCAATAACAAATTTGGGAAAGAGGTGGGAAAGGATATAAAACATGCCAATGTTAACCCACATCAATGTTCACACGCTTTTATTTAACACTAGGTTTATCAAGGGGTCATTTTGACCCCTCTGAGGAAACATTTTGTTCATTTTCTTCAAGAAAATTATTGCCGCATTTTATGAGAATATTTTAATTAATTTTTACTTACATTTATAAGATATATAATCGCTGATCTTAACTTTTTCTTTTTGGTTTCGAAGGAATGTATTGTTATACATACTTTTACCGAAGGGGTCATTTTGACCATTCGAATAAATATTGTTGAAAATATATACATTTATATTTAAATATGAAACGGCTTGATAAGGGCATACGCAGATATAGGTATAAATATAGATATAAGTATGTTTCAGTAAAATGTGTGTATGTAGGAAGCAAGAAGACGAAAGCGAAAGTCAGTCGGACAGAAGCTATTATAAGTTGTTAGTAACAAGAAGGCTGAGTCAATGTTTTGGTAGAAGATGATGGTAGAAAAATAAATGGTCTTGAAGACCTAGATTAGAAAATGAACTATTTTTTTGGTAAATACAAGCAGAGAAATTGCCTTTTCATCACAACATACCTCAACAAATATATTGAAATTATAAAAGTTTTTCTACTTTAACTTCATAATAGTAGGTAAATTTATATTTTCTTCTAATTAAATACCAAAAGAGGTCATTTTGACCCCTTTGGTATAAATAGGTATATGCCAACTCATGGTAAACCTAGTGTTAAATTGCCTTATTTCATGTTCGCAATAATGCAGTTTTGTCATTATTTTTTCATTCACTTCCTAAGAACTGAATGTTTGAAATCCTATATACTTGGATGCATTTGATTTTGAATTAGGTGTTTTGATTTTCTGTGTAATTATCAACAACAAACATGTATTTATATACTAATTATTTAAATTAAGATAAACAATAAAACTTATATAAACACTTTGAATTTTATATAATATTTTTTATTATTTATTTATTTGATACGAAAATATGCAGTTTTATCTACAGCAAAAAATATAAATGTTAATAAATAATATGACAATAAAAAAAAAGGAGCTGACATTACAAAATCAGTGGCTGCTTACTTCCACGCCTTAATCATGTGATTGCTCTTAAAAAATTCAAAATTATTATTAAGGTGCTAGACTGACATCCTTATTGGAGAGCTGCTCGTCATCGTCATAAAATTTCTTTCTAAGAGCCGCGTGCTTTTCTTCGCTCGTCGTCTTATATCGAGTCTGGCGTCCAATTCACTAAATCTGATTGAGTCCGCCAGTGGCGCTGGTGAGCAGGGACAGGATCAGTTCCCCAATCAGGACAACAGTCTGGCGCCATATTATTAAATAAAGCTTTTAGTTCAATTCGGAGTTTATTAAAAGAGCATCAATTAAGTTCTTCTAAAATTACCTGAGATTCGCAACAACTTACTTCAACTACCAGAATATGATCCTGTTGACAATATTTATATTAATTTTCCGTCTGAAAAAAAAAAAAACAAGAATTTTTAATTTAGTTGCCAATTTGGTTGGATTAAAGTTTTCTCAAAATTATTTCTGTTTCGACCTTAGATAGCTACGATGCGTGAAATTTTGTTGAAAATAACTAATTAAAATAGTTAATTAAATCAGCCCCGTAGAAAGGCAGGTGCAATGTAATTCTATTAAAGTTCTCTATTAAAAATTAGATCATAATTAATTAAATAATTATACCAAATTCCATGACGTTAGAGCTTTTTGCGTTTGAGTAAACTAGTTTCAATTAACTTTAATCTTTTCCTTAAACTTACAAATAATAATTGCTACTCCAAATTATGATGTGGAGGTGCTCGTGACCACTTTGCTACACCGCAGAACTCATCACGACTTTGCGGTTGCCGTTTTTGCTTCGAATTTTGAAAAATCATTATAATAAATTTTAGGTGCTCTTAGTTCTTTGGCACCTTTGGGTTACAGCCCAATGATCCATTTGTATGAAGTGGCTGTGGCGACGAGGGATCTCTAAAAAATTCGAGAAACTCTGTGAAAGTCTTAGGTGGTACCATAGATATAAATCGTTGAGCATTAATGTCATTTTTACAATGAATATGAAGAAGAGGATCACACCATAACCCCGGGTGCTATATAACATGTTTATTTTCTCTTGTACGAATTAAACAAAGGAAGAGTATTATTATTATATAAAGAATTAGCTCGAGATTTTAAGGAATTTTCAATTTTTAAACTTTTTTTGCCTAAGAACGCTTTAGGAATTAAGTCTGTTTGTCTGTGAACACGATAACTCAAAAACGTTTAGAGGCAGACTGATGAAATTTGGAATATGCACTTAACAAATTTGTAGAATTTTATCAAATTTCCAACGAAATCCATTTATGGGAGATCTGCCTGAGAGAACAAAAGAACACGATCAGTACAAAACATAAAAAGTTAGATTATTAAAATTTGGTACACAATTTTATCATTTAAAATTTAAGAGTTAATTTAATTAAAAATTAAGACTATTGACCAACTATTGTTGGCTAATCCCAAGTAAGTATTCGTAACCTTGTCCAAGGCCCGCAATTTTATGCTCGAAAAAGAGATAGATAACAATTTTATTAGAAGGAATACGGGAAAGTTTTGGAAACACCACTCCAGCGATTTTCATTATGATTATTTACTTCTTTTTGCGTACTTGATATGGTAGTAAATAAGAAGATAAACCCAAATGAAAAAGAAGAGAAACGATATCTAAAATTTACAATATTCATAGTTTGTAGTTGTAACATATATTTATTGAATGCTCAATTTCTATAAAATTATAAATAACAAAATTGATTACTCTGAAATACTGAAATGTATTCATTTTTGTCGTACAAAGTGAACTTTGCGAGAACAGAAAATTATTTCACAATGTTCTTATTAAATTGAATCGTTTTTCAGTTTTCCTTCATGCACATATTATACACAAGAAAATTCTGAAGATCGTAATTTTTTCAGTATGTTTTTTTAAAAATCTTATATACGATGTATATAAGCGGAAACTATTTTCATCGACAAAATATTGGAACAAATTTCAACGAATCTCCACTTTCAAATTTCTCTGAAATCACATTTAAAAATGTTTTTGGAAACGTTCGTCCATCTGTCTGTCTGTGAACACAATATTCAAAAATATTTTAAATGAAAAGATGAAATCTGGTTTATGAAATTTACATTAAATTTGTTGATATCTATAAAATACTGAAAGAAATCCACTCAAAGTTAGTTTGTCAGACCGAATATAACTAATCGAATACGTAGATAAAATTTGGAGAACAGATTCAACATCTAAAGTGTAGGGCCCATTCCATGGATTTTGAAACCAAGGGGCAAATTTTTTTTTAATCTATTATCATGGTTATAACACATAATTTTAATGAAAAATATCTGATTTTGCTTGTTGTTGACTTGATTTTTGTGTAAAAATATTAGATCTCATCAAAAATTGCATTTTTTAAAACCTTGGCTGAGAATTTGTAAATGGCCTGTTTCATTATTATATTTTTTAAAGGTTTCTATAATTATTTCACCTTTCATAAGGTGCCTATAGAATTTTAATTTTCAATTGTTAATATGTTTTTAGTAATACTATATCAAAAAATTACAAATTAATGTCTATTTTGGCTTTGTTTTAACAATCAAAGCTAATGAAGATTGTGGAGTGTCACATACATGACCATTAAAACTTTTTTTTTATTTTTTGCATCATTAAATTAATAGAAAGTTCTAAATTTTTATTTTCTAAATATAATCATACTATTTGATGAAACTGCATTTAAAAATTTAAAAAATATTATAATTAATTTATAATTTTCAATGGTCAGGTATGTGACTTCAAGCAGTTATGTATGTGACATTGAATTATAAAATCCAAAGCAGTTATTTTAAATTCATCTCACCAGATGGCAGTACATTCCTTTACTTCTCCAGCTATAACCTAATGTTTGTTTTTAAGCAAAGGTTCACAGCACACTGTGTTTGAAGTATGCTGCAAGTCAGATTTTGCTATCTTTAAGCATCTTAGTCTTATTTTGCTATTTTAAGCTTAAAATATGGATGATGAACAAAGAATAAAAAATGCTACTAAACAAAAGAGATATTATGAGAAAAAAAGAAATGATCCTGATTTTAAAGAGAAAGAAAAGCTAAGGCAGAAAAAAATAAGAGATTTAAAAGCAGCAACTATGACAAAAAAGGAGAAAAAGAAACAAAAGCAAGCAGCTAGAGAAAGGCAGAGGAAATGCAGAGCAGCCAAAAAGATAAGTAATTCTACAAAAATTTCAAGTTTGAATTCTTCTATTGCGACTACCCCAGAATGTTCTCCTTATACAGTTCCCCAGACACTTGGCAAAGCAGTTAAAAAAACTTTGAAAGCCTTACCAACCTCACCTCGAAAACGAATGGCTGTAGTCAGCAATTTAGTGGAAAAGGTAGGTTTAAAACTGCAAAAGGAAAGAGAGTCCAATATCAGTGATAATAATCAAAACAAAGAACTTGTGGCAGACTTCTTGTGCCGAGCAGACATAGTCTACACTGCTCCAGGAATGCATGATGAAATGATAATTTGGGAAAATGGCATTAAAAAACGTGTTCGTAAACATTTTCTTACAATGTATATGAAAGAAGCACATGCTTTGTTTAAGGAAGAAAATCCAAGCATTAATATTGGATATTCAAAATTTTGCAGTTTAAGACCTAAAAATGTTCTTCTTCTTAAAGACACACCTAGTGATCAGTGTAAATGCAAGAGTCATGAGAATTTCATTCTTTTGTTAAAAGGATTAAATATTGATTATAACAATGATTTTTGGAAAGAAGTGCTGTGCAATTCAGACTTGGAATCAAAGTGTTGGGAAACAAAATGTGATAAATGTAATGCTGGAAAATTGCTTTTAGATTTTATTGGCAAAAAAGGATTAAATAATGCTTCTAATGTACAATGGCACCAATGGGTTAAGTCAGAAAATAAGCGCTTCTATAAAGAAACCAATGAAGGTTGCATAGCTGAATTAACTGATAATGTTTTAGAAAATTTTCAAAGTTTTAAGCAGCATGTAAAAATTAAACGAATCCAAGCTGCTGCCTTTCAATCTGATATAAAGCAAAGCAATACTGTTGTATTGCAAGTAGATTTTGCTATGAGTTATTCATGTGAGTGGCAAAGTGAAATACAGTCTGCACTATGGAGCCGGGAAAACGTAACTTTGTTTACAGCTGCATTATTTGAAAAGAATCATAAAACACAGAGTTATCTTATTGTAAGTGATACTAAAGATAAATCTAAGCTATCTGTGTCTGCTTTCATTTTGAAGCTTTTGGAAATTATTAAATTTCAGGCAAATAAACCAAAATTAATAATTTGGAGCGATGGACCATCCAGCGAGTTTAAAAACAAATTTATTTGTTACTTCCTCTTTATTTTATTCAAAACACAAAAGCATTTTTCTAGTTTCGAATGGAAATATTCAGCAACTTCCCATGGAAAGGGAGTTGTTGATGGGATAGGAGGTACTGCAAAGTCCCGAGTCTATGCGGAAGTAAAGGCAAGAAGAGCTATAGTACAGAATGCAGTTGATTTTGCTACAGTTGCTGCAAAAGTAGTACAAAATATCACTGTCATTCCTATGCTGCAAAAGGATATAGATAAAACTCAAATTGATTGGAATTTAGCTAAGGATGTTCCAGGAATTAAAAAAGCCCACATAATTAAATGTTTGGATGAACACATTTGTTTATTTACAAGTCAGCAAAATTTGGATACAACTGTGCAAGAGCTATGCTTTTGTAAAAATACAGAACAGTGTTTGAAAAGAACTCCATTACTTGCACAAAATCACACTTCTGCATATATTTCACTTGGCAAGTTTTTACTTGTAAAAGTGTTTGGAAAAAAGTCCTGGAAGCCTTATGTAGCACAGGTGTCTGCATTAGATAACACCGAAATCAATGTTATTTTCCTAAAGCAGGTATCCGTATGCAACTTCATTTATCAAGAGAATGATATAGGAGTTATTCAGCGGGATGACATAATTAGAGTATTGCCAACACCTATAATTAACGGTCGCAATACTGTAATATTTCAAAATGCAGTTATGTGAAATTGAACGATGTCACATACATGACTACTTGTCACATACATGACCTGTAAAGTTACATTTTTTTTTTAATTGAAAAATTAAAGAAATATTTAATGCATTTATTAGTTTGTCTTCATTAAACCTTTTTCTTATGGGAAACTTTTTTTAAGCACGTTTCATGCATATAATTCACTGATTTTTTTAAAGAAAGTTGGTGTTATCAAATCACAGTTCCAATTTTTGTCACATACGTGACTATCTAAAAAAAATTTTAAAAGGTCTCTCAAAATTTAAATACAAATATATTTTTCATTACCATTTATTAAAACTCTTTTTTAATTGTCTAACAAAATTAAATTTTTGACTTTCACTACATTTGTACATAAATTTATCAGATATTTATGCATATCTTTTAGTCCGATTGTCACATACATTACCGTGGAATGGGCCGTAGATTCAAATTTGGCGCCAAATCCGTCTACGAGTTGGCAAGATATATTCACACACATTTAAATGCGATAATGCAATGACGTAAATAGATGAAATGTAATACGTAATTTTATGGACAAAAATTATAGTTACGTGTCAAATTTTGCTTTCACTCGGTTGGATAAAAAAAGCCAAAGTTCACATTCGATTTTCAGTTGCTTGTGTATTAACCGCTTCTTAGCGATCCATCGCTAGTTAGTTAGTTATATTAACGTCCTATTTTAAAGCAACACTAGGGCTATTTTGGGACCGTAATTTGGAACCGTGGTCAGAGGATGACACCTGAGCTGGCATCTCCTCTTCAAACTTTCACGCCACGCTAGCGCGTAGCGATCAATCGCCAAAGATCGTGTGTTAATAGCCTCGTTCGTCACCCTTACTCGCCAGTGTTGCTAATAATTGATACATAATTACATTTTTAGAGAGTATACGAGAAGTTTCGTTGAGACAACTTCTCCTGATATTTTTTCCATTATTTTCGAAAAAGATGTGTACTTTATTTTATTTGTATGCATTTCATTTTTTTGCAGCATTTTAAATGATTTTTATCTAGTGAGAACATGATATTGTTTTGGCTTGAGGTTTTTGAATCGATTTGAAGGCAACAAATTGTTGAAGTCTCAAAATGCGCAGGCAACAAATTATCCCTTTTTTATTTTGGAGTCGGCTTTCACAGTATAGCTTTTGAAATATCTATCGTCTGCTAATGTAGTTTTATTTTGGAGCCGGCTTTCACAGTATAGTTTTTTCATTATCTGTAGTATGCTAATGTAGTTTTATTTTAAAGACGGCTTTCACAGTATAGTTTTTCCATTATCTATCGTCTGCTAATGTAGTTTTTTTAATGTTGATTTCCAAATAAGTAATTTAATATAAACAAATATATCCACATATGGAGGAATGAATTTTCCATCCAAATGGACTATAACGGTAAGACATCATGTTAAATTTCAGAGGCCAGTTCCCCAACCCTCCCTCCTCTGTTTGATTTACCACGTGTATCTGCTGCTCGAAAATCGTGACATTGGTCTCGGGAGATGGCAGAAAACTAGAATGGACGGCGCGGTAAATCTTTATGCAAATGCGCACTAATATGACTCGGGCTACAGTGGACAGTTGACAGAAAGGGAATAGAATTTGTGGAACATTTTCTCCGAGGAAGAATTTATTTTCTTTGTTGATACGCAATGATGGAGGAGTTTTAAAATTAAAAAGAGCCATTGTTTCGGAAGCGGTAAATTTCTAGATGGAGGTTGAGAGAAATATGAGTATCACTCATGTCTGAAGGAATACTTTATTCTGTTTCGGATAACATGTAGTAATAGCAATAACAACAATAAGAACATTTTTGAATGAAAATTTTCATGGCTCCATTATCGTTGCGAGAATCGTTGTGGAATTCAATGACGTAAATTAGGTAACTAAGTTGTTAGCATTTGTTAAAGAAAATAACAAAAAGATTAAGGATATAATCTTCAGGGATCTAATAATTTCGGAAAAATAAATTGAAACATAAAAAATAGTTCAACGGGTCAATTGTTCAAAATTAAGCCTTTATTTACCAAATTACTTTACCATCAATTTTTCAAATTTATTTTTGAACCATTAGTTAAGTTTTGATCCAGAATAAACCCAGAAAGAAGACAAAAACTTTTTAATTAATTTAAATAATTTAACTAATAATAAAAGATATTTACTGTTATTTTTAGTTGATATTAACTGCTTTCAATTGGAAATACGTTCTTCGTGTGCTTTCAAATACTATTAGAAAAAATAGTCATATTGTGAAGATATTATCTGGATTTAAACGGTACTTTAAAGTATCGTCGGTAAACAAAGGGTTAATCTTTTAACGTCACTAACTGTAAAAATACTGCATTTTTTAAGATGCTTAGTTATATTTTTACAACTCTGTTCGTTAATTTTAAATAATTTTATAATTTGTGAGTAAAAAATAATTTGATATATATTTACATTTATATTCCATTAATTTTTCTTTTACGTTAATAATATTTTGCCATAATTAAGCACAGATTAATTACTATAGCTTTCATTTCAACCAAAGTATCGATTACTTTTCTAAATTCACTCAAAAGAACACTGATTTTATTAAAACCTCAATTTATTTTTCAACCTTGAAAGATAAGACAATAACAGTGTTTAAGTATTAATGGAATTGTTGCACCTTGGTTCAGGTCACATAGACGTCATGAGCTCCTGACATTTCATTAATATTGTCCCCTTACAATTACTGATTGTCTTACCTACTGGTAGTATTTCCTCATGCATTACAGAATAAAAATAAGACTTACAGTTCTAAATTACTGTGCTTGTGTATTATGGAACCAGTTGTTGCCAATAGACACCAAGAAACATATCTCATTATGACGAGCTTGGAATGCATGCTTAATTTCTTGTGGTACAATGATTAGAACAATATATTTTTTAAATTGTCATTGCCTTTGCCTAAAATTGTGCTCACAGCAAGAATTGTTTATTAATTCCGTTTCTTTATTCTTTTTTTCTTTTGAAAAAAAAATAAATTATGATATAAATTTACGTGGCAAATATTCTAACGCGTTTGCTCATTGAAATTAATATCTGTTCTTATCTATATTTTTAAAACTATTACAGAATGTATAAAAAAATTATACATGAAAATAAAGAAAAGCATCTCAAATTTTGCTCTTAACATCGTTCAATAGATGGCTATTATTTGAACTGTAAAAAAATATAATTATTTTAAAACAACGTGAGGATAGTACGTGAATGTAATAGCAGTATCACATTATCTTTATCAACAACAGTCATCTTACATCAATAAGATAGGGCCCCTTCTCATTAGAGTTTGGATGCTCATTGCCTACCTAAATAGGGAGCATCATACTAGTTAACATATTTATTTCATACTTATTAACATATCTAGATGTAAAATATACAGGGTGTTCATTAATTATTGTCGGGGTTTCCGTACCTCATAACTTTCGAATAAAAATATTACGCAAAAACCGATTACGTATTCGTAAATTACAACTCAAAGAATTTTATTAATGATATTAAAGTGTAAAAGCTTGCACAATTTGCACTTTGTAGGCATTCAGCTGAAGGCGATTATATATTCGTAAATTCGCTGAACAAATTTTGACTCGAATTGAGGATGATGAAAATTACCTTCGGAAATGGTTCTTCAGTGACGAATCCACTTTTCATGTGTCAGAAAAAGTGAATAAACATAACTGTAGAATATGGGGCTCGGAGAACCCGCACGATTATCAAAAGTCAAAATTTGTTCAGCGAATTTACGAATACATAATCGCCTTCAGCTGAATGACTACAAAGTGCAAATTGTGCAAGCTTTACACTTTAATATCATTAATAAAATTCTTTGAGTTGTAATTTACGAATACGTAATCGGTTTTTGCGTAATATTTTTTATTCGAAAGTTATGAGGTACGGAAACCCGACAATAATTAATGAACACCCTATATTATCATCACTTCATCATTGTTTTGACATATAAAGTAGCCTTTTTAAATAGAAATGTAAGTGAAAAAAAACATAATGCTATTTCCTTTTCCCCATCATTGTCATCCAATATGTTTTTAGGCTAGAGTTCACAGCTTCTTATAATAATCCTGCTGTAGGAAAAATATGTGGTGCTATGTAGAGATATGTTGGTATAAAAGCCATATTTGAATAAAATAGCCAGGTTAGTGAGAAACAAAAACTTCTGAAAATGCCTATGTATGAAAAGATAAATTTAAAAATTTATACAAATTAACCTTTGAGCTATATAAAATCTATGGAGAGCCATATATTATAAAGTTCATAAAAATAAATCGGATGAACTGGGTGGCTCATATATTTAGAATGAATGAGGATTTCATATTGAAAAAAAATTTCTACATAAAACTCTTAACACATAGGAAAAGGGGTAGACTCAAAATGAGATGGGGTCAGTGGAGACAGACTTCCTGGCTATCCAGGACGAAATTGACTGCGAAAATTAGAATGCAATGGAACAGAATTCAGAGGAAGGCACAACCAAATATGAGGATGATGATACAAATTTACATTAAAAAATAAAAGAAGCCAAGCCATATAAAATGTCAGCTAAGCGAACAGCTGTGATATTTGTTGAAATTAAATATTTACAGAAATAGCAGAATGTTGGTAGAAATATCAAAAAGGCACCTCTCATAGAGAGTGAAATTTTATGTAAATTATTTGTAAATAATATTTCGTTTTGTATGCTGTAGAGACTATTGTATAAAGAGTTCTTACACACCCTTCCTGATCAAAGTGAATAAAATAAATAAAATAAAAACAATCTTTAAAATCCCATTTTTATTTACGATCTAAAAATTTGAACTTTTTGTTATATTTTAGTTCTTTTATCAGTTTTAAATATTTCCGAATTTTATAATCACTTTTTAAAATTCATTACCAGGGTGCTGACATGCATAAAGATTCCAAATGTATTTGAATTAATATATAAATTGACAATAAAGTTCTGAAAATATTAAAATAGCACCACCGAGAATACACTCTCTTACACTTTGTATGTTGCCACCGAGAATATCAAGAAGTAAGTTAAGTTAAGTAATATCATAAGTCTTGACAAAATTCCGTCATTACAATTATGAAACAAAGTATAAAAATGTGTTAAAAACATTGAATGCAAATAGGAAAAATGAAAAAAGTAACAAAAATAAGTTCATAATATGAATGTACGGCTGAAATATGAAAATTTTGAAGTTTTTTTCAACATTGTGAAAGTTTCAACAGATACATTCTTTATCAAAAGATCGGCATTCTTTATTTTAATGTTATTCAGGTAACTTTTAGTTACATAATTTTAAGTTGCAGCTTTAAAAACATAATAAAATCAATTATATTTTATAAAATTCGAAATAAGGAAAAGCTTTATTCATAAAAAAGATAAAGTTTGGGGGAAGGATGGATTTTTTTTATCTGTATCCCTCTCACATTTATCATTGTGTTCATTAAATTTATTATGTTCATTAATCTTCAGAATATGAGTTTTGGTTGCTCTTTTTTGAATATGTAACCATATTCATCGTCTTTTTTAAACTGAAAGAAATGTCATTTACTATAAAAGCATGTAATACAAAATGCCATTGTGTTAAATGCCACCGAGAATCACTGCCCATTTTCTATAATATTCTGCTTCTCTCAGTTCATTGCCGATAATTTTCTGCAAATTTTGCGAAAACGGTCATATATTTGCCCATATCTACATTTGCGTCGTCTGCCAATGTATTCCATTTGGTTCATATTGGTGACCAGTAGCAGTAAGAAAGGATCACTCTCTACGAATCTGGCATTGCGGATGTGTTCATAGCATGTGAGTTGACTCAAACCTAAGCCGTTGCATAGGGCACAATGAACATTTTTGTAAGAATCATGTTCGTGATGAACCACCCCCATATAAGAATGGCAAGCTCTCGTTACATATTCATGTTGCCAGTTGGGAGGACAAGAAGATATCAAATTAGGTCGGCAATATCGGACATCTGAAACAGATTCGGGTTTCTGGAATACAAATTCGAAAGGACGGAAAGTATCATTTACATATATGCCCCATTTTTTGAAATCGTGGCTGAATATGAAGTCTTTCATCATCACAAACACTGCATTTGTAAGCTGTGGATGAGAATCATCAAATTTCAGATACATCCTCCAAGGTTTTAGCTTAAATGCGGGTGCACCGTTGCATAAAGCGCAATATCTGCTGCGATAAGTCGAAGCAGAATGTACATCGGAAACAGGAGTTGACATCATAGGATCTGTGAAGTCATCTCGACCTTCGCAGAATCGCTTGACAATGATTGAGTCGTTATAATCGCGAGGGCAACTACCCACGACATAAATTGCCTCGTCATATATACCATATCTAAAGCAGGTATCAAGCCTATTCTTGTAATAATAAGGAAACTTTATTCTGGCATTTGCGTCGACGCAGCAGTCTTTAAAAGCTGTGCAGAGACTGTCACATTCGCAGTTTCTCTGCGTGAAATCTCTTCTATATTCAGGTGTCATATTCCAACAACTGTCCCAGGGCGAACATTCAGGCTTGAATCTTGGAGGATAATCTGAGTTCAGAGCATAAGTATATAAGACACAGGTGAAGAGCAGAACCCCAGCATTCAGAAAGATTTTTTGATAAACCATATCCAGCGATGATTAAAATTTGGACCTGTTGACGAAATAAATAGAATATTTTTAAAATTTGAAGTTTATTGTTGTATAAAATATTATTAATCATATAACTAAGTAAGATTGTATCACAAATACTCTGAAAAATGCTGAGAAAGGTGAAATCTGTCATGATTCCATTTAGTTTAGATTATCAACTTGCTAGACAATCATCATATTTCCCAGCATTTGTATTAACAGAGAAAGCAGGATACGCTAACTTACCTCGTTTTATGTAATTCAAGAGACGTTTCCAAATGATACTAATGAGAATGATATATAGTATCGAATTCTTATTTTAAATCTTGCAGCTTACTTTATTTTACAACCTTCGCCTTTGGCGACCCATTTATTGGCCCATATTACTAACTTATTAGGCTGTTACATTTTTAATATGGAATGCATTTCTTTCGAAAACATTTCATCTAGTTATTTAATGAGACTAAAACACATGAATCCAAATAAAATAGATTACTGTAATTCACAAAGCGTATATATTACGAAATAAAAGCGAAAATGAAAATCCTAATATGGATTGTATGATTGGCAGAAGCACGAATTTGAATACTTTGATGAAGAATTTGAATCCCGTAAAAACATTATTTCTGAGAGTGTATCAAATTAAATTAAAAAATATCATTAAAGTTAAATGAAAAATTGTACGAAAATGAAACTTATGTCATTAAAAAGGCACTACTTTTTAGTCTTAAGACAATACAAAAAAAAGTTTTTATAAAATAATTGTTTTAAAAGATATGAGTGTCAGTTTTCGAAAGAAATTACGGCTTCCGATTAAGACTAGACTTAAGGTTAATATACAGGCGCCAAAATTGAAAACGTTTTGAGCTATTTCTCGCCAAATATAATGGTACCAGTTTTTGATTGAACTTTAAAAGCCGTTTGTTAACATTTCTGGCTTGCACACAGGACTGCAGACCTTTAGAGAGTTTTTGGAAGATTGGCACGATTTTAACATGATTGGCAAGAAACCGTACATAAATCTTAAGTCTTACCACGATTGCTTATCTGACAATGGTTAAGCCTATATTTGAGCTTCATTGAACTTTTTGTTTGAAGTCTACTTCTTGATTTCTTTTATATCTTCTATCCTCTGACTGAATATCCTCTTTGGTGACACGGCGAACTATCTTCAGAATACTTATAATAATATTTTGGAGCTCCATTCATTAACTAATCGAAGGGTTTTAATCAGTACAGCTGTAAAAATGTTCAATGTTCAATAGCAAATTACCAAACTCAATTTATGTGCCACGTACGTTTTCGTTTTTTATACAGTGGCTCCCAAAATTGAGCATACACTATACTCTTTCTTCTTTAATTTTATTCTTTTTGATCTTAACATTCCTATTTATGTCTAATATTTATAAGAACGACAAAATATACATTAACAAAAATATTAGGCTAAAAAACAAAACGGAAGAATCAATAATATTTTTATTACAGTAATTTTTTTTGTCAAAGTTGCAAATTCCAAAGTCACAAAATTGAGTCTACATCTAATAAAATCTGTCAACAAAAAGAGAAAAAGATAAATTAATATTTAATGCATATCCTTTTGCATTTAGAACAGCTTATAAACGGTGTGGCATTGAGTTGACAAAAATTTGAGTTGTTTCGCCGGATATTTTCGACCATTCTTCTTGTAATACTATTTTTAAGTGTTCCTTACCCCTAATGTTGTGTTTTTGAACTGATTTTCCTAATTGCGCCCACAAATTCTCACTCATATTGAGATCTAGAGATTGAGGAGAGGTGTGTAATTGCATTTTACAACTATACAACAACCATAACTTAACTATTTTAGCTGTATGTTTCGGATCATTATCTTGTTGAAACAGAAAACTTGACTCTAAACCCAAATTCTGGGCACTTGTTTTAAATTATTCTTCAATATATCCAAATATTTGATTTTGTCCACGATTCCATCAATGAAAACTAAATTTCCCACACCTTTTGCAGATACACAGCCCCGGCAGAAGTTCAGAATTGGGCTTTCTCCAAATATAATATCGACCATCACTACAAAAAACATTGAACTTACTTCGTCACTGAATATTACTTGATTCCAGAAATCCGGAAGTTTTGAAATATGACTTTTAGCAAATGAAATTCTTTTCTCTCCATTTACTTTGGAAATGAATGGTTTTGTTCTGGCTACGCGGCCATTATAGTTTGCTTTTCAGATTACTCTTCGAATTATTTTTGCAGAAACACACTTTCCAATTGTTCTTGAAGTAAATGTAGCAATTTTTGTAGCATTCACCTTAGGATTGTTTGCTACCTCTCGAATAACTCTTCTCTTGGTTGTGGCACTGAGGATTTCTTTTCTTCCTCTTCCAGGTTTATTAACAATTTGGCTATACATTTTATACTTCTGGATAATTTTTTGAACGCATCCGTGACTGCATTGAATTTCTCTTGCAATTTCTCGTAGAGATTTACCATCTTCAGACAATCGAATAACAAGTTTCCGAATTTCAACATTTGTCTCATTTCTGAAGCTCATTATGATAACCAAAACGTTTGCTTTCGCTTGGAAATCAATGATTGCCGATTAAAGTAACAAAACTATTTTACTTATTCATTTGAAAAAAAAATAATAGTAGTCAAGTCGCAAATTTTATAAAGTGTATACTCAATTTTGTGACTTTGGAATTTGCAACTTTGACATAAAAATGACTGTAATAAAAATATTATTGATTCCTCCGTTTTGTTTTTTAGCCTAATACTTTTGTTAATGTATATTTTGTCGTTCTTATAAATATTAGCCATAAATATGAAAGTTAAGATCAAAAAGAATAAAATTAAAGAAGAAAGAGTATAGTGTATGCTCAATTTTGGGAGCCACTGTATATAGATTATTACTTATTTTAACAACATTTGACAATCAATATAGAATATTATTATACTTATTATATTAAGCAGCATCAATAAATTTTAAAACACTTTCAAGTTTTACAAATTTTGTTCACTTTGAAGTAATTGAATAACACCTATGAGGAGTGACAGAACGTTTATTGCAATGACATTTCTTGATTACAAAATAGATATTTTCTCCATGCATTTTTATTGAAGAAGATATAAAAATAAAATTGAAGCTGCTTAAGTATGAACAGCAGGTCCCAATGAAAATTCGCTTTGAGAAAACTTAGATTATAATCATGAAAAATACATTCGTTTTCACTATGGATGAAGTTTAAAGGAGAAATGTAAAAATTCTAGCACATTCAAATTCATCTGATCCTTCAACTTATAAAAAGTGGGATATAATAAGATGCGATAATTTATCTCAAAATTCGAGGTTGATTAGGAACTGAAGTTATTATTCAGAGCGCCATTATTTAATTCTTCTATTGGATATAGTGCAATATAGTATACTAAAATGATACCACGACCCGCCCCCGAACCAATCGCAAATCATTTGATAACTAGTCTACAAAGCTTGGAATCTCCTTATTCAAGAACGTGACTTAACTACTCAGACAAGAATGCAGAATTCTTTTTATATAAGCTGAAAAAAATTCATTTTTTATAAGTTAAGTGTAGGCAGCACATTGAAGAATATCTGTGGTGCGATAATTTTTTTTTCATTGAAACAAGTAAAAATGAATTAGAATGAAGGCAACATGATGTACGGAAGTGGTTTCATTACACATGTTTTATTTATTAAAAATTAACTTATGATTCGTTATATTATTATTTCTTAAAATTGCTTAACATTTTTTAAATAAAGGGAAAATAATTTGTTTCTCATTAAATTAAAAATAATAGATTAATTTTGCGTCTTTCTTTGTTCTGGAGGAAAGTCAGCCATCTAACTCTCCGACCCACCACGAAGGCACACGGATTTAAACCATAAAAATAGAATGACCGGACCGCCGCAACAGCAACATTGGCGGGAACTGTGGTTGAGTCCTAAGGGCCGTCACCGGCCACGGTACAACCCTCCCCGAAGGAAGTATGTCCCGTCATCGATGGGAGGAGTCAGATCCCCCACCTATTAGTGTATCCTCCAGGGTGGCGAGATCCAACCACCATACCGGAAGGATCTCATCCTCATTACGAGGTGCCCCCCCGGAGGGATTTTCAGGAGGAAAAGAGTAAAATTTTGGAATAGTAGCGCTTGTTTCTCTTTCTACTACAGAAAATTCAGTATAATGTTCAAGACCTTTTGATGTAAGCAATAGCTTCGCACTTAATTTTTCAAAGAGAGAACTTGATGATGAAAAGATTATTAAATAAGGAATGGTTCTTGAAATGAAAAAAAGGAAATGTTGATAAGTCATATAACTATTGAATAAATTATTTAAACCCTTACCAATTATAAAAACCCTTACCAATAAGGGTTTGGGAGAGATTTTCTGGTCTCAAAACGTCTCGTTTAGTCTGATCATAATATTTTATCGCATGGCAACTTTTAGTTATTTCTGTTTAAAGAGTTATTTACATTTCATAATTTCGTCTTTAATACTGTAGGGAAATTAAGGCAAACTCATACAGATTTAAGTAGATCTATCGAGACGAGATATTTCTATTTCTCGGCTTCTGTTTTTCTGAACATATTATTAGCAGATGAAATTTTATATACTGTCTTTATACTGTAGATTTCTGTCAAATTTCTCTTCAGAGGAAGTCTGTGTGTCCAGCTGTTCAAATATGGGTTAACACAATAATTACAAAATGAAAAGATCTAGAAAAATAAAATTCGATATAGAGAATTAACTTCTACAGCGTAGGCAACTATCAAATTTTGTACCGAATCTAACAAGGGGTTGACCGCCTGTCGATCTGTACTTTCATAACCGTGCAAAGGCAGTAACTCAAAAACACAATGATTTAAATTTGGAGTCTAAACAATTTTTGCATGTAATGTTTGGACTCCAGGCGTCAAATTTTGGTTTCAATCGCTTAAAAAAGTACGAGTCTAAAACACAAATTCGATTTTCGGTTACTTTTAACCACATGCGTCAGATTAATCGCCAAATATCTGGCCAAGGATTCACACGATAGATTCAGTAAAAATACTAAATTCATCCCAAAGGTTAATGTTTCGTAACTATTGTACGCCAATGCCATACAAATCATTTTCTGAATAACATATTTATTACAAAATATGCGAGAAAGTTTTGGGGAGATAAGCCCTCCTGGTTTATTTATAAAATCCAGAATAGCTAATGTGAGTTAACAATAATCAGATGCGTCCTGATAAGAGCTAGGAATATTTCATACTGATAATAATCTAGGAGCTTTTCCGTGACGGCCTGCCTGTACAGACAGGAACTATTCCTTGGTGGTAATTAAAAGCAAGTAGACTATGATTTAATTTTCATGCAAGGCAATGGTTTGGAAAAATGCAAAAAGTTTTCACATCTTATATTCTGCGATAACAGAATTCGGCAAAAGAACTGTATAAAATGAAATCATTCAAGATCACGAAGTATCAGAAAGAAATATCAATAAATATTATGAAATAAGGTAATGAATAAAGGTAATAAATAATAAGATGAAAATAATTTAAGGAATGTTGCGTCATTGAAATTTCAATGGACGAGCCGCTACTGCGCTGAATCCAAGTAACAAAATACAGTAGTAAGGAACTTTTTTTTTTTTTTTTTTCAAAACAACCTCTTGCCGTGAGAAGAAAATGACAAGGGAAATTTCATAAGTTTTCATTACTCTATTTTTTGCTACATTTTTTATTGTTTTTCCAAGTAATATTGTAAAAATTATCAAATAACATTAGTAAATAAATTTTAAAATTGTAAATTACTTTTTCTAGAAAAACAAACGTCATAAAGAGACCTTATTGATTATTAGTCTGGAAATGTGGAAATTATACAATCCTACTTTAAAGGATGTATAATCAATTATCTGAACCGAATGTTCTAAGATTTTTTATTAATTCCTTGCTTTAATGGGGGAAAAACAAAATTGGACAAATTATATTGGGATGTAGAGAATATGTAATAGCTTTAATAAGTAATATATATATAATTAATAAATAATCAGCAAGTAAAATATCTTTTATAAAACTAAAAGATCTTCTGTCAGTATCTACCAAATCGTGCCAGAAAGTAAAAACCTTTTGAAATATCAACGAAAAAATATGATTAAGGTACACATTTCTTTAAAAAATTACAGTTTGATAATTGTTTAATTGAACCATATTCTTTAGTTTAGCCCTAATTTTTTTAAATAATGAATGAATAATGTTTGTGATAATAAGTACAATGACCTTTTATAATAATGTTATAAAAGTAATTATTACAATAAATGAATAAGCATTATAATAAGTAATAATCATAAGAAATAAATAAAATATATACAAAAATGCAATGCAAATTTTAATGCAAAAATTTTACAATAAAATTCAAAAATAAGAAGTTAAATATACAATAATATGCTCAAAATTCTTTAAAAGATGAGGAAATTTATAAATGCTTTTCGATTGAATAAATTTACAGAAAAGATTGTCGAATGACTTAGTTCAATATGCACCGTGTGGACTACTGGTAATATGGATATCTTACCAGATATAAGACATTTCAATCGATGAGGTACTATTAATGTTGCACGGTTTCCGAGTAAATGAAGAATTTTTAAAATATTCTTCATATATTTGGAAAAAGGAAGGAGAAAAAACTGTATACGATCGAGGATACAAGGCAGAAACATATTTAACTAATAAAAAAAATAAAGACAGATCATAAAAATTTTAGTTTTTACTACCTAATGTTTCGAATCCAATAAAATATATTTAAATTGTAAACGCTATTTGACCACTATATTAATAAAAAATCAAAGATGTCGAAGAAGCAGCCAAGTTTTATTGTATATTATAGTTTTATTTCACATCCTTTCACAGTAAAATCAGATTAGAATGAAGCTAGCCTGGTTCACCACTTATGCCTAAATTATATTACTGTCCAGTTGAAAGCGATCTGATGCTTACTATTGATCCATAATTTAAGAAACATTAAATATATTTCAGTAATGGAGATTGTTATTATTTTAAATTTTATTTACCTTAAATTTAATTCGGTGTTGCAGTCGTCTTCAATAACCGAGAAGGAATTTTGTAAGAACACAAGTAAGTTCTAACACAAGTAATCCACACAACCTACCACGTGCAAAGGAAGTCGAACAGTGGGGAAACCTAGGATTCTAGACCACGTGTGAATTTTCTCCTATTCTATTTTGTGTGGGGAGGAGGGGGGGGGGACCTTCCTATAGATAGATAAGGAATTCGAATATTGAGCAACAAAGGAATACAAATGGAAGGGGGTAGAATCTTCTTTTGTAGATCAAACAATGCCACAAGTCGCTTTTCAGGGGAAAGATTGGGAAGGACTGAAAATTCTGACCATGGATTTGTCTTGAATTCAACAATCCAAGTTTCCTGCAACAAAGAAAATATCGAACTCGTTCTCTGGCGATAATTCATAAGTCGTTGAGCTTTTGCGTTATCGCATGTGCATGTACAGACAGATAGACGATCAACTTATTCGTCGATTTAGAAGAAAATATGATATAGATCTACATTTTTATCTGTGGTGCGATCGGGTCATAATAAATAAAACATTATAAATGGCGATAATTAAAAAAAAAATTATCACAAAAATTTAAGATAGCCTCGCGTACACTCGTTGAGAATGTAAGTAGGGGAATCAGAAAATAATAATGTCTCTACTTTTGTGTTTCTTCAATATTATATATATCACGACAGAATTTATTTTAATATGGTGTACAGTCAAGCCTCTTTATAGTAGGAAAATGTCAGTATGTCCGTCTGTGACAGAGATAACTCAAAAACGCTTTGAGCTAGACGGTTGAAATTTGGTATATGTTTACACCAAATTTGTAGATTTCTATCAAATTTTGAGAAAACTCCATTTAGAGAAAGTCTGTCGGTCTGGATGTTCGAATATGTTAATACGATAACTAAAAAATGAAGATAGCTAGATAGATAAAATTCGGAATACAGATTTAACATCTACAATGAAGACTTGATACTTTGTAGATTTAACATCTATATGTATCATGTATCAATATCATTCCACTGTTTCAATGCGTTTAAAATATACAAAAATCTTTGCTTGTCTAATAAATATTTTTGCCTGGGAAAAATTCCATAAAATTTTATTGAATTGACTTTGTTATTATATATGATCGAAACGCTGGTTTATTCTTTTACACAACGAAGATATAATAGAACACAATAATTTAGATTACAGTAATGTTTCACTTTGTAATTGGCAAAAGTTCGATCTCGAGGTTTTGATGAATCTTCACGTTTCAAATTTTCCCGAATAAGAAAAATACATTTTTGGAATTTGTTTGTGAACATGGTGACTTGAAAACGCTTTAACCCTCTGGCTGCGCAATTCTTTAAAATCACTATTTAGATGCGATGTTTGCAAATAAGTTCAAATATTTTTCTAAGAAAGTGAACTAATACTATATGTTACACGATAGTAATATAATATAATAAAAACCTGTAATCGTAAAAATAAACACTCTAAACTGCGAAAAGCGTGAGATGAAACAGAAAACGGACTGATTGCCAACCCGCGGAAATCGCGGTATACGCAGCTGGAGGGTTAAGCTACAAGACTGAAAATTCGCACTTAATCTTTGAAAATCCAAAGAAATCAGTCTGTCTATCTGAACGAGAACAAGTTAATTTGAAACTATAAAATGTAAAGATCTAAATGAATAAAATTTCTTACACAATTTTAGTATATATATATATATATTTGAACCAAATCCTTCAACGTGGTGTTCGTCTATCGATATGTACTTCTGTATGCATGTACATTTTCAATTAATATACACATTGCTTAAATACGCATAGACTTAGATTAATAAAAAAAAAAAAAAATGGTATGGAAATTTTATCATTGAAATTCCAGTTTTGAAACAAATTTTGATATAAACTGGCTGACAAAAAAAAAAAGGTGTCCAAAAGACCAACTCACTTTTCTATGCTATAATAAGAAACAGGAAACGCTCATGTCATGTCTGAAAATAAAACTCTGAACCTCGTGAATGTCACTTCTTCAAAGTCCGTAATTTTTATATTGGGTGCGAAAAGAGTATGAACGCTTTTATTAAGAGATATGCGAGAAAGTGTCGAAGAGAACAATAGGTACTGTACATAAATCTAAATAAATAAACGAAGTGGCTATTTTCTATTTTATTTCCATAAGTAATTAAACAATTATAGATTCATAAGTACATTTAACCGTGAATGCATTCGTCAATAAATCCACGTGCTTCAATTAGATTGCTTCATGTTATCAAAATTTCATGATTCAATAGGAGTGCTATTCGAGGCGAATAGACTTCAAGTATCCCAGTTTTGAACAACATTAATGACAGTTTATCTATGTGAATTATTACTTTTTTTTTCTGTATATTCCATAAGAAACGTCTGAAAAATGTCACCCCTCCAATTCTCTGAAATACATTTTAATCAGAAGTAATGACGAGTGGCAAGTGCCGCAGAACCATTTTATGATAGTTTCACTCATACCAACTTGTTTGTTCCAACGTTCCAACTTGAAGCAAGGGGGCATTGACATTTCATCATCACCCCCCATCCTTTCATTTGTGATTGGCACTAAATTTCATTAAAGATTTCATTTAAAAATATAAATAATTGGTAAAATTTCATTAAAAACAAATTTTTAAAAATTTTTCTGCTTATGTATAAAACAGCAAAAAATAGTTTTGTTTTAATTGTTTTCTTTTTTAATCTTGAGAACTATTGTTCTTAAACTCATTAGCAGATGGCGCCACTAATAAGAAAGATATATAAACACCTTCGTTAATGATTCATTTATATTTAAGTTCTCTAAAAGTATATTGTTATTGAGAATAAAAAAATATGCAACCTTCAAATCTTTATAACAATTTATATAAGTTTATAATCCAATAGTGTTTACAGTGCTGACTAAAAAAGTAAGAGTTTCATTATAACTGAATGGATTTGCCTCACTTTCAAAATTAATGAATTATTGTAATCGTTCATTTAATTGAGAAATATTTCAGTTGCATCAGCGTTTTTTTAAAAATAAAAACAAAATGCTATTCAAATTGTTATAAATACTTATTCATTTGATAAAAAGTGAAGAATATTCTAGTAGAAAATATAACATAACAAAAAACAATTCAGTTTTATTAAGAATTTCAATGAAATCATACATTTTCAGTTTATACTTGGGTATAATTAAATTGAATTTTATACAAGATTTAACATTTTAAAATATTCATGATGAACGGGAGGTATATATGGTAATAAATCCATCATGTCCATGTATTTTTCAGATATAATAGATTTCCTTTTTTCATACATAAAAGAATGTTCTTTTTCCGAAATTACTTGGTCTTCCTCGTTGTGGTGACAAATCGTTCTTTTTAATATCAGCATCTTGTTCTATCGAAGTTTTGTAGAACTTTTTTTATAGTGCATCCCTTGTAAATTTGATCCAGCATATATTTAACCAATTCACACTTTCTCCATCAGTATTTTTCTTTCTTTTTAAAACCGCTTTCTCCAGAGATTGGTTGAAAAAAAAATTCTCGTTTCATTTCATGTATTAAAAATTTATTATGTTTTCGACAATTTCGTATTACTTTATAGTAAACCTGGGAAATATACAAGGAACTGGTTCGGTAAAACGATCGTTCGGTAAAAATGAATGTCCCGACAGTAAAAATTTGCGATCAATAATATTAATTTCATTGTCACTGGACCGAACAATCGGTGGCGGAAGTAAACATATTATTATAGAAACACAAAATTAAAATATGCGTTTTATTATTTAGAAAATATAGGACAACCTACTTTTTTCAATATCAAGGATAGATAAAAACACCCTGGATTTCAGACATGATGTCAAACGACCACATTTGCTTCACTATACAGCAAACGAAGCTAAATTTTGCCGGTATTTAATATTGGGTCAAAAATAATTTCAAATAATTTTCATCTCGCTGATAAATCAACTAGATTAATAAGGCACGTTCACGTAGTGAAAATGCCATCTAGGACGAATTCTTGCAGAAAGACGACGTGATGATTATTATTTCAACGGAGCACCTGGACTTATGTGGTCTTTCATCTTCGAGACCTAATAGTTAATTTATTTGTTATTAGTTAAGAATTTGGTTTGAATCTGGATATTATAATATCTTTTTGTTGTTTTATCTGCAAGGAAATTAGTGTTAAAAAATGTGGAACGCTTCATGATTTTGCGTGTCATCCTTGCGCAGGGACCATGCTAATCTTCTCTGTATCGTTCCAATTTTAGAATATGTACTGCCGAAGAGAGTCATGCAGAATGACTTGAATTGCCGCAACCCTTCCTTTTATCCTCGATATCGTGTCACAATGTACCCGTATATGCAAGTTACATAATAAAGTTTTCGATCGCAGCTCCAGAATTTTTCCTATTGGCGTTTCTCGGTACTTTTTTTTTTTTTTTGACAAATCGAAACCGCATACTTTAATGCGCATGGTGGCCAAAGTTTGTTATATTTCGTTTAGTACATAACACGCTACAGGGCTCCGAACACCTCTTGTTATTTCTTGATCACACTGTATATTATATATATATATATATATATATATAATAAAATTATCATTACAATACTATCGAACAATGATAATATCGCGCTATTGAAAACTATCGATTGATAAACAATCGCGAGTTATTTCACAGCTATCGATTGTTTTTGAACTATCGAGTGGAAGAGTGTCTATTTGTAGTACTGCAAGAAAGGATAATCCTTTATTAAAATGTCCTATTCAGCTATTTTTTTAATTTATCGGTATTGCAATTTCATTCTTTTATTCGTCCTGTAAACTACATAGATAAATTCGTTTTTGGATTCCATCAATATAAGAATATGCAGAGATCAAAAATTTGACGAAGCAATGAAACGATTTGTGTTTCATTTACAATGAAAAAAAAATTGTTATGAAATGTACTTAAAAATATATTATAAAGTTAACTGAATATAGATTAAAGAATTTTACAGTAGCTAAATTGGCTTGATTGAAAAAAATATTTTTTTAAATTTTACAATGGCTGGATAGTTATTCTGTTGCGAAAATATTTTTAAAAGTTATTTCGAAAAAAAAAATCAAATTCCAGCTTAATTTTTCATGAATTAATATTTCAAAAAAAAAATCTAATTCATTAAAAATGAAAGTACACATTTCTACTTCAAAGTATACCTGTGCCAAATTTGGCAGCTCTTCATCAAACTCCAAATACAGACGTGTAATAAAGGATACTCAGAAGTGAAATACAGCTAGTTTTTTTAAAAAAAAAAAAATCAAATTGCAATTGGTGATTTAGAAATTATAATGATGAATTGCAGATTTAATGGGATTAAATTTACAAATACTAAAAAGAAATTTTGTTTTGATAGCAGGAAATAATAGCTGCACCTTAATACATTTTATAATTTGAAATGTTCATTTATCATGAAGAAAAAAAAAATCCTATATGCGAATAAAATCAGTATTTAGCATTTTGATAAATTAAAAGTAAGTATAAACCCAACTTTTATCAACTTGATGTTGTAAAGCGAAAATATCATACAGGTAGAAGCAAATAAATGAAATTGTTTCAATAAAGACACAGTTTAACTGTGATGAATCGGTTTCTGAGCCATGCAGATACTGGAAATCATTAATTGCTTTAAATGAATAGGCATCTAAGAATCATTAGTCCCATAATAGAACATTATTTCAATTAAGCTCATTTAAAATTTAATGAAGATATTTATTAATCCTATCTTCCCAGATGCTCAGAATTGTCTTAAAGAGATCCAAAAAGCCCTTACGTTGTCTTGAAATCAGCAATAGAAATGGTCTTCACAAAGCAATCTGTGATGAAGATGGCGATATATACACTGGCTTATGGAAAGACAACGAAAAACATGGTACGATTACAGAATGTGTAAATCTTAATATAACCAAATTAACCACCATGATTGCTTAATTTGAATGACCAGTGGCTAACAGAAAGTAGCCTTGTTTGTCTACAAAAGTGACAGCTTTCAAAATTGGCTCACTGAGAAAGTTAATGCGCCTTAGACAGCAAACCGTCTCTTTTAGTGAGACATTTTAATGAAAGAGTTTTTGTTTGCTTTGATTTTAATTATAAACAGAGCCAGTATTAAAAGTTTAGAAATCCTCCGAGTGAAGTAGTCACCAAATCCCGACAAGTTCTACAGTTTGAACATAAAATGAGTTCTTGTTTATTATTATGTGCCATTTGCAAACTTTTGGTTTAACCGTATATCATTTTCGAGCAAGTCAATGAACTAATATGACATCTTTGGTGAATTTTTTGGCGATTATTTGATGGTTGCAATAAATATGACATCTATGTCGATTCCATTTTGGCGATAAATCGTTGGCATATGCACAAGTATCATAAAATGTTTTATTCTCTGTATTTTTTATTTCCACGAATAGGAAGAATATAATTTTAAATATAAAATAAAGTATAGCATTGTAATCAACAAAAGATTCAAACTTCGAGATTTTGAGAATCATCCGCATGTTTATTTTCTTTGGATATAATAATTCAAAAACGCTTTGTTTAAAAAGATGAAATTCTATAAGTGATTTTTACATCAAATATTTAAATTTCTATGAAATTTTGGATGAAATCCATTACGCACTTGGTCTAGTTGCTTGCATGAACTTCAGCGCGATAACAACAAAATATAATAAGTTAGATGCATAAAATTTAGTGAAGAGTTTTAATATATAAAATATAGATCCATGTCAAGTTTTATACCATATTAGTCAAGGAGTTGACCGTTTGTCTGTCAGTCATGTATTCCCATACATATAAATGCAAAACCACCAAAGGAAAATAAAATTTGGTTTAGCATTTTGTTACTAAAATTACAGTTTTGCTTCAAATTTTGGTTTCTACCCATTAAAAATAAGGTGTCCAAAACGCATATTTGGTTTTTCTTCACTATGACATGAAACACGAAACCTTCTTTCATGGGACTCTAAAAGTTAACTGTGCTCTCTTGGGATGTTCAAGCAACATCCACAGTTTTTAAAGGAAAAGGGAGGTGAAAATAATTTTACTAGGGAATTTGAGAAAAGCTTCTGGGTGACCATTCCTGCTGGCATTTATGGGTAATTATTTTCTTGCATATGTGAAACGCAAGAAAATTATTTAAAAACAATAATACCCGATTTTGATTAAAATTGAAAGCATCGAGAGTGGTCCAAAATCTTTCCTACATACTTTCTAATAAAGATGTTATTCCCGCCACTCCACATAAAATTGGGGACATTGTATAAAGATCACAGATGCCTTGCACGGAATTGGTGAAATAATGCAAAATATTAACCTCTGGCGTTAATTTGCATTTTTACTGAATTCATCGTATGATCCTTATCGATTTTTTGGCGTTTAATCCTTGGCATTTAGCAGTTGGCGCTCGAAAATCAAATTTTTATTTTAGATGCTTTGTTTACAACCGATTCAATAAAATTTGGCATTGTAAACTTAAGATTATGTACCAAATTTCATATATTTATACCCTTACAGTTTTGAGTTACTGTTTTTACTCGCAAGTGAAAGTACCAATCGGAATTTACATATTAGATATTACATATGTGTGCCAAATTTTCTTTATCTCTATAAGTTTTGTAGCTATCGTATTCATTTGTATTTGGAGAGCCAAATAAATAGTCTTCCTCAGGTTTTCATTTGAAAGTTGATAAAAGTCTAGAAATATAGTTATTGTTGTTGTTTCTTATGGCACTTGCCGCGGACAACCCCGCTGTTACGAAGGCAGCGATTTAAGCCGGAGGGGGAGCTTCTCTTGTTTTTATAGTCGCGCCAACTAGGGCCAAGAGTACGACTTTGCTACTCACTCATCCGCTTGCACAAATCCTTTTTACAGGAGGGCACATTCACACATCTCACATATAGAATAGCGGAAGAACACCCATGCCCAAACCGGGACTCGAACCCGGGACGCCCAGATCACGGGGAAGACGCGCTACCCCTATACCAGGACGCCGACACAAATATAGTACAAATCTGTATACTAAATATCATCTGTTCCAAGGTTCACAGCGTGTTTGAATTATCGTAATCAGAGAGATATTATTTCAAAAATGTGTTTTTCTAACTCAAGGAAATCTAAAAATGCTTACTTTCACTTTGAATATTTAATATATGAGAAAATAAAACAAAAAATAGGAAAATATATTAATAAGCGATAACAAAGCGTAAGGAAAGATTCGTATTCAAATAAAATTAAAATTTACTGAATTATCTTGCTCACTTTCAGATATATTTTTTCTCTTCCTAGGTTTTGGCATTCAAGAATCGATAAAAGATAAAATAACCTATAGAGGGTCTTGGAAAAATGGAAGAAAACATGGCGAAGGCCTTTTGTACAGATCCAATACTCTGTCCGAATTCTTATATAAAGGAGAGTGGGAAAAGGATAAAAGAAATGTAAGATCACCACGAAACCAAATAATATTACATTAGTATTTCAAAATACAATGAGTGATTGGTTAATGTATGTTTCAGAGAACGAGCAACTGGGAATTGTATGTTAAAATAATAAACATACGAATAGTGTTTCCTTTAACACAGAAAAACCTTCTTTGCTAAACATAGATCTCAGAAATACAGGGTATTTTGAATTTCTATTGTAAAACTTCTAATAGACGACACAGTAAATAGTATAAATAAAATTGTAGACCATAATAATTCCAGAACTGAGCTAGTTCACGGCTTAAAAATGTACAGCAATGAAAATAAATCAAGGCGTATGCAAGTAAATAAAGTTTGCAAAATGCTACTCTAATCCGAACGAAATAAATAAAAACAATAGTTCGTTCAACTTACAAATGTTTCGGATGGTTGAAGCCTGTCTTCATTTTCATTATTTCTTTTTGTTCCTTGGCCTATCGCTCACTGTATTCTTACGACAATTAAGTTTTGAATAGTTACTCTTAAAACTGGCAAGTTTTTTTTAATTATTTCAATGCCATATTTTAATTTGCAGTTATTTAGAACAATCACTAAATATTAAATGGATTAAGAAGTTTTATCATAATTATCGATTGATTATCATTCTACGTAGCTATTTAAAGTAAATAAACAAAAGCAGCATAGTTTCTGTCAGATTTGAATGGACATCAAACCGTAAAAGTATCGAATGAACAAGCAAATGATGATTGTTAGAAAAACGTTCCAGACAATCAAATCACCTGAGCCGGCGTCCTGGCATAGGGGTAGCGCGTCTTCCCCGTGACATGGGCGTCCTGGGTTCGAGACCCAGTTCGGGCATGGTTGTTCTTCATCTGTTCTATTTGTGAGATGTGTGAATGTGCCCACCTGTAAAAAGGGGTCGTGCAAGCGAATGTGATGCGTGAGTAGCTAAGACGTACTCTTGGCCCTAGTTGGCGCTACTAAAACAAGAGATGCTCCCTTGGCTTAAAATCGCTGACGAATCCATGGCAAGTGCCATTATAAACAATAGCAACAAATCACCAGAAGATCTAATTAATTTTATCAAGAAACAGGCTAATGTTATTGCAAAGTGTCAATGTCAACAATCTCAAGCTAATATCAGAATGGAAAAGAAAAAATGACGGACAAAACTTCCGCCGTCTAAACTTTATTTCTGACAAATCTCATCTACTTCTTCTAGTGGCATAGTGGCTTTGTCTGATTCCATCTAACCATTTTTTTTTCAGCCCTCGATGTCGCTAAGATTTGTTACAGTGGCTTCAAATGAAGCCTCTCCCTAACTTGTACGCTAATATACAAAATAATTAATTAATTATCGTTTTCATTTCCTTATTGTGTATTTGATTTAATTTAATCGATTTCCATTTGAAATTCAGTAGTTTTATGTTCGGTGCCTCAAAGAGCTACTCTGAAGTATTGTGGTAATTCGAACCCAGACTCATCACGTTTTCGAACCCAGACTTTCTCAATCAGTGAAAAATAATTTAGATGAGGTCGTTACTACTTCCAATGTGCAGTCTCTTCAAGAAAATCCAAACTGTCTGGCACATCTTGGTTACTTGACCAAAATATGAAATAGAATAGGACTAAATTCGATTGAAAATTGGAGCTATCCACAGTCTTTTGAATAGATCTTAGATCATTCCGAATTGTCAAGCAAAGATAATCAACCATATTCTTTAATTTGTTCTGTTTTTTTAACCATTAACTTACTAAATAATGCATTGTATCGTATGAATAATCCATTGACTCTCTTTTACTCAAGTTAAAACAAAATGATCTAAAGCAAGTATAAGTCTTAATTACTACAATTAAATCGTAATTTATAAACTGAAGATAATCTGTTTATAATGAGCTATTAGTGCGGAGAAAAGAACTTCTTACATGTAAATGAGAGTTAATGAATTAAAAATAATTATACTCTTGAGAATCTTTTAAACAAAGATAAGGATTAAATTATAGGCGAAAAAGAAAACATTTCATTTAAAAATATTAAACATATGTCATTTTTTTTCATAGCTTGTTCACAAAAAAATTAATTTTATTTATTCATTTAAATTTAAATTATTCATTCCAATTGAGTTCAAAGTATAAGGTTCAATTATGCTAAATCGAACACCGTGGGAGTTAATTATTTTAAAATATCTGGTGTCTGCTTCAAGCTATATAGTGAGGCCAAAAGCAGACAAACCGTTTAATGGAATGAATGGTAAGAAATACTAGGGCTATTTTGGAACGGACCTTGTAATTTTGAACGATGGTCAGATGACGAGGATGACAGCTGAGCTAGAACCTTTCTCTCCAAACTTCCGCACTCACCAGCGGGAGGACATTTGGCCCCGACGGATTTATCGCGCACCAAAAATTGCATAGAATAGAAATTACCCCAATCCAAATCAAATCTAAAGAAGGTTAAGAATGTGCATCTTAATCCTCTTAATCCATATATACCCGCAAGTTGAATGTCAGTTTTCTAAAGTATCTCATGATTTTCACTCACTAATGCCTTTATTTATTTATTTTTTCAATCACATATTTGAATTATATAATACGATTATCGGAGAACATATAATATTGTTGTTGACATTGTTTCGCATTAACTACATACTATATAATTTAACTTGTTTCAAATGCAGCATCTAAATACTGACTTTTTTAAGCGCTAGTCGGAGGGTTAAATGGAACATTTGGCTTCAAAAAATAGCAATAATGGATCTTTCAGAAAATTTCGGAGCTGTGTAGTTTCTTACATTGAATTAAAATAAATTTCAAGTTAACTCAAAAATTTGCCCTAATGAATGCATGTAACATAAATAGTTCTCCATCAACTTCTACTTTTGGAATCTTTATTCAGGATAACTTATGGGTATTTTTTTTTCTGGATCTGTTATCTTGATCGACATACTTTTTTTTAGGGTCAAGGAATAAATTTTTATGAGGATGGTGGCAGATATGAAGGAGCATGGAAGAAGGACAAAAGGCACGGTTGTGGTCAGATGGATTACAGCGATGGCTCCATTTATGTAGGGTCCTGGAAACATGATCAACGATCAGGCTTCGGAAAAATGTGGTTTGCTGATGGAAGTACATATGAAGGAGACTGGAAAAATGGAAAGCGACATGGAAAAGGAACAATGATCACAAGTATAATACATTCGTCAATTTTTGAATACGCTGTAATATTTATTAAATTATTAGTCACGTTCCTTTAGACAGCAAAAATGTAAGAAACCAGCTGAAATGGTCTCCCCAAAACTTTCTCGCATACCTTTTAATACGCGTGATACCCCAGAGAACACCTTGCATGCACTGACATACACTAATTATGAAATAACCAACTTTTGGCGTGAATTTAGCATTTTAATTGACTCTAGCGTGTGACCATTGCCAAGTTTTTTTTTGGAAGATTATTCCTTGGTATGCGGTCAATAGTAACCGAACATCGAATTCAACATACAAATTTTTGAATATAGAACAAATTTCCCCTGTCGATTGAAACAAAAATTTTACACAGAATTGCACTTGTAGACATGTTGTTGCTGTTTCTTATGGCACTTGCCATGGGCAAGCCCGCTGTTCGAAGACAGCCGATTTAAGCCTGAGGGGGAGCCTCTTGTTTTCTATAATAGCGTCATCTAGGGTCAAGAGAACGACTTAGCTACACACATCCTTTTTACGGGGCAAACTTCATTCACGCATTTCATTCACTCAACCACAGATCGTAATTTAAACCTGAATGAGAGAACGATCACCCCTGATCCAGTACCCCTAGTGGTATTACTCTCGACATGGAGGACTTTGCGACCACGACAGATATAACGCGCATCAGCCACCGAGGAAGCGGTGAATCTTCGGTCGGCGGGGTTCGAACTCGCACCCTAAGGAACGCGAATCCGGCGCTCTACCAACCAGGCTATCCCGGCCTTACTTATAGACATAAAATCAGATATCGAATTTCATATATTCAAGTCATTGTGTTGTTGAGTTATAGCGTTTACATGCTTCTGAAAGTATGTGATCCAACCCCTTTCTGAATTGGTCTCAAAATTGAATAGATGCCTCCTCTGAAGATGTTAAATCTATGTATCTATCTAACTCCATTCAGTAGTTATCGTATTAACTTTTATTCGGACAACCGGACAGACAGACTTCCTCTGTATAGATTTTTGCTCAAAATTTGACAGAAATCTACAAATTTGATCAGGAAATAAATTCCATCCGTCTGAGTCAAAGCGTTTTTCACAGGCAGACAGACTGACAAATATTTCTCAAAAAAGATATTTTTTAAACTTAGGGAGGTCCAAAACGTGGAGATTCATCCAAATCACGAGTTCGAACTTTTTAACGATTACTGTACTTACCCTATACTTCGTATACGAGAAAGGTTTAGTTTAGTTTAGTTATATTAACGTCCGGTTGTAAAGCAACATAGGGCTATTTTGGGACGGACCTCGTCATTTTGAACCGCGGTCAGATGACGAGGACGACACCTGCGCTGGCACCCCCTCTCCACATCACACCAGCGGGAGGACGTTTGGTCAGGACGGATTTAACGAGCTACAGATCCCCTTACACGACGGTTCTTCGGTTGAATCGGGTTTCGAAGCCGAGACCTTACCACCAGGCCACCGTGGCCTGTATACGAGAAAGGAAAGAGAGAACGAAGAGGACGTAAAAAGGAGACAAAATCAATGAATGAAACTAAATATTTTAACCCTTTCTAGGGGCGTGGGAAGTAAGCTTCCCACCAAATTTATCAATCTTTGTATGAAATTATGTAGGTTGGCCTAAGTTCTGACTAATTTTTTTAGTAAGTCAGAAACTTAGATGCTTCAGTTCTTTATTTCAGACAAAATGATGAGTCTTGATGTTATTTAATTATTAATTAACCAAATTAATTAATTAATCAAATTAAATTTATCTAATAAGCTAAATGAATCCCTTTTCTTATTTTAATTCCAAGCCTAAAAATATTTTAACATTATATGACTAGAAAAAAAATGGCCCTTTAAAGGGTTAATCAAACTCAGAACACATTCTTGCAAGCAAAAATGCAGTGAGACGCCGCTAATTTTAGCGGTAGATCAAAAATTCTAGTAATTTTTCAGTGAATCATCAAAAGAACTCCAGTCATTGTCTGATTGAAATGTAGTTGTTTTATTTATATGTAGTTTCTAGCCATAATCCCAAAAATTTTTAGAATATGGCACATTTTGCTACAATTTTAGACACAGATCACCAGAAAACTAATTTGATGATCTGTATCTAAAATTGATTTGTGATCTGAGTAGTATATAAATGCCTGTTCTGGCGCACCTTAAAAACCATCAATAATTTAAAATAACATCAAAATTTAGAGCAAAAATAGTGTAAAAAGGGCATAATTAGCACACCTTAAAAACCATCAATAATTTAAAATAACATCAAAATTTAGAGCAAAAATAGTGTAAAAAGGGCATAATTAGCACACCTTAAAAATCCATCAAATAACCTCAAAATTTAGAGCAAAAATAGTGTAAAAAGGTCATAATTAGCACACCAAATAACATCAATAATTTAAAGTATCAAGTCAAAATTTAGAGCAAAAATAGTGCAAAAAGGTCATAATTAGCACACCAAAATAACATCAATAATTTAAAATATCGCCAAAACTTGGAAAAAGTTAACAAATTAACCGAAAGGCTATCGTCTTAAAATCAATATAAATTCATGCGTTGTTCACATTATTATACACATAAAAAGAAATAAAAATATAAGAATAAAAATATAAAAAAAGAAAAAATTATTCATAAATACTGCACGCACCCCATTGAAAGAAATCTTTATGTTCTGTTAAAGGTTCGCCGTTTAATTTTATACATTGAAATCTAAAACCATATCGATCTACTTCTGTTATTTTAACAATAAAAGGTTCACCATATTTACAAATAGGTGTTACAGTTATTACAGGATGAATTCTAAAAGTTTCTGTAAAACTAACGTTTATTCGATCACTAGTACAACTACCTGTTAATATCTTTGTTTGCTTACCACCCATTTATAAAGATTAAAAAAAGAATTATTATTTATTCAAACACGTTCTTGCTATATACCATAATTTCATCCTTCTATAAAGTTTATTAAATTCTTCATCTGAAAGTTTCAGATTTCTCATAACTCTACAATCTGTTATTTTTTCAACATGTTTCATTATAAATTCAGAGGTTAAATTTTTCTGATATGAATAAATTTTATTCCAATTAACAGTTGTTTCTAGTTTTTCGATTATATTCATACTCATTTCATCTTGATACTGAGAAACTAAATCCATATCTAGTTTTCCAACATTTTCAAAAATAAATTTATCACTTAAAGTTTGATATTGTGAAATTGCAGGCCAGTGTACTTTATGATCATGCATTAAAATAAATTTTTCTGTTAATTTTTGAAATTTCGATATGATATCCCATTCAACTAAATGTTCATTTTCACTTATAAATTTTTCTGATAATTTTTGATAAGCTGATATATTTTTCCAATCAACTTTATCTTTGAACTCTAAAATGAAATTTTCTGATAATGTTTGATATCTAGAAATTAAATCCCATTTCACTTCATCTTTTAATTTTCTAATCAAACTTTCAGGCATACCACGTTCTTTTGAAACTTCATCCCAATTGACTTTTTCACTCATTTATTATAGGATGAAATTCTCTAATTAAATCTTCACTTAATTTTAGTTTTCGGGATATATAATACCAATCTACTTTATCTTGAAATTCTCTTATAAAGCTTCACTTAATTTTTGATGTTCTGATATAAGTTTCCAATCTACTTTATCTTGAAATATTCTTATGAAATCTTCACTTAATTCTTGTTTCCATGATATACCTTCCCAATCTACTTTATCTTGAAATACTATTATAAAATCTTCACTTAATTCTTGTTTCCATGATATACCTTCCCAATCTACTTTATCTTGAAATATTCTTATGAAATCTTCACTTAATTCTTGTTTCCATGATATATTACCCCAATCTACTTTATTTCGAAATTCTCTTATAAAATCTTCACTTAATTTTTGGTGATATGATATATTACCCCAATCTACTTTATTTCGAAATTCTCTTATAAAATCTTCACTTAATTTTTGATATTCTGATATAAGTTTCCAATTAACTTTATATTGAAATTCTCTTATAAAATCTTCACTTAATTTTTGATATTCTGATATAAGTTTCCAATTAAATTTATCTTGAAATTCTCTTATAAAATCTTCACTTAATTTTTGTTTTATTGGTTTTATTAGCTTTGCTGCTAATATTCGTTTTTTATAGTCGGAAAGACTATCGTCTTTAAAATAGTTAGATGAACTCATTTATTTAGAAAAATTTTATAAGTCGAAATCTAAAATAAAAAATCAAGTTTATCTTGAAATTCTCTAATGAAATCTTCACTTAATTCTTGATATTCTGATATATATTCCCAATTAACTTTATCTTGAAATTCTCTTATAAAATCTTCACTTATTTTTTGATTTCGGGATATACACTTCCAATCTACTTTATCTTTAAATTCTCTAATAAAATCTTCACTTAATTTTCGATAAGCTGATATATCATACCAATATACTTGATCTTGAAATTCTCTTATAAAATCTTCACTTAATTTTTGTTTTACGGATATATAATACCAATCTACTAAATCTTTAAATTCTCTAATGAAATCTTCACTTAATTCTTGATATTCTGATATATATTCCCAATTAACTTTATCTTGAAATTCTCTTATAAAATCTTCACTTATTTTTTGATTTCGGGATATACACTTCCAATCTACTTTATCTTTAAATTCTCTAATAAAATCTTCACTTAATTTTCGATATTTGGATATATAAAACCATTTCAAATCTAGATTTTTTGACTTTTCTGCTAATATTGGTTTTTTATAGTCGGAAAGACTATCGTCTTTAAAATAGGTAGATGAACTCATTTATTTAGAAAAAAATTATAAATCAATTTCAGCTAATTTCTCGATATAAAGGTAAGGTTTTACATAAAATATCATATCTTCTGTAGAAAATTTATGTTGTATACTTAATGTTAATTTATCATCACGTTTACCATAAGCAAACAGGACAACCATTTTACTAAGATCATCACTGTATATTATATTATCATTGAGTTGGATATATAACAAATAATTATCATTATTTACAAATCTATCAGTTTTTAAAAAGAGTGTAATTTTCATCAACATATCAGTTGTAAGTTGCAGTTCATTAGTTAATAAAGTAGAACTGAAAACATTAAATTCAATCAAAGTACCCTCATGGTCAAATTCTATCTGTTGTTCTTTATTAGTTGCTAAAAATGTTGATGTTTTAGGAACATATAATCCATCATGATCTCTCGTCAACATATTATCAGGTTTTTTATCATTTATTTTTGTTTTTTTATCAACGTATTGTTTAGTAACTGCATCATTTTTATCTTGTGGATTAGGAAGATGTTTTAAAGGAATACCTTTCAAATCAAAAAAATTGTTAGCTTTTTGTTGTCTAAAATCTTCATTCAAAATTAAAGCATTATTTTCTAAATATTGTTTATTAACAACGTTCATAACATGAATTGGATCTTTAACATTTCCTATAATTTTATCTTTCGCATCAAAATCTCCATGTTCTGAATGAATTAAACTTCTTTTTTGTAATTCAACAATATGTGATTTTAAGCCTATTTGAACTGAATCAACATAAGATTTAGTCGCTGCATCACTAATTTCAACAGGTTCATCAACACGTTTTAATTTCTTCTTTTCCATATCATAATCACCATTATCTGTTAATTTAAATCCAATTCCTGGAGGTCCTATACGTCCTTCTGTCATTTCATCATCAAAAAGTGGATAATAAGCAGCCATTTATTATAGGATGAAAAGCGACTATCACTCTGAATGATCTTTTATACTAAACGTAAATTTATTCTCATGCATATTTAAGTAACATTTATTCCTTTCCTTCAAAATAAAATAAAATATATAATCTTTTTGGGTATTATTTTCTAATTTCCAATGAAATATTAATTCTCTGGAAGATACAGAAGTAAGATTCTTATGAGCAGATAAATCTATACAGAGAAATGGATATAATTCTCCAAAATCTTTATATCCAATCATGCAACCTGTTTCTGTATTATTAGCATTATATCCTTCTTTTAAAAGAGCTGTATATGCATTATTATAATTTTTATCCGAAAAATTTACTTTATAATGATATTCAGGATAATCTTGTCCATTTACAGTAACCCAATATTCAACTATCCCTAAATTATCAAATATTAGATTATTTTTAGTATAATCTCCATTTCTATCATTATATTGGGGAATTGCATAAAATGCTGAGACTTCATCCCATTCAGTTGAAAGTTTATATGATCCATATTTTACTTTTAAGTTTATACCAGATTTTTCTATTCTATAATGATCCCAATATATATCTATATATGAATTTAAAACTTTCAATTCTGTAAATTTCAAATTTGCGGCATTTCTAAACTTTACATAAGGTAAAAATAATGATATTTTCTCAACTTTTACTTTAAAATCAGGGTTTGCATCATCTGTAATAATCATATCCTTACTAGTATTTCTCGTAAATTCCATTCTAACATGAAATCCAGTCAATACTTTTCTGTATTCATTAAAGAAATCGAATATATATTTCAAAGGAATCCATATATTAACGGTTTTACTATTTTTTGTGAAATAATACCTTTTATCAAAGCCTTTGTTATAATTCTCATTTATTTTTAACTTATTAAAAAATTCAGTTATTTTAGTTGTATCTGTTAAAGTTCCATCATATTTTAATATATTTATATCCTTCGTATCTGCTGTATCTGAGTAAAAAAACATATTTTGAGCTTCAGATTTTGAATAATCACTTGTAAAATGAATATGTCTTAAAACTTGATCTAGAATTGAACAATTTTCATTAATCGATTCGAGTGTAGTTGAGCCAATTTGCAGTTTTTTACCCTTAAAAAAACCTCCTCCATTCTCAAAAGTTGCTTTTCTATTTCCAATATTTAAATCATTTTTATCAGTAATTTTCATTTCCAGATGAATATAGGCTCCTGAATAAAATATATTATCATTTTCACCTCTAATACTAAACTTATACGTTGCATTTTCATCATAAGCATAACTTGGATTTTCACATTCTTTTTCCTGATATTCAAATTGTTCGAGATCATTATTTTGAAAATAATGAGTATCTGTCAAATCATAAATCTTTTCCATTTATTAAGGATGAAAAGTGTAAAGGTGATAACCTGTCGGTTAAAAATCTCACTTGGAATACTTTTTAAAGCCTCCTCCAATTTTATTCTTCGATAAAATTTCTTCTACTTTATCATGAAAAATTTTCTTTGTTTTATCTTCTAATACTGGTTTCACTCCTTTAATAGCTGCTAGAAACAAATCTTTAAAAAATCCTTTTCCTTGAATTTTTTTAGATGAAAAGCTATCTCTTTTACTTCTACGATATAATCTATGTTTATTCATTTATTATAGGATGAAAAGACTATCATCTTTAAGGATGAAAATCCTTCGTCTTTTAGGGTGATAACCTTTCATGCATCAAATTGTAAATTTTCTTTAAATAATTTCCCTCTTCTTCATCATATACAGCTACAAAATTATATTCAACTCTTCCTTTATTCAAATCTATTAGTTCATTATTTTGATTAGTAATTCTCATTCTTATTCTATATATATTCTTCTTTTCCACAGCTGAAAATATCCAATTATTAAAATCTTTAGTTATATTACCACCATGAGGAATTTTACTAACGAATGAATGAATAACATCTGAATCACAATTATTAATTAATGAACCTTTTACGATGTCACAATGAATATAAATATTATCGATTCCATGTGTAATATCTGCAATATATTCACCAAATTGATTTTCCTGATCTAATATTTTAGATTTAAAACCTAATAATTGATGAAGATTTCCTTCTGTTAAATCCATTTTAAAATTTTTCTTCAAATTAACAGAAATTAATTCTCTTTCTTCAATAATACCAAATTTAATGGGTGAATCTATTCCGAATAGTTCAATCATATAACGATTTAAACTTTTAACAGTATAACTACCATTTGGAATTTTAATGATCCTTTCATTGTTTCCTTCAATCAATTTAAACTTATTATTATTAAATTTTTCACTTATGTTATGCCAAGTCTTTTTAATAGAAAACGACTCTAAAGCTAACTTTTTAATCTTCAAAGGAGGCGAATATTCAACTGTAAAGTCTTCAGATTTTTCATAATTATCTGATGTCAATTTTAAACGACTCATTTATTATAGTCGAAAAGACTATCGTCTTATGGATGAAAGTCGACTAATTTCTCATTATAAGCACTTGGTTCTTGAGTAAATGAATATAAAACTTCAACAGGTGATTTTCCTTTATTTCTTTCAGTTATGTATTTCATGCAAAATAAACCACATTTTACAGAAGTAGGTTGTTGTAAAAAACTAGAATTATATCTGATTTCTTTCTTAGATGTTTTAAGATAATTTACAATATTTTTAGGAATATCACCTTCTTTGAATTTGATCCCTTCATATTCATATTCACCAAAAGAATCAAAATATTCAACAAATTTATATTTAGGATCATTATAATAACAGACCCAATGAGTTCCAGATCCAGTTGAAATATCAAAATTAATTATCCCATTTTCAAATTTTCTCATTATTTTGGGTAATGTATCTATTGTAAAAACTCCTCGAAATCCTTTCTCTTTTATCATATTTTCATTAATCATTGCATCGGATATTCCCTTGGTAGATATACTCCCTTTCCATTCTTTGGTTTTCGATTTTTTTTTTTAGGGTGCCAACCCTTCAGTCTAGGATTACCAGAGCCTGTTACTTTATCTAATACTTTTTTAGTGCCCCAAGCTCCTAATCCTGTTGCTGCACCAGTTAAAAGAGGAATAAGAAATTGTAAAAATCCCCCATTTTTATTCAATTGAGCTTTACTGATTGTAATTCTTTTACCTTCATTAATTCGATTAATATTTGTTTTTGTTAAATACAATTCATAATTCGGTGATTTAGATTTATCGATTTGTAAGGTAATTTCCTCATTTTTTCTATAAGCCGATTTTAATTTATCTTTCTGCCCATCACTTAAAAAGACTTTCTTTTTAATATAACTCATTTATTAAGGATGAAAAAAAGCGTAAAGATGTTAATTCCTTTTATAAGAGAAATTTATGATAATATCGTATTACTTGATCATTAGTCATAAATCCTTCTTTATGTAATCTATCTATTAATATAACAACTTGATTATATATTTTTGCAGGAATATCACTTTTAAATTGACAAATTTTATCTGTTAATTTATCTAAAAGCATCTTTTTATCTTCTAAACCTTCTCCAATATAATCTTTACCTAAGTTTATAAGACTCAGTGCTTTTATGTATTTTTTCATATTATTCATCTTTTTATCTGCATCTTGTATTTGATCTGTTTTCCTATGTTTAGACGCATTTCCTTTTGCTCGTTTATATTCATCTCGTCTATCTTTTGCTTTTTTTATTATTGTATTCAGTTCATCTGCACTTTTATTTACTAATTCTGACGGTAATTCAAAACCTTCATTTTTAATAAAAGATGTATCTAAATCTTTATTAAAATGCATCTTAAATATATCGTCAGCTCTCTCAAACATATTTGTAATATCTGACGAATAATCAGGCTCAATTTCTAAAGGAATTTTGGATGATTCATGCTGTGGAATGATTGAAAAATCACTTACAACATTTTGTATAGCTCGTATTTGCTCTTTCGTATTTATTTCTTGTTTCTGAAATTCTTCTAAAATAGGCTTATATTTTTTCTTTAAAGATTTTTGTATTCCAATTTCTTCTTCTAATTTTTCTTCATTTATTCTTCTTTTTTCTTCATCTAATTTATTTATATGTAATAAATCTCTTATTTCTGAACTTTTCTTTAAAGGGGTAATCTTTTTATTCGTTCTATTTAAAGGTTTAGATACCTTTAAGGTGATAACCTGTCGGTTTAAAGCTTCTTCATTTATTCTTCTTTTTTCTTCTTCTAATTTTATGATACGTTTTAAATCTTTCAAGTCTTTTTCATTCAAGTCTTTTTCATTCATTTATTATAGGATGAAAAGCGTAAAGGTTTGCAACGAGCAGAGCCATATTTGCAACGAGCAGAGCCATATTTGCAACGAGCAGAGCCGGAGGATTTAACCGACAGGTTATCACCTTTACGCTTTTCATCCTATAATAAATGATAAAAATCAAAAATTATAGTGAAGAAGAAGAATTTACAGATGAAAACCAAAATCCATATATACCAAAACATCCATTTCGTTTATTAATTACAGGAGCATCTGGTTCAGGAAAAACGAATTTATTATTGAATTTAATCTATGATTATTTAGATTTTGATGCTTTATACGTATGTGCTAAAGATTTATTTGAACCTAAATATTCTAAATTGCAAGAAAATTATACATTGTTTCAAGATCTTCAAAAAGAAGATATTATTAGCAATATTAAAAATCATAAAAAAAGGGAAAGGTTATTAAAATTGTACAACAAATTCAAAAAGAAAGAAGTCTTATTTTCATCTGATTTGAATGAATTTATTACAGTGGATGATTTAGATCCTGCTATTAAAAACTTGGTTATATTTGATGATTGCGTTACAGAAAAAAATCAAAAATGTATAGAAGATTTATTCATAAGAGGAAGGAAAAAAAATGCATCAATTATTTATTTATCACAATCTTATTATTCTACACCAATCAATATTAGAAAAAACTGTAATTATTTCATTTTTTTCAATCTTCAACCAAGAGAAATGAAACAAATTATTAGAGAAATAGATGGCAAATTAAACACAGAAGAATTTAAACAATTATATAATAAGTGCATTCAAAAACCATATGATTTCTTTATGCTAGATTTAGTGAATCCAAAAATGAGATACAGACAAAATTTTGACTATATTAAATGGACGAATATTTAGAAAAACGGATCTTTATTTACAGAAAGAGCTATAATTACTTTCACAAGATAAGCATTTCTTTATCTGTCAGTAAGTTTATTTTAAGTGGAACAGGCTTATCAGCATTTGTTTTTATTCCTTTAGCAGCATTAAGTTTAAGTGCTGGAATTGTTGAAATTATTGAAAAATCGTTAAATATTTTAGAAAGAAAAGAAGAATATAAGCAATGTTATAGATTTTATAAACAATTGTTAAATTTATGGAAAGCTAAAGCAATTTCTGAAGAAGAAATATATCAAAGAGAACAAGATTTTATTAATAGTTTAAACTATTTTCCTGTCGAAAAATATGTAAAAAAGACTCAATTGAATGGATATAAATATGTTAATAACGTATGATTTTTTATCCTTAATAAATGGTTTGTGATAAGAAAAAGACACCTTGCAACTGTAAAAAATTTGTTATTGAAAAAATATCAAAAAATGGAAAATTTAAAGGATATTGTCAAAAATGTGAACAATTAGGTTCAGGTTTATTCAAACTAATAAGTAATCCGGAATCAGTTAAATATGGAAAAGGATTTATAAATTCAGCTATAAATAATTTACCATTCGAATTGCATTTACCAGGTCATAATTTTACTGGTCCTGGAACTCAATTATTATGGGGAAAACATAGATTAAATCCAGATTTATCATATAAAGATTTGAGTAAACCGATTAATAGAGTTGATAAAGCTGCTTATAATCATGATGTTTGTTATTTAAAAAATAAAGATACAAAAGTAAGAAATGAAGTATGTGATTCAAATATGTTGAAAGAATTGGATGATATTGAAAAGCCAACTATTAGAGAAAGAATTGAAAGAGCAATTGTAAAACCTATTATTAAAACTAAAAAAAGGTTTGGAATGGGAGGCGTTTTCATGATATATTGTGTAAAATGTAAAAAGGAAACAGAAACTAAAGATATGAAAGAAACTGTTACTAAAAATAATAGACCAATATTAAAAGGAATTTGTGTGCAATGTGGATCTAAAAAGTGTCGTTTTTTAGGATTGACATTAACAAAAAAGAAATCCTAGAAAAAACATATTATGATCCAGAAACTGGATATTGTGGAATAAATGAGCTAAAAAGAAAAACAGGAATAAAACAAAAAGATATTCAAGATTATCTACATTCTCAAGATGTATATACTAGATTTAAACCTGTTGTAAGGAAATTCAAAAGAAGAAGAGTATATGTACCAAGTATAGATGATCAATTTGATGCTGATTTATTATTTATCGTAAAATATAGTAAATACAATGACGGAACAAAATATTTGTTAAATGTTGTTGATGTTTTTAGTAAATATGCTTGGTCTTTTCCTATAAAAAGAAAAACAGCTAAAGAAGTTTCGAATGCTTTTAAACAATTATTTGAGAATTCAACTAAAAGAATACCAAAATTTATATTGACAGATGAAGGTACTGAATTCACGGGAAAAGACACTCAAAAATTATTTAAAGATTACAATATTCACTGGTTTACAACTCAAAATAAAGAAATAAAATCTGCAATTGCTGAAAGATTTAATAAAACTATCAAAGAAAAAATCACAAAGTATATGCATGCAAATAACACTAAAAGATATATAGATGTATTACCAAAATTATTAGAAAACTATAACAATTCATATCACAGATCTATTAAAATGACACCTACCGAAGCAAGTAAACAAGAGAATGAATCTTTAGTTTATAAAAATTTATACAAAGAAAAAGTGATAAGAAAACCAAAATTTAAGAAAGGTGATATTGTCAGAACATCCAAGTATAAAACAACATTTATGAGGGGTTATGATCCTACTTTTACTACAGAAATCTTTAAAATTTCAGAAGTATTAAAAACAGATCCAATCACTTATAAAATTAAAGATTTAGGTGATGAAGAAATCATAGGTAGATATTATGAGCACGAATTGGTTAAATATAATAAAAAAGATGATGTTTATAAAATTGAAAAAATTATAAAAAAGAAAGGAAATAAATATTTCGTTAAATGGCTAGGTTATCCCGACGAATTTAATAGCTGGATAAGTCGAAAAGATATAAAATAATAACATACCTTTTAAACCCCGACTCTCTGTGTTTTTCAAGCAGGCTTGAGACTGCCTTTGGCCACATTATCGGAGGTTGATCCGTTTTTTATAAAATGCCCATATCGCTGGGTAAAGCGTTTAATTTCCTTTTTTCAACAAATATCCATTTTATCCGAATTAGCCTGAAGTAATTCACGAATACGCTTAATTTCCTCATCAATACTCTCATATTGTCTTTGATACCCTATCTTTATTCTATTAGCTTTTCGGATAACCTCGTCTTGAGTTTTCATTTTCTTCACTAAACCTTCCTTAGATTTTTCAAGATTAGAAATATCAAGCAAAAGTTCTGATTTCTTTGAAGAATATTCACCGTATTGAAATTGAATATTCTTTTGCTCAAGCTGTAAGCTTTTACTAAGCTGAGGGATTGACATAGCGAAAGTGAGAGGAAATAAAATTAGTTATGGAATTGGAGATAATATATAGCATCAGAGAAGCTTCTGGAGCGATAAGAAGTTTCGAGAAGTTTCTGGTAGAAATTGCAATAAGACACTTCTCGAAGCGATGATAAGAAACCAGGAAGTTACGTAAATATGAATGAAAAAAGGCGTCCTTCAAGACTTTGAAGGACTTTTACAAGGTTCGTCAAAAGCTTTTGAAAAATATTCGTAGCCGTCCATCTTAGTTAACAAACTGTTTCGTCTTTGATAAGAGTGCAATGAATGTAACACTGTTTAGTGGCTTCATCTTTTGGACTTTAAATAAATTAATATTAAAATTTTATATTATTTCTTTTTAATATCTGATAGGTTCAAAAAATTCCACGTACACTAAAACAGTGAAAACCTAATAAATGAATACTAATTTTTTAAAAGACTTGGAAGAAGATATTTCTTCTGAATTTAGTGAAAGTGAAGAGGTCTCTGGTCATTATTTGAAAGTAGTTAAACAAATAAAAAATAAGGAAATGTGTTTTGATGATGAACAAAATGTCTATTTTTTAAAAACAGGCTGCGTTATTTTAATCATATGAAAAGAAAACACAATTTAAATTTTACTAACGAAGCGGATGAATTGTTTTTAAAATTTTTAGAATTTGTATATTTTGAAAAAATTAATTACGGTTTTTTCTTTAAAAAAATTTGCGAATTATGCAATATACCACACACTTTAAAGATGACTAAAAATGAAAAGATCTGGAATGATTTTATGAAAAGCCTTAATAAAAATGTGTCGTAATAAATGGAAGTGCTAAGAACTTGTACATACTGTCGAATTGTAAAACCATTAGATGATTTCTATAAACATCGTAATTATGGTAAATTTAATCGAGATAATATATGTAAAACATGTAAATCTGTATATAATTATACAAAATATGATTGTGAATGTGGTAAACAATACTCTATGGGTCATAAAAAAAGACATGAAAGTTCAAGATATCATATTAGTCGTCTAGCGCAAAGTCCTTTAAAAAATGTTTCCTAATAAATGGAGGTGCAGTTTAAGACGACGACTATTGGTGAACTTCGAAAAGTAGTAAAACAATTAAAGATTAAACAACCTAGAGGTTGTAAGAAAGATGAATTGATCAGATTATTAAGGAAATACATTAAAGAAACAGGTGAATATAAACCGGTTTTGGTAGATTTATTAAACTTGGATGTTACTGATTATTTGAATAAATGTAAAAAAATATTTAACAAAAAACCAGAAAAGCGTGATAAGATTAAAAAAATATTTGATTCTTTCGGTTTTAAAGTTGAAGGTTACTCCTTAAAAAATTTATATGATTTTGATAAAGGTGAAATTGAAGGCCAGTTTAATCTTGATAAGTTATTTACAGTGGAAGAAGATAGAAAATGTCATATATGTGGTAAATATTACAAAATCGAAGATATAGAGGAGCATATAAAAAAAGACTTAATGAATAAAAAATCAAAAAAGAAGAAAAAATGTATGATTTGTGGTGAATATCATAACATAGCACATTTAAGTAATCACATATCAAGTCGAAAACATCTAAAAGCATTATCAAAAATAAAAGATGGAGAAATTATAGAATATGACACTGCTTTTGAATCTAGATTAAGATCTTATAGAATTAATAATTATAATAATATTATAATCCCCTTAGAGTTTTTACAAGAGAAAAGAAAAATTGTAATTGATAAAATAAGACAAATTTTGAATGAATTTAATGGAATAAAAGTCAATTTAAAATTGTTTTGTTTGTATAGGTTAGATGATGAAATTCAGGAATTTTCATTCAAAACTGAGAATCAAATTATATTAAATTCTAATGATTTACATACTTTTTATGATAATGCTATTGACAAATTAATTAATGAATCTGATGAATTTATAGCAAAAGGCTCTGGCTGGAGTCTTGAAGAAATTAGATTTTTGGAATTGAGAATAAATAAATATCAACCTTTGAGTGGATCAAGTTATATTGATTTACCTAAAAAAATTAAATCTAAAAAAGCTATAATAAATGTTAAAAATACAGATAATAAATGTTTTATGTGGTCTATATTATCAGCGATTCATCCTGTAAAAAAAGATCCTCAAAGAGTGTCAAAATATGAACAATTTAAAGATGAATTGAATTTTAAAGGAATTAATTTCCCTGTTTCATTAAATAATATTAAAAATTTTGAAAAACTGAATAATATATCTGTAAATGTTTATAGTTATGACAGTTCGATTTATCCACTTAGAATAACTAACAATAAATTACAAAATCATGTAAACTTGTTTTATATGAAAGATGAGCAAAATGATCATTATTGTTGGATTAAAGATATAAATAAATTGGTCGGATCCCAAATTACTGTTGATCATCGAATATTTTTATGTGATAGATGTTTAAATCATTTTTATTCTGAGGAAAAATTAAAAATGCATGAAGAATACTGTAAAAAGAAAGAAGCTGTCACAATTAATATGCCAGAAAAAGGTAAAGTTATTCGATTTAAAAAATATAATCATAAAATGAGAAATCCATTTACTATATACGCAGATTTTGAGTGTCTTTTACATAAAATGGATACAAGTGAACCAGATCAAACTAAATCGTATACTATGAAATATCAGAAACATGAATCTGATAATTTTTGCTATTATATCAAATATGAAAATGAATATTTTAAACCTCCTATTCATTATAGAGGACCTGATGCAATAAAAAAGTTTATATCTATGTTAAAAGAGGATACTCTCGAAATTGAAATTTTTATAAAAGAGAAAACTGAAAAATATGAAAGTCTTAAATCAATGATAGATTTCGATAAAAATCATTACAAAAGAACTAATATTTGTCATATATGTGAAAATGAAATCTTAAAGGATTCTCCTGTTGATGGGGAAAAAAAAGTAATTGATCACTGTCATTTAACCGGAAAATATAGAGGTCCAGCTCATAATATTTGTAATTTAAATTATAAAATTCCAAAATTTATTCCAGTAAAAATCCATAATTTAACAGGTTATGATTCTCATTTATTTATAAAAGAGCTCGGATTTGATAAATCAAAAATAGATGCTATACCTAATACTGAAGAAAAATATATATCTTTCAGCAAAAAAATAGGAGGAATGAAATTGAGATTTATTGATTCATTTAAATTTATGTCATCCAGTTTAGATCAATTATCAAAAAACTTGAGAAAGATGCCTGAAAATGAGTTGAGTAAATATCCGTCAAAAATAAGAGAAATGAAATATATTAATTATTTAAAATCGAAATTTAGAGAGACATCATTACATTTTCCTGATGACAAATTAGATCTCATAACAAGAAAAGGTGTATATCCGTATGATTATATGGATTCTAAAGATAAATATGAAGAAACAAAATTACCTCCAAAAGATAAATTTTATAATAAATTGAATGAATGTCATATAACTGATGAAGAATATCAACATGCTCAACGTGTTTGGAAAGCATTTAATATAAAAAATTTGGGTGAATATACAGATTTATATGTTAAAACAGATGTATTAATTTTAACAGATGTATTTGAAAATTTTAGAGATGTTTGTTTAAAAACTTATAAATTAGATCCAGATTGGTATTTTACTGCTCCTGGTTTATCTTGGGATGCAATGTTAAAAATGACAAAAATTAAATTAGATTTATTAGATGATTATGATATGATTCTTATGTTAGAAAAAGGATTAAGAGGTGGAGTTTCGCAATGTTGTAATAGATATGGGAAAGCAAATAATAAATATATGAAAAATTATGATGAAAGCAAAGAATCCAATTTTTTAATGTATTTAGATGCTAATAACTTATATGGATGGGCAATGAGTCAATATTTACCTTATGGAGGATTTAAATGGATAAATACAAATGCAATACAAAATGCAATACAAAATATTCTTAAATGTCCTGATGATTCAGAAAAAGGATATATATTGGAAGTTGATTTAGAATATCCAAAAGAATTACATGATTATCATACAGATTTACCATTATGTCCTGAAAATAGAATTCCTGAAAATTCTAAACAAGGTAAGTTATTAACAACTTTATACGATAAAGAGAAATATGTAGTTCATTATAGAAGTTTAAAACAGTATTTGAAAATGGGTTTAAAAATTATAAAAGTACATAGAATATTGAAATTCAAACAATCGAATTGGTTGAAAAAATATATAGATTTAAACACTGAAATGAGAAAACGAGCAACTAATGATTTTGAGAAAGATTTTTATAAATTGATGAATAACTCAGTATTTGGAAAAACCATGGAAAACATAAGAAAACGAATAGATATAAGATTATGTTGTAATTATGATCAAGTTAAAAAATTAATTGCCAAACCTCATTTTAAAAGTCGAACTATTTTTGATGAAAATTTGGTTGCTGTTCATATGAAAAAGACAAAAATACTTTTTAATAAACCAATCTATGTTGGAATGAGTATATTAGATTTGTCTAAATATTTAATGTATGATTTCCATTATAATGTAATGAAGCCAAGATATAAGAATAATATTAAATTATTATATATGGATACAGATAGTTTCATATATGATATTAAAACAGATGATTTTTATGAAGATATGAAATCTATGATTGATTATTTTGATACTTCTGATTATCAAGAAAATAATCTATATAATATGCCGAGATGTAATAAAAAAATATTGGGTAAAATGAAAGATGAAAATAGTGGTGTTATTATGGAAGAATTTGTAGGTTTAAGAAGTAAAATGTATGCAATCAGACTAGAAAAATGTGAAATTAAAAAATCGAAAGGAGTTAAAAAATCTGTAGTTAAAAATAGAATATCATTTGATGATTATAAAAAATGTTTATTTGATAAAATTCATCAATATAGAACACAGAATTTAATTCGAAGTATGAAACATGAGCTGTATTCAATTCAAATAAATAAAATAGCTTTATCAGCAAAAGATGATAAAAGATATATTTTAGAAGATGGAATTCACACTTTAGCATTGGGTCATTATAAGACGATAGATTCTTAAAGGTGAAACCTTTCGGTTTTAAAAATAACTTTAAATAAATGGAGGATCTAGAACAACTTACACAAGAACTTATGAAACTAAATTCAAAATATTTAAGATCTGACTTGCATGAATTAATAACGAAATATGTCAAAGAAATAATTAATTCATATACAAATAAAATATCTAATGCATTGGAAAATATCGATTCAAACACACAATTAATCAACTCAATTGAAGAAATAATCGATTCATAAGATTTTTTTCTAAATAAATGGAAGCTTTCAATAGACTTAAGCCACTTGTAACATATAGATTAAAAGATTTAAAGAATGGTGAATACACTCTATTATCTTTGAAAAAAATTCAATCTGCTAAATATGGATATATAGTTATTGCAAAATTACAAGTTGAAGGGCAAGAAAAAGAATATTTTCTCCCTAAACATAAATCTAATATATCTGATGAAGCAATTGATATAATTAATGAAGGCTCATATATTTTTGGTTATAGAGGTAAGGTTGATGGTAAATATGATGATTGCTATATCAAGAAAATTGAATAGTGAAACCTTTTTCTTTTTATATTTTTATTCTTATATTTTTATTCTTATATTTTTATTTCTTTTAATGTGTATAATAATGTGAACAACGCATGAATTTATATTGATTTTAAGACGATAGCCTTTCGGTTAATTTGTTAACTTTTTCCAAGTTTTGGCTTGATATTTTAAATTATTGATGTTATTTTGGTGTGCTAATTATGACCTTTTTGCACTATTTTTGCTCTAAATTTTGACTTGATACTTTAAATTATTGATGTTATTTTGGTGTGCTAATTATGACCTTTTTACACTATTTTTGCTCTAAATTTTGAGGTTATTTGATGGATTTTTAAGGTGTGCTAATTATGCCCTTTTTACACTATTTTTGCTCTAAATTTTGATGTTATTTTAAATTATTGATGGTTTTTAAGGTGTGCTAATTATGCCCTTTTTACACTATTTTTGCTCTAAATTTTGATGTTATTTTAAATTATTGATGGTTTTTAAGGTGCGCCAGAACAGGCATTTATATACTACTGATCTGTCGTTAGAATATAGCATAGATCGCCAAATTCTAGCGATTTTAGAGATGAATACTTGTGTCGAAATGGAAAAATGTCAACATTTCCGCTTGGTTTGATTTGGTTTGGGTTCAGTTAATGCAAAAATACCAAATTCCGTTTGTAACACTTCCGGAAATACACTTACCTCAAAAAATGCTTTTAAGACTTCAGTTGTATTATTGCGCATAATTTACATACAGTTTTGTGTCGAATTTTGATTTATAAAGCTTCTTCGATCATTAATATCGTTTTGAGATAAAACCCAGTTTAGATATCTTTTCTTCATTAATTGGTTGTAAAATTTGGACGCAATTTGAAAGTCAAAATTTGAATCGGCAATTATCAAGGAAAGAATACACATTAAATTTCTTTTATCTATGCCATTAGAGTTTTGAGCCATCACGTTCTTATGGACATCATTATGATGGAAAGCCAACAGATGGTCAATTCCAGATGAAATGGACTTCAGATTTGGTTGTACAAGAATGTGCTGAATTTCGATCTCGAGCTCTCTGAGTTTTAGATATCATGTTCTATACAATTAGGATTTAAAAGACAGACTTCCTTGAGGTTGATTTCTTCCAAAATTTGAAATAAAGAAGAAAATGAGAAGTATTTGTTATCAGAACTTTTGCATGTCTGTTTGTGTGCATCTGAAACTAGAACTCTAAAAGGTATAAACAAAAAATTTTACATATGGTTTTATTGCTAATAATGGATCTATTTCAAATTTTAGCTATACAAAATATACAAAGATCTCAATGTCTGTCGATCTATCTATTTAGTAGACTAATAAACTAAGCAGGAACACACAATAATCTAAGGGCCATAAGCTAGATGACTGAATTGAAATCAAAATTATAGATATGTATCAAATGCTTGACTTAATCCGCCGACAGTTTATATGTGCGTAATGATTTTTGCTTAAAAAACAATATAAACTCGTATAATTTCGTATTTGAGACAGATTTGTATTAAATTTCGATGCTTGCGTATTAATCGCAAAATGCTGTCTAATTGCTAAAAAAAAAAAAATAGCTAAAGATTTCACGACTTATGGTAACCAACCATTGCCAACAATTAATTGCGAAGGATAATAAATGCACTAGAAGATTCTTCTCTCTAAAAAAAAAAAAGACTATGTTCGTCAATAATATGTGGTCAATGGCGCAGTATAGCCAAATATGACTCTTGCACCAATAAACCCCACAAAACCAAACCAAACATGTGGTTAATACAAAAATACGTAAATTTTGATCGATCTCTGGGAAGAGATATTGTTCCAAAACTGTATACTCGATTCTCCTTGCCGTACTCCAAAGCTGCGTTTAAAACACCCGTAAACATATGAGAATATGAAGGAGAAATTATTCTGAATGATAATATATGCATCGAAAGTTAACAGCTGTAGTTGACTTGTAAGAAGATTCAAAATCCTCCTGTAGAATAAATTATATCACGTAATTCTTTTTTGTACATGGCAACAAATATTTACATGTTTGACTTGGTACTTTCTTGTACACATAGAGGCCAAATTAAAGGACAAAAAGGAAATATTTAATCGTCGAAGATTTCGACCTCAAGATTTTGATGAATCTTCTCGTTTTAGACTTTTATAAATATTTTTTTAAAGGAATAATGATTGACTGTGAATACGATAACTGAAAAATGGAACTTGGTATGAGGCTTTAACACCAGATTTGTAGTTTTTTAAATAAAATTTTGAACTTATCTATACATAAGATGGTGGTTTGTCTATCTGTTGAAGTGAACGATAATTAGAAAATGTAAAAAACTAGATAAACAGAAATTTGTACACAATTTTAGCATTAAAAATGTAATCTATATCAAATTTTAAATGAAATCCGTCAACATTTCGACCATCTCTCTGCCGTAAATGCATGTAAGCGCAACAACTAAAAACACGCTAAGACTTAAATCACTGAAATTTAGAGCATAAATTTGCAAATTCAATATAAAATTGCAGTTATATGCCAATTTTTATCGACTACACTCCACTGATAAAAAAAAATAATTCAAAACGGCATACTCAATTTGTTTTATATCGCTATGTAGCACAGAACGCTCCAGTGAATCTTAAAAATATTTTACTGAAGTGATTAAAACCTTGTTACATAAAATATTTAAATGAAAATTTTATTTACTATTAACCCCAGCGAACCGGTTGGTAGCCAAAGTCGGCTTGTTAAAAATTTTTTAGAAATGTTAGGTATATCTTTATTCTACCAGAAATATAGCAATCCTTTTTTTTTCTGATGTTGTTGCAATTAATTGCTATAACAACTGGAAAGTAATTCTGCTCTCTAATGAATAATCTTTTTACATTCATTTTTCAGAGAAACAAGATAAACATGAAGGGTTTTGGAAAAATGACCAGAAACATGGAGAAGGAAAATTTAGCATACATGAAAACGGCCTTGAATTCACTGGCTTATGGATCAACGACAATTTCTGCTGTGGTTTCCTTGAACTTAAAAATCCTGACGCACCCTTTCCGATGAAGCTAAAAATTCCAAAGGTAATAAGTTAAGTAATTCTTCTACAAAAATCTTCTAAGAAAGTAGTTCTAATAAATACAGCGGCGATATCCCAAACTAAACTAGCCTTGTTTTAAAATCCACTATACCACAACCACAAACTGGTTACTCCGACCTGCTGGAAGGCACACGAAAAACTCTGAATGACCAGACCACTGCAACAGCAACACTGGCGAGAACTGTGGTTGAATCCTAAGTGCCATCACTGGCCACGGTACAACCCTTTCCTAAGGAAATACGTCCCGTCATCAATGGTAGGAGCCAGACCTCCACCTTTTTGTGTACCCACAAGGGTGGCGAAAACCAACCAGCATGCCGGAAGCTTCTTATCCTCAATTATGAGGTGCCCCGCCCCTTGGCACAAAATCCACTATAGATTAAAAACGTTTAAATTGATTAGATTTAATTTAATTTAGTTGGATTGATTTTCAGTTTTAGAATTAGTTCATATTTTGAACCTGCGATATTCATGTAGCTGGTTAGAAAGATGTGTGAGTGTGTTGCAGGTACATTTTACAGACCCCGAAGGTGAGAAAAGCAGTTTGATGGTCCCTCCGCGTGCGATTGCTTTTGAAGTGGACAGTGAAAGTCAGATGATCTGATGTGATAAATAACGAATTGTGAAAGCCTGTGACCGAACTTGGGATTGTTCCAAAAATTTCTAAACAATAACTGTGACTCAAAATTAATTTTTCAGATCGATTCTGAACTGGGAAACTGAAACTGAAATCCTAAGGCTCACGACTGAAACAAACATATTCATCGCCATGGTCCTCCCACAGGACGGGCTCCCCATTATTTTATTGGAGATTATCGACACCACAGCATTGTTATACTGCTTGGATATGAAGCCATCTCTTAACCACGATTCGCGGTGTCTCCCGGAGGGGAATAAATACAGAGTAAACACATCAAAAGTACTCCCGCCTTGTCGAAGCACTAAGGACCGAACATAATGACCGTTATGGCGGCAACACGTAGATGGGAACTAAGATTGAATCCTAATGATCATAGTTGGTAGAGAATATACCACCTCCCATAGGAAGTATGCCTCACCATTGTAGTGAAAGTAATTTAACCCTATACCATTGCTATCTCATCAGGGAAGAAAGAATCAACTAGGGAATCAAAAGATTCTCATCTTCATATCTGGTATGACCCGAATGGAGATAATAGATAGTTTTATGGAAAACTAATAGCAATTAAATTATATAAACTTCATTCATTAATTATATAAACTTCATTCATAAAATCACAAGCTGTAGACCATTATTACAGTTAATCTATTACAACTAGGAATATTTTCCCATCCAGTTTCAAATATTTCCACAATAGAGATTTTTTGGATTAAAAATTCTTTGGTCAACATAAAAAAGTGAAGGACGGAACTCCCAACCTCACTCCTTTCAACAGCTTAAGCTTCCAGAACAGCTGAATTACAGAAAAACGTCATCAATAAAATTCATCGTTTAGTATTGGTAAACAAATAGATGTTTTGACTTTTTCCCTTTGACCGATTATCCCTAAAATTTGATATATATCATTAATTTTGACGTCAATGAGAATAACGTATAAAGAAATAAATAGATCACATTTCTAACCAACTTTCCAAACTGAACTCAAATTGTTGGGGCTTATATCCAAACTAGCAACAGTTAAGTTACACCCAGAAACATCATGAACTTTATCGGCAATTTATGCTAGTTCATCTAACGTAGCTTTAGAAACCGAAAATATCGGCTGGGAATTTGAAACCAAACGATGTAACCGCAATGCCATTTTATCAGGAATAAACTTCGCATATAATCAGCAAACGTAAGTAGTATCACAAAGATGAAAATATTCAAATATTAAATGCAATGAACTCCATGATGCAAAACTCTAACGTATGCTGTTTTTAAGTGCTCCATAAGCATTTTCTGCTGAAAGGTTTCATATAATATCCCTAACATACGACGGCCGGCGTCCTGGCATAGGGGTAGCGCGTCTTCCCCGTGATCTGGGCGTCCCAGTTTGGGCATGGTTGTTCTTCTACTTCTGTGTTCTATCTGTGAGGTGTGTGAATGAATGTGCCCTCCTGTAAAAAGGGGTTGTGCAAGCGAATGAGTGATGCGTGAGTAGTCAAGTCGTACCCTTGGCTCTAGTTGGCTCTACGATAAAAGCAACAGACGCTCCCCCTTAGGCTTAAATCGGCTGTCTTCGAACAGCGGGCTTATCCGTGGCAAGTGCCATAAAAAACAACAACACATACGACGACATTACATTTGGAACTCAAGGCTGCTACAATACATGACATTTTGTAGATGCATTTTTAATGTCAGTGAATATGTATTGACATTCTATTTGATAAAACTAAAGTTAGGAGTCATTTTCCCAAAACATTAGTCCAAGAAACGCTACTCCGGAAAGTTGAGCATCTTGCTGAGTAGCAAGAACGTCTTTCGCCTGAAACTTGTTTCTATTCAAAGGGGGGGGGGGCTATAATTAGCCAAACATCAAAGAGAAAAAAGTTTAAGATTTTTTTTTTTTTTCTACAATATTACATTTAAAAATGAAAAAACTTCTTGACAGGAAAAATGCTATCATTGGAACAGAGAGCTGGTCCAAAAAATAAACGCAGATCTTTACTCCTCCACATTTTTAGGAAAAACGCTCAAGAAATGTTACTGTACTGTCACCAACTACAGCTACAGCTTGAATTAAATGTACATAAGTTATTAATGCGGTGCACACATATAATCCGGTGTAATAATTGCAAGCCATGGCAAGCAACAGTTACAAGGGATTTTTGGCGCGTAATTTGGCGCTGTAAATATTTGGCGCGAATTTTAACATTTTTATTGAATCTAGCGTACCATCTTTGGCAGTTAATCTTTAGAAGGCAACTAATACACAACTACGAAAAATCGTATAGATATTATGGATGTCTTTTTTCCCCCAGCGATTGAAACCAAGTTTTGACAGAGAACTACAGTTGCAATCTAAAGACCACATACAAAATTTCAAAAATATTGCGTTTGCATGTATGCGAATTTACAGAACGACAGACGGTCAACTGATTGACAGATTTTGTTTAAAATTTGATATAATATTTTACACATTAGATTCTAAAACTGTCGAACAAATTTCATTTAGATAATTATTACCTTTTTCAATTATTTTGTTCATAAGCATGCAAAAGTGCAGTCCAGCAGACGGTCAACCACTTCATAAATTTGGTTCCAAAATTTATACATATCTATATTATAGATGATACATCTGGAATCAAACGTTTTTTTAAAATCTATTTACGTTTTGCGGTTATCATTTTCATTTGAATTTTCACAGCCGGAACAGACAGATTTCCTCAATGAATATCGTTCAAAACGATAGAAATCTACAAATCTGTTGTAAAGACCATACCAAATTTCATCCATCTAGCTCAAAGCATTTCTGAGTCGTGTTCACAGACTGACAGACATAACTCCAAAAATGGATTTTTCGAATTCTGGGAGGCCTGGTTTGGTTTGGATTTTTGGCGCAAAAGCCTTTTTTGACCACTGGGAGGTCTGAAATGTGGAGATTTCTTCAAAATATCGAGTTCAAATGCTTTGACGATTACAATACTTCCGTTACACATACTTCATATTCAAGAAAATAAAAATTAATGAAATAAAAGCGTGGCTTTGATGCATGGAATTTGTGTAAAAAAATTGTAGTTTAGCTGGAAGAGTCTAGGCAAGTAGAAATATATGTATTTAGTTCTTTAAAATTAAAAAAAAGTGCCAATTTAATTTCCTATTAATAATTTACAAAGTTTTAAAAACGTTTTTGATTACATTTCGCAACAATATTTTTCATTGTTTTAGTTCCTGCTAGGATATTAAATATAATTTTTGAGTGCGTGTTGTCTTTGGAATACAATGAATGTAAAATTTAAAAGTAAAATAGAGATTTGAAATTCTTAACTTTTTTCCCGCGTAAATCTTAACGAGAGCAAAGTTGATATTAAATTAAATTTGAGTTTCACTTACCAAAGAAAGATTCACCAAATTTATAAATATATCAAAATGACAAATCTTTACTTGCAGACAAGAAATCTTCTAATTAAAATTAAATTATACAGCAAATTAAGTAATAATATAAAATTACAATTTTATTTAAATTTAAATAAATATTTCAATGACAAAAATTCGAATTATTATCTCATTCGCATTAATTTTATATTATGCTTTCCTTTTCAGTGGACACTCATGAAACCTGAAGAAGTTATTACTAATGCAAAGAAGTATTATATAGAAAAATCAGTAATGGAAGCTCAAAAATAATCATCAGATGAAATGAAATAAAATACATGTAACAAATATTTGCACACCATGTTTTTATTTAATTTGATTTGTTTCGTATTTACAAAAATGGAATATTTTAATCAGATTTTCATATACTTCCGAGGGCACTCAAGCTTTGAAATTTAATATATTTGCGTGTTTTTGATAATAACACACTTTTTAAATATTTTTAAAAGCTCATGATCAATGAATCTCTCAATTTTTATTAGCTTTGATTCTTTACGAGTGGCGCCATCTGGTGCGAATTTGAGAAAAATTAATTATATAATTCCATAATAATAATAACAAATAAGAAATTACTTCAGATTAAAAAGCAAAAAATAAAATACAAAGAAAGCTTAAAAGCACGCTTTTATTTCTTAATACAAATGCAGAATTTTTTTTTTTTTTTATCATAGATACTCATAGCAAAGATCGCAGAAAGCGCAATACATTGGGAAAAAATACAACAAATTATAATTAATAATACAAATAATTTTTAAACATTCTTTAAAACTAAAATATATCAAGAGTGCTCAGAGTAGAATACTTAATGTACTTAGAGTATTAATATCAATGCTTCATGTTTTTGTAATTTATGCTTTGATTTTCAAATTCTGGATTTCTAAAATCTTAGTTTCTTTAGTTTAGATACCAGCGGGAGATGTTAGATACCTCTGAAATTTTCTCGCATAAATAATAATATGATAATTCTTTAATAAATATACTTGTATTATCTTTTTTATATTCCGTTTACGAGAAAGCAAAAAAAGTGAGCTTTAAATTTTTTCTTTAGTAGTTTTGTTAACATTCATTTAAAAAACGGCAAATTCTAAAGAAAAATGCACATCATTTAGTCATTCATTCAATGAGAAACATAAATCCATGATAACATAATTCCATTTCGGTGAACTAATTTCCCATTTTGTCTAAATTGTTTGTTTTTTACTAATGGCACTTCATAATCCCGCTGACGAACTGTCAGCGATTCAAGGCGAGTGTGCAGTGGCTTCCGAGAGCAAAGCCCTGAGCACACGAGGGCAGAAGTCTGATTTCAAGCTCATATAAAGATGACACATGCATTCGCTTGCACAACCCCTTTTTACAGGGGAGCTCTTTCACACACCTCACAGATAGAACAAGGGTAGAGAACAACTATGCCCGAACCAGGATTCGAACACGGGAACTACGGGGAAGACGCTCTGCCCCTGGGCCAGATAGCCGGCTATCTAAATTGTAGATGAGTTTAATTTATAATTGCGTTCAAAACAATAAAATTTCAAATTAAGTTTTGCTGTACGGGCGAAAGTAATTAAATTCCATTGTTTTAACGGAATGTTAAGAGTCAAGATAAAATTAACTGAGTGTTCTTTTTTTTACATTTTTTCATCAGTATATACAGTAATCGCTTTTAGTGATCACGGATATACTGATAGTTTGTACTGATCAAAATACTTTAGGACAGATGTCATGTATTTAAATACATATAAAATTGGCCGGTTCTAGTGATCATCAGTTTGCTTGTCAGGATCCATTGCGATGATCGTATGCGAAAGTTTAACACCGACGGTAAATCAGAGACTAAAGAAGAAAAGAAAGGAAAGGAAAGGAGGGTAAAAAAACATTTCCTTCAGATCATTACCTCCACTGAGCCATCTTTTTTCATCTGTCCGCAGCAGCGTTCTACCTGCCAGAAAACACGATCAGTTTCACAATTGCATAAGTAAACAACCCTTTTATGAGATCATAGATATAATAAGAAATAAATCCAATATACACAATATTCTATCTCACTTATGATCATATTACCATTCATTTTCATGCTATTGGATTTTGCATCATTTCAGATTCAGCATTAATGTTCCAATTTCAGAGCCTAATTGGCAGTTTATGAGCACAATGAAACAACAGGCAGAAATGGTATAATGATAAGCGGTTCAACGCGAATCACACAATTTAAGGTTTGAAATTCCTTTCTCAAAGATCTTGAAGAATGATAGTAATGGTACAAAATATTCAACTGATATGAAACGAAACAATCATAGCCGGATAAAGTGCCCACTGAGTCAATCAGCTGATTTTCTTGGGACGATTTTTCGATAAATGCAGTTTTGACAATTCTTTATCGCAATCCTAAGTACACTTTGTTACTATTTCTTGTATTCTACAAGTTGGCGGAGTTTGGCGAATTTTTGGATGGTTGGCAAGAAATCGAACATCAGTCTCCCTCAATCAGCTATCAATAAAGACCTAAGTCCCCACAGCATGTACACTACCCGTCCCGGAAACGCTGAGTGTTCCTATTCACATCTGTTATGCATACAGAAGTGAAATGCAATTCACTTGCCGACTTATCACGCATCTCCCAATAATGAGGCCTAGGAATTCGAAATTTAGTATTAATTAGCTACTTCCTTACTAATAATAAAGAAAAATGGTGTACTGGTACTCTAGAGGACATATCCTTAAACCTAAAAACGCTTCTTGATACAGATGCACTTTGGAGGTTGAGATTGTAAAGATTTTTATTCGTTTAATTTTATTGAAAATCGTTTACTTTTATTGAAATTAATTCGTTGAATTATTGAATTTTATTAGTTTAATTTTATTGAAATTCGTTTACTTTTATTGAAATTAATTCGTTGAATTATTGAATTTTATTAGTTTAATTTTATTGAAATTCGTTTACTTTAATTGAAATTAATTCATTGAATTATTGAATTTTATTCGTTTAATTTTATTAAAATTTGAACTGAGTAAAATTTTAACTTTTTTCCTAAAATTGCCAAAAATATGTCTGCACAATAAAGTTTTATAATATCTTAAAATTAAAAAAAAAAAATCTTGCCAATGATGCCAGTTTTGTAGTTGCGCAGTTTTATCTATGAAAGTAGATAAAACTGTGCAACTATGGAATTGATTTTTAAAAATACTTCACACTTTTTTTTGCAACAACGTATTTTGTTTCAAAGAAAATTGTAATCGGTTTTTCACTTTTGTTACAAATTATTTCATCCCGGAGAGTTCTTCGGCTGTTGATGAAGATACAACTTATTTCGTCATGTCTTTCTTTAAAATACGCTTTTAATAAACGTTTTGAATTTTAGCTTCACAACTAAACAAAGATGAAAAATTCTCAAAATACATCTATTTTTAAATAGTCACAGCAAGAAACTTTTTGTAATAGTGTAAGTTTAATCGCTTTAATTTCAAATTCAAATTTTAGTTAAGATAATAGAAAATTAAGGAGATACATTGTACAATGAGTAGAGCAGTGTAAGACTTCTAAAATAATAAGCATTACATGCATATCAAAATTTGAAGTTTTAAAATACTTAACTGAGGAAGCCAGTAAAAGAAAGCAACACAAAATATTTAATTGAAAATTTTAATCCAAACAAATTATTCAACTAATCATAAAAGTCGGCTCATAATAAATGTTTGCTAAAAATGTATTCTAACTTTATTTATTCAACATGACTGTCACCATCATAATATTTACTCGATTTAAATGGAGAACTATTTTGACACAGCCGATATTGTTAGATTATAAATTTCAGTTATAATGTAGAACTATTAGTTATGACAGAAAAACTCATTTGTCCCGATAATTCCTCGGTTCACATTCAACTAATACTAATTCAAATAGGTGCAATATTCAGGATAGACTTACAATTATCATTAATAAAAATCAGGGGGGGGGAATTTAAAAATAGCTACTGTGGAGAAATGAAAGAATTATGTAGTCTGCTCTTATATAATCACCTTTGACAGCTAGGTGGTTCTTTAGAAAGAAGCAAATTCAACAGAAATACCTTAAAAATTAGCTATGCTGACAATTTTTTCTTCTATTTCACTATTTAGATATAAAATAAAATAAATAAAGGCTTTTCTCCTTTACTGGATTGCATTTTGTGAAGGAAGTCACAACAGAGATACTGAAACATGATAAAACATCAAATTTGTCATTGAATACTTATTTTATTGATATAAAAATATATTTATGAATACAAAATATTTTTTCTAATTTAAATATAAGGCACTATGAACAACAGTCTTCAACAGAATTAAAAATGAATTTTCTTCTAATCTGAATAGATTAGCACTATATTTGAACAATCATAATAAATATCATATTGAAATTTTAAAACATAGCTTTGAGGGGAAAATATTTGACTTAAATTTAAATGCACAGTTTATAAAAAAATAATTTCAAATGAAAAAGAAAAGAATGAAGATCATCTATCATTCAAGAAGAAAATTTAGAAAATTAGCAACATAAAATATAATACATTATTTTATATCCATTTGGATTTTTTGGAAACAAAATTAATATCCGATAGTATTATATAGTGACAAAATTCTAAACTAAGAAACATTTAAAATATTAAGTCTGAAATCATTGACAACTGTAGATGACAACATAAACCATTTAGTGTTCAAATACACCCAGTTAGTCCTGAATAAGGGTGATGTATTCGTAACTATTTAATTTATTTGAACAGTATTCAGCATGAATAATCTATATTTTGTGTGATAAATCCCAGAGCTGAAAATGAATTCTGTTTCATTTTATAGAATTCTTTTGATATTTTTATATTGCATAGAGCATAACATTAAGATTGTCACTGATACCTCTTATTCACTATAACAGTAATAATATTATTGAATATAGAATTAACTAATGTTATTGACTTTAACACTTGTCAATGATTATAACAAACAGCAACAATAGCATAAATTAAACAACATGCACCGAAGTACAAAACACAAGAATACTGAATCCAATAATAACAAAGAAGAAATATGAAATAAAACAGTTTGAAATATTTAATTCTGTTATCGCTAATTTTTTAAATCAAAAATCAGTTTGAGTTCTATTATGTTTATTAGCTATACAATTAGCATTACTAAAAATTTATTACTTTTAGGTAAATGGAAGATTAAAAGTCATTTTAAATTTAAATTAAATTAAAAAGTCATTTTTAAATTTTATAAAATTGTTCCATTATACACTAGCTTATTTAAAGCTATTATTAATTTATCCATTTATTACTTTTAAGTAGGTAAGTTATTTTAAGGTGACATGCGGCATTAATTTGCATAGGCACTAGAAGTACTATGCTGTTCAGTATAGCAACATTTTGTGAATTCAAATCAAACAATAGCCCACTTTATTACTGCAATAACACCCGTTCCTCCCCCCCCCATTCCAGATTTTCTGATACAGATGGGTTTTTTTTAAATTTTATTATCTTTAACAAATGTAATATAATATATTCATAAATGCATTGTACTTTTTTTTATATCCAAAATAATGAGCTACGGTCCATAAAAGAAGTGTTTTATATGAAAAATATAAAGATTCTAAAATACTAATTCACAATAAATATTATTTAAAATAACAGATACATAAGATTTTAATTTTCTACTAATAATGCATAATATAATCAATATGCATTTGTTATTTACAAATTAATAATATAAAATCAAATTTATCTAACAACATATATATATATATATATATATATATATATATATATATATATATATATGAAAACTTCTGAAACCTAAAAATTATTTTTTGAACATAAAATTATCTATTAATATATTTTAATTAAGTTGAATAATGTGTAAAAAAATCACAGCATAGATATAAAGCAATAATACATGCTTTTTAATTTAGTATCTACATTTGTACATTAAAAAACATATAAATGTTGAGACATCTTCACATGCCAACGAATTTCTTTACATCTTTAATGAACACATTTTTATATTAATCTTTGGTATAAAGATAAAATCATAAAATTTTTAAATAATAAAAATAGAAATAATAAATGCTTCATAGGGAGATTTTTTTTAAAAAAATGAACTTATTATATAATAAAATAATTCATTAATATTTTCAGAAATAAATAAAAATATATTTCTAGAAAAGACATATATTACTATTAATTCTCAAAATTCTGACCAACAAAATATAATTCATCAACAATATATATATTTAAAATATATTTTATGTACATATACATACATTGTACATTTTATACATGTTTGTTTGCACAACATTTTAAAAAAATTTATAAAATTCATTTTATTTTAATATTAACCAAAAACTAATCACTCTTTTTCTTTTTAAATATTTGTGTCTTTAAAAATGTTTTTCAAATTAGTTTAAAAATATCAAAAATAACATTTTATGAACAAATAATCACTTTATTGTTAAAATGTCACTAACTATCAATGTTCAGCATAATAACTAAACAATCCACTTAAGAAGACTGAAAAAAATTTAGAAAAGTAGAGTTGTTATTCTCCTTTTCATAAGATATTCTGGTAATATGAATGAACCCTAGCTCAGCAGGGCGTCAATATTTATTCCTGTTCAATATTACTAAACATGCATAGCTCAGTTCTATTTATATAAAATTAGTTAAATATATTATTTTGAGTCATCACAGAGGTTATTTTCATATGAATTTAAAACTATGGACACATGATAAAAGTAACATTTAATCGAGAATTTCCATACAAAAGTTCCAAACAATGACAAACATAAAATATTTTCACCCCAATATATTTGACAAGCACCAGTTCCATGAACATGACATATTATTTTTAGTGAAATAATTGGATACTGCATTCATAAACCTTCATACCTGAAACAAATGCTCTGCCAACAGGCTAACATAGATCTCAAAAATAATTCAGAACATCCTGACTTGAAACATTTCATAAAACTTTTCAAAAAAAGCTACAAGAATTTAATATTTAACATAACCCTTCATCATTTGAAATTACTTTCCAACTTATTTATATATCATTGGGAGCATTAAAAAAAAGTTTTTTAACATAAACAAGGGGGAAAGCTCTAGAATATTACAACAAATTACTTCATTAACATTTTTCAAAAAAGTACTAAGTGTGATTGAGAAATGCAGAGCATAAACTGCAAAGACAGAATAAGATGGATCAAGTGTATTGCATGGATTCTTTCTAATAAATAGATTGCAACATCAGACAATAAAAAGCAAAAGAAAATACATACACAACACACATTTTGTCTCTACACATTACCAAAAAAGCAACCACAGGGCTGGAAACATACGTTTGAATTGCATTCAAAAAGACTAAAAAATATAATTCCATTTAAAATTCTTAATAAAATATTAAATTGTTGAATCCCCAAATTTCACAGAGAAAGGGATGTGTATAAATTTAATAGCATTCTAATTATGATTATTTAAAATGGACGGATGGCATCAGTTTATCTTTGTATTTCTACACAACAAAATGCATTGGCAGCATGCTATATACATATATATATTTCATACCATCTCCTTAATTTTTAAATTTCAATTGTTGCATTTGAATTTTTTGAAAATAAAGCAATAAATATGCATTTGATGAAATAAGAAATAAATTATCATTTTTCCTAAAATATATTATAAAAATAGTCATTACTTTAAAAAGACTAGACTGGTTATGTTGATTAAAAATGGATAATTTAATAAACAGCTGTTTAGCAATTTTATTTCAACATAATTCAGACTCATGATTTTTCTTAGCTTGTTAAATGCTTAATTTTATAAAATAAATAAATCTGACTCAAATGTAATTTTAAAAAAAAAATGCTTTAAAATATAATCATGTAGTTGATTTTATAATCACAAACTAGAAATGAAATGTTAAAGGATAACTGAAAATCAAGATATTAAAAAAAAAATTGAGATCTTTATACTCTATGGTGAAACATTAAAAAAATTCATAAGATAAATAAAATGCTAAAAAATTATTTTAATGACAAATGTTAAATTAGTTTTAAAATGTTAAATTACTTTTTAAAATTTGATAAAGCTTTGATATTAATCTAAGCATTCCATTCCACTGACATCCTACAGTAACATCAGGTTCCATACATACTTTAGGCTTCAAACAGCTAAAAATTCCATTTTTTTTATTTAAACAATAGAAACAGATCTTCACTGAGATCAGAATTACTAATCTTGATTGTAATCACAGCAATTATATCGCCTCTGAAGGAATTTAAATGGTGCTTGTGACTGACAGAACATTATCAGCATATAATTAGTTTTTGAATAAAAAATATGTATTCAGATTTTTAAAAAAAGGAGTGCTAAAAAATAAGTAACTATTTCATAATCACATAGATGAGTCAAAAAAACACCTGGAAAAAAAATAAACATCTAAATTATTTAAAGACAGCATTTCTTTAAACAGAAATTTCTAAATTTGAACCCATAACATATGACAAAATAAAAATTTATACAAAAAAAAAGAAAGAAAGAAAAGGTACTGTATAAGGTTAAGTTCTTCAGAATTAATATTTTAATTGGATTCCTTTAGATAGTGAGAACAGAATGATCTGATATTTTGTCAGAATTATCATTATGAAGACGATTGGCCAATGATTCCAATTCCCTTAAACCATGTTTAGATAGTTCATACTTATGGGCAACTAATTTTCTGTAAAAATGGATAGCAAAAGCCAGTAACAGAATAACTACAGGTATCAATACAACAGTAGTACTCCAAGCAGCTGCAAAACTATATTCATAAAATTTCACCCAACAGAGAAGAGCTATTTCAAGCAAAAACAATAAAATGCCAAACACAGTAGAAAATGCCCAAGCAGTTTCAATATAATAATGCAATTTCTCATGAGGTGACTCTGTGATTGAACAAGGTGTGCTAGTAACAACTTCAACATGGGGAAGGATACATGTAGATATCAAAAGAGCCAACATATGTACAGCAACCAATAAAGTGGTACACACACAGAAAGCTATTAGGAGTTCTTCAGGCACATCATGGCTAAGCTGGATTTCAACCATTGCAACCTGTCATTTAAAAATAACAAAACATTTTTAATAAAAAAAAATTTAAAAAATATAATAATCATAATAAATAATTAATTTTTACAATAAATATTATAATGATTTGATCATTATAACATACAACAATATACTAGCCACAGATAAAAATAAATGAAAGTAGTATTTTCTCTAAAAAATACTTTTGCATTTTATTCAGTTTATAAATATTATTTTAAATAATAAATTTTTAATATCAAATATGAACATATATTATTAAACATGACCTCACATATAAAAAAAGGTGAATTAGGGCTAATACCAATACAATTTTTTTTTTCAGCATTCATTTAAGACTATTTGTTGTTTTTTAAATAACTGACAATCAACCTGCCAACAACTATAAAATTCAGCATGATAAAAAGAATCTTCAAGTACTGAAACGGAAATTCTTTTTAGAATTTTAATTTATAAAATACATAGATAAATAAAAGAAAAATTTATCATTAAAATAATGCTTTAGTATTATTAGTTGAAATAGAATTTCACAATAATAATAACTGAAACAATAGTACTTTTAACAATTCATTTGCTTGCATATTATAAAAACAAAGTTTTCAAGTTAAAATCTCTGTAAATTTCAAACTTGTAATCAAAATCATCAAAGAACAATGGTGGTTCAGACTTGATTACATCACCCATAAAATTCTGCTTTTTAATTAATATCCAAAAAAATATATTATATATATTCATCAATCTTTTACTCCTTTGCCTTTTTCAATGTTACAGTTATGATATATATATGTATACACTGTAATTATTTTATGTGAAACCGAATGCAAGTTCGACAAGCACTGAAGACACTTTGCATTTTTAAATTCGCTTTATTCCATCTTGGGAAGGCATAATTTATTTACAAGAGACCCAGACAAAGCACATATACTCACAGCAACAGATTAGGCAAGGGAAGAGCCAGAAATTAATTATCCCCTGTCTTATATAACATGAGATATCGATAGAGAATATATTTTTCCACAGTGCTAATATACTATTAAGATTCTGATAGGGATTTCTGACACATGTCAATCACAAGTAAGGGAAACACAGGGATCTTTGAAAAAAGAATTTGTTTAGATCAGCAATTTTTATCCTTTCATTCGCATCATGGGAACCACTGACTGAAGCATTTTTACAAAGCTTCTCTTGAATTAATTAGATAGAAAAAGTGGAATGGGATGAGGAAATAAGAGAATATTTTAGAATGACTTTGATATGGGCTAAATTACGATGAAATTTTTGGAATTAATTTAGAATTGAAATTAAAGTTTTAAATATCATTACATATACATATATATATATCATAATTCTAATATGATAAAAGCAAAGAATTGCTAAAATATCAAATTAGGTTTGAATTTCATTACAATAATAAAAAGCACCATTACAAATATATTTTAAAATCAATTCTGAAAAACCTGTTAAATTTTTTAAAAACTACAGGAAAAAATATAATTTAATAAATAGTATAAAAAATATTAGTAATATAAAAAAAGTTTTGTGCAATAATATGAAGAAAAATTAAAATTTTAATTTTTGAATAATTAAAATGCAAAAGAGCTTTCTTCACAAATTTCTGGTATTCCAGAAGTAATTTTGTGTTGATTTTCATATCTACATAAAATCCTACATAGTACTGCATTCTTTCTATTTATACAATTTTTACACTGATACAGTTTGCAAAAAATAAATTGCATGGTACAAACTAAAATTATTATTATGTTAAAAATAGGTAAAAAATAAATTATACTTATTTCCCTTCTCATAACAAATAGCACAACTACTTTTAAGCATAATTAGCCACCCTCCCACTTAAAGATTTAAAAAATATTTAATTCATAAAAAAAATTCCCATCAAATCATGAATCAAATACTGGCAATTATATTAATTCAAAACTCATTTCACTTTAATGAAAAACAAAAATAACTTTCTATCCAAAATAAAATGTTACATTTTATCAATGCTTCATCATATTCTCAAGCCTCAAAAAATTATATTCTTCTCACTTTCCTTAGTGAAACTAATTCTCTTTCCTTTTAAGCAGTTTTTCAAGGTTGGAAGGATAGTTTTTATGAGTGTGTGTGTAAATATGCAATTTTATATATGCCTCATAAAATTTAATTACAGTAAATATCTCTGCAGGGGCTTGATCCCAGATAAGATAAGAATTCCCCTAAAATATGGAGTAATTACTTATTTCGTTTCAAAAGTATAAAAAAACAAGCAATTACTTTTAATGTCTCATTTTTCATGCTATACATTTACAGCAATTTATGCTATTTTGCATGGATTGCTATAAATGTCTATGCTTGTCATAGAATTGAATTACTTAAAAATTATCTGAAATATTAATCTAACCATTTGTCTCCATCATAAACTAAAAATGATTTGAAAACTCCAATCAAAGAATTCTAATATATCATCATAAGAACCTACAATTTTAAAGATGTTAATACAATTCAATATCATATAAAATTTAAATTGTCATCAACATAATGACAGTGATCAACATAATTAACCTATAATCTGTGGAATATAGCATACCTTTAAAAAAACAAAACATATTTTTCCTGTGATTCAACAACAGAAAAATTTCATTTCTAATGCATCAGTTGTTGTAATTATACATCCCAAAACCTGCAATTTTTTACCAACTTGGCATTACAATATTGTTTTAATAGTTCCAGATGACATCAGTATCTAACAAACAACAATATAATCATGCTAATAGAAAACTTTTTAATGATATTAAAAAAAGTCACCATCATAAAATACTTTTATAAATACTTTATTAAAACTGCAAAATAAACAAATGTGTACATAATTTTAATGAAGCAATGGTATAAAAAAAGTATATTAAATTTGATATTATTAATCAAACCAACATATATCGAAACCGATTTTTGGTTAGTTAGGCCTCAGCGTGAGAAAATATTTCATAACATGTTCTATAAAAATTTGATTCCCTCTTTTGGAATTTTGCTATGATTTTTAATTTTATTTCCACAGAATTCCGATTTGATAAAAATAAAGTAACTACACTAAACGCACAAAAAGCCAAGTTTTACGATGTAGTAGATTCATCATAAAAGCACATTACTCTAGAGTGACAAGTTTTGTAAATTTTCATTTAGTATATTTTAAGATGAATAAGGTGCAGGTATACCCTATTATTAAGCGCAAATAATAGGTTGATTTCAAAGCAAATATGAATTTCTGTCATTCAAAGTTCAACTAATTTAAGACTGATTGCATTTGAACATGTGGAATTCAAATGGTTTCTTTCGTTTTAAATAATTAGAGACAATATTACCATTGCAAAACCAGCTAAAAGCGCCGAAGTTCTGCTTGAAGCTTTGAGTTTCGCTCGACTTAAATGTAGTCGTCGCCATGACAATTTCGTATCATTTTCAGTTTCTAGCAGCATATTTAAAGTTCTGTTTATGGGAAATATAAATTTCCTAGCCGTAGGATGGTAGATAATAAGAAGATACTAAATCATCTTTATGGAACAATGTCACAGCTACATTGTTCTGCTAATTTTGCGACATACTCTTGTTTACGTTTTTCACACGATATAAAACCTATGTTGCCAATTTCCTTAATCGAAGGAAACAGAACCTCGTGCTAAATTAAATTACTGCCTTTTTCTTTCTTTCCTTTTTGCTGAGGTTCAATAAAATCTTTGGAAAAAATGCAAACTACCTTCCTCAAATTTAAGATGGTCTACAATGGTTATTTCATAAGAACAAGTATTTATAGAAATTTGATGAATTATAATTCTACAAGCAATATCAGAATATCATAAATACCAGCAATGAATACTATACTGAAAGAGAGGCTTGTTTTAAAGAGCCACGTTTTCAATTACAACTCTAGAGCCAAGAATTCAAATCTACAAAATGGTCCAATTCGATCTATCGAATCAAGTTAATCTTAAAAACAAGAAGCCATAAATGCTTACGGAAATACTTTTTTTTCAACAAAGAGTCCTTGCAATTTACTTTTGTTGGGGAATAAAAAGCTCCCAGGACTGCCCATGAAATGCCTCCCGTCTCAGTATTATCCACTGATATATAATGCAAAGCTTTCTCTGGACCGATAATTAAATAGCAGCAGCAGATAGTTTGGCAAGAATAATCAGCAGAGAAGGGTTTTGCTTCATGGTTATAATCTATTGACGCTAGAGAAAAAGAAAATGCTGAGCTCAGCATGCAGCCCAAAGATATAAACTTTTAAAAAAAAGGAAAGGGCAAATAAGGTGAAAAGTGAAGGAAATAGTAATTTTTTTTAAAATTCAAATTATGTATTCGCCATAATCAGTCAAAACTGTATAGAACGTAATAAGTGTTATTAATTAGAAATTATTCATAACCTACAAAAGCCGCAACTTGGAGCTCCCTTTCAGCAAAAGATATTCTATGATATTTATACGATGTTTTCGGCTATTCTGAATGCCGGAATGATAATATCGTAATAAAATTGGCAAGAATTTTATCATCTTATGATTAATATCAACAATTCTATTTATTTTACATTTGTAGTTTCTTATGCTGCGAACTTCTACAGACGATTGACAGTCATCATATTAGGCTTTAGAAAATGACATTACTTCATTAATATTTCATTTCTTTTACCTCTCTGTACAGTACCACTTCTAAATGAATAACGCACTGAAAATTTGTAAGCTATGCACATGTGGATCATTTTTCTCCTTATCCACTAGAATAGCATATCGTCCCATTTCGATATATTTTAGGTGGACCCCGAATTATTTTAGGGAAATATAATAAAATGAAGAAGATGCACTTTTTAAACTTCCACCTCTCACTAACCTGAGGATGTATAACCGAAATCAAGTTTTCATAAGCGGACTGCTCTTCAGAGAAGGATCTCACAAGCGTCATTCCAAATTCAAAAATTTATGTTTTGTTCGTTGTCAGATATTTCTATAACAAGCATTTTCTTTCATAAAATTGACTTTTTGGGACCATCAGTTAAGGCAGTTTCATCGAGTACTTTCAGGTCATTACACAACACTAACACTTTATCCACAAAGTGAAAATTCTCATCATTGAATGACAAGCCTTTGATTGCCCAAAACCACTCGATCCGTCATTATTTTGTTAAGCAGCGAATTGCTCTAGGCAATTAATTTTTTCTCTCTAAAATCGTATATCAATAATAAATGTATCTTACTTACTTTTTTTAAACAAATTTTTATAGTTTTAATAAATGAACAAAAAAAAAAAAAAAAAAAAAAAACACTTACTTGTTGAAGAGAATATTCTGAGTTTTGGCTGGATTAAAAAGGAATTTTACAGAAGATACAGATTTTTTTTATCAGTCCTAGGATCGAATCACTCCTCTTAAAATAACCATTTTATAAAATAGAATCAATACAGTAGTGATATCTAGTTTAATGATCTAATTACTTGCTATGAAGCCATCCCCGTACCCTTAATAAGAGAGTAATTTAAAATCTAGGAGAACCAAGTTATAATGTAACAGAACTTGATTCTTATATCTCTACTCAAACCTACTACGATAAGATTCAGAATTTTTTCAATCGATACTGAATCCAGTAGCTCAATTAATACAAATTTGTTAGTGCTCTTCAAACAGCGAGACTGCAATGTAGGTCAGTTGGATCATGAATAATGCTAAGTTGTGGGAGAGAACTAAATTAAGTTAATAATTTCAAAATGATATATCACACAAATTTTCCCATCGGGATATTCATGATATTTCTTCGTACTTCACAGATATTGTAGAACATAGAACTTTTAAAGCTTTTTATTTCGTCTATGCCGATTCAGTGAAGCCTCTTTTCCCGTCTGTAGCTGAACCCTGAACTGTAAGAATGAGCTCACTAGCCTTGGTAGATATTTGTAGCTACCATAAAACCAAATTTGTTATCAAATGAAAGAAAACAGAAGGGTGGAATGTTCTGAAAGTCGAGATCAAAGATAACAGTCACAGACCATTAAAAGAAAACTCTCCAAAAGCCGAGGAAGAAATAAACCCTTCATAAAGGGATATCAGATTGAAAATTCAGATTCCAAAATTCGTATTGTCCCGGCGCCCTGATTGGAGGTGGGGGGGGGGGGGGGAGAAAAAAGATTTTTCATGCAGAAATGAGTGGATCAAGTCATATGCCTTATAGTAGAAAGGCCAGTCACCAATGATTTAGAGCCAATTCTTCTCCTTCTAGGATTTGAATTTTCTCCAAATTCTAATACGTGGCAGAGTGGATTGAAGGCATAAAATGTTAACATAGTACAGGAATGAAAACATTAGGTAAACACACTAAGATGCTTTAAGGACGTCTTTATCGGAATTTAAATTATTTAATAAAATAAGAATGCTTGATCACATTCTACAACAATCTCTTTGATTTGAAGAATGTCAATTTTTAATCGCTTGGAACGAATAGATCGACATTTGTTTAAAAAAATACACATTCTTCTTCCTTTTTTAACAAATTAAGTTTTGACATTTCCTGATAATTTTTTATTTCAAATCGCCCTATTTGCACTTTTAAAAAATAGTCCTAAATGCGGATTCTAATCATCAATACTTTAAAACTCTAATTATAAGCTCCATATAATTTGTTTTAACACTCCTCGCATGAAGCTTGAATCATTATATATATTTTAAATTCCTAGTTTCATCATATCTTGCCATGAGCTGTTCAAAAATGAATTTTCACTCTCATTCAATATACTGTCCAAATGGCTGAAACATACTTAAAATATGTATACTCATAACCTTTAATGAAAATACCTTTTCATTCCGACACTTTATATGTTCCTTGCTGAAAAATAGAATGGAGCAAATATAGTTTTCATGACATTTATAAATGAGTTCATTCAGCCAAGATGGTACAGCACAATTTTTATAGTTTGAATAAAATTGGTTTAACCCCCCCCCCCCCATTTTAGGAAAACTGAAAATAACATAATTAATACCGATATCAAAATAAATATTTTATTCTTGAATTTACACTTGGTGCAAAACAGAAAATACAAAACAAAGCTTGAATTGTTCAAAATTTAACTACATAATATTTTTCTATGAATAAAATATTATACAATTTCAGAGTTCAAAATACAGAAATACTTTGTATCTGCAACATATTACAAATTTATACAACAAATAAGTGCAACATATGGTATCTTTCACAGAGCTTCATGACTGCCTCAGTTTTGCCAATCTCTGTGTCAGCTCATCCTAAAATAGAAGAAATTTCAATCAAGCATATTCTCATAAAGTGTACCAATTAAAGAAAACAGCAAATTAATCATTATAAAAGCAAAAAACCAAATAATAGCAATTATAATAATTAATAGTTTTTCATATGAAAGGAAAAGGAGGTATAGACCTCTTATCTTGACCATGATGCATCAGTTAAATTTTTATTAATAATAAAAATTTATAACAAATAAATGAAGCACAAATGATCACTTTTTGAAACAATATGTCACAGTCCAAAGTGGGGCTATCAAGATAAATATTGGCACATAGGAATCTTCCATAAATTTCAATTTTTTTATATTTGTAATCAAAAATAGTTAAACAAATAACCTTAATTTGATATTTTGAAATAAAAATAAAAATTAATTATTTTTAAATTTAATTGTCAATTTAAGTTGTCAATTAACAATTAATTTTTAATTGTTATTTAATCTCTGGGTTATGAAACCCTAAAAGTTGAAAACGGATTACAACAGGAGATACTAAGATTGTTTACATGCTTGGAAACTCACAAAGGATAAACAAAATCATCATATCAAAAATAATAAGGGGGAAAAAAAAAGAGTAAAAAATTTAGGTAGTGAAATGGCAAAATGCAATTCTTATACAATCACATTGAAAAGCTCTCTTCTAAAGTTTTTTTTTTGTGTGTGTGTGTGTGCATATGTGTGTGTGTGTATGTGTGCATGCTTATGCATACAAATAATTTACAATGGCATGAGTTTAATTGTAAAACTTATAAAAAAAATCAACTCACAATTAATGCTTTGATCCATGAAAAATATATAATAGAAAGATCCGTCACTATACATTAGCACAAAGAGGTTGTTAAAATTTCAAATATGAGTACCCGTTTTTGATTCTCAAAAATATTTTTATACAATAATAATAACTGAAATATATCTCATTTAAATAAATAAATAAAAAAAAAAGTTAGGAAAGAAGGTGCTTTTAAGACACAAATTTTTTAAAGTATGGAGCAATGTATTTTGTACAAATAGAACCGTTTTATACTTTTTCATATGCAAAGTATAGAGAAAATATTGTAATCATGAAAAAATTTAAATTAAAGATTTTGATTGAATTTCTACATTTCAGGCCTCCCTAAGTTAGAGAAACACATTTTTGGGAAAAGTCTTCTGACTATCCATCCATCCATTCGTCTGGCTATGACAAAGATGACTCAAAAATGCTTTGAATTAAACAGAAGAAATTTGGTATATAGTCATTACACTAAATTTGTAGGTTTCTATCAAATTTTAAGCAATATACAGATTTAATATCTACAGTGCAGATATTTATCAGATTTTGAGCCAAATTCAATGAGGGGTTGACCATTTGTCAGCCTACCTTCAGAAACATTAACACATGATTACTAAAAATCACAGTGACTTATGTCATTGTGTTATAACAAGTGTATTCTGCATCAAATTTTTCTTTCAATCGGTTGGGGAAACTGCATATCAAACAACAAATTCAATTTTTGGATACTTTTAACCACATGCCAGGAATTAATAGTGCACGCACGCACACACACACATACACACACACACAAAAAAAAAACGATCACACAATAGATTAAATAAATTTGCTAAATTCATATTAAAGGTTTATTTCATAATTGTTGTATATAAATTCTAAGCAAGCCGTTCTCCTGGATAACACTTTTATTAGACTGTACGCAAGTAAGTTTTGGGGAGTCCATTTCTACTGTTTTAAAATAAAATTAAAAATCCTAATGCAGTAAATGAATGTGGGTTTTAATTATCATTCAAAACATCAAAAATCTTCTCACACTCCTTTAACAATCCATATAACTCTATAATATTTAATAAATTATGTATTATTTAACAAAATAACATAACTAAAATAATTTCATTTGCAAAATGAATGAGTGCCCATATCCACTTTCTTTTCAAACTGCAGTTTCTCTGTTTGCACAAAACAGAACAGATTATTTAATATAGAACAAAATGTGGCCTAAAACAAATGGTTTCTTAAAATTTTATTCTGTAATGCCATATTAAAATCATGTTTTAATAACTGCAATTGCAAAAACATATTGATTACATTGAACTGGTTAACATGGGTATTAGAAAATCTATTGATAGCGTTCAGGCTTGAAACTGAATAAGTTTTAAGGTATACTACTTTGAGACTTGCAATTATGTCATTTTTTCATGCAAATAAATAATGTTAAAAATAAAACTACAAACAAGCATATTTACAGTTTCTTTGCATGTTTTGGAAACACATCTGAATTTTTTAATATAATAACCTTGATGAGAGGATTTATATATATTATTTGTAAGTATTATATTAAATACTTACAAATATACATATACTGTATGAACAGGATGCTATAGTGCTAATTTTTAATGAATGTGAAAATAAATTTATATGAAACTTTTTTAGAAGAGAATTGATTATTAATGCTCTTTTTTATTTTGTTTTCATAAAACTTTCAGTGATAATATAGATTTTCTCCTCTAAATGAATATTAATATTTATCCTTTACTTTAATATAAAAGTTTATTCATAGTTATAAACCTTTATACTAAAGTAAAGGAACTGAAATGCTTCAGAATTTAATATTTACCTGCTCTTGAGAGGCAGCAGTAGATGCCAATGTTCCCGTACCTCCTTCAGGTAATTCTAAGTTCAATTCAAGGCTGAAAGATAAACCAAATATATAATGAACAATGATGACACACAGAAATTTTTAACAAATCAAAATCAAATATTATCTTAAAAATATTCAAAAATTTCTAATTCGGCAAGCATTAAATTTTTTTTAATTGTTTAACCAGCATTAAATATCATGAGTTTGAAGCTATTCTTAGAGTAGTTAGGAATAGGGATTAATAATATTTTATAAGTAAATAAATATCAAGACTTTCATACTTTTCCTGCCTTAAAAAACATTTCCTCTTTATTTATGCTGAACAAAGAGCATAAATTGCACATTTATTTGCTTATTTTAGTAATACTTTTAATAACAGGGTTGCCACTCAAATCTGGAAAAAAAATTCCCAATATTTTCTCAGTGCAATATAAAAAGAAATGCACGAACAGCACTTATGTGCTAGTAATAATGGAATAACAATACATCATAGCTTAAATTAGAAGGTTCTTTATTAATTTGGATTTCAACAAGATGCAGTTTTTAAAACACTAACATTTTTGGACATGCATTCAAATATTTTTTACAGAATTCTTTCCAAATATAAAACACTTTTAAAAAAAGCATCCTTCCAGCTTCGACAGCTTCATTAGTAATCAAGTCACTTGTAGTCATAATTCCAATATCAGTATTTTCACTCTTAGATTTTTAGGATCATCAAGGTCTACCAAACATAAGCTGCCTAACATTTTTGCTTCTTCCATCAGGCTTCTTTTGACAGTATTTTTCACTACTGCTTAGCAAGAATGCTGAAAAAATCTGTAGCTAATAACGTACAACATTTTTGTAAGACTTAAAGTACATTTTTTTACCATTTTACTATCAGTGAGTATAAGTAAAAATATTTCCGACATGCATAAAGGACGTATGTGATGCAACAAGTTTTATTGCCCACATAAGTTCAGTTTTCAATTATTGTTTTTGAAATAAACAATTTGAAAGTGACTTATTTTCAAATTTGACACTTTCCAACTTGACAAGTCATCATCTCCTGTATTCCTTTTAGTCCAATATCAACGCTGACTCTTTTGAACTGGCATATCATTTTGCATGTTTTTCTCTTTTGTTATGATTAGTCAAGTGCCTGTTTTCTCACATTACTAAAGCTTATTATCTTCTTACAAAATGAGAATTATACAACAATCAGATTTTGGGAAGCTTTTTTAACCAATTCTGCAAAGTCAGGACTTGTATTTTTATCCGTCAAATCCATATTAAATAAGGATTTTGAACAGTCCATTGTTTAAAAAAGTTCTGTAATGTAATCTGAATAAGCTCACAATTACTCAAATAATAAACAAACAATTCAATGCACTCAACGTGCAAGTGACTACACAATATTGCAATTCTTCCACAGATTAAATGTTGCTATTTCTACCAGAGAAATGTGTTCTATTCTCTCATATGGTTATAGCAGTCTTGCACATCCTCAACAGCTACAATCCGAGAATTTCGTAGAAAAGCAGTGTTTCTGAGAGAGAGAACAACTGTCTCTAAAATTGAGATTAGACTGATCTATACATAAAAAAGGGGAAGCAAGTAGAGAAGGAGTGAGTTTCTGGCAATTATATAGTTTCGTTTTAGGTGCTGTCGCTACAATCTTTCATTCTTGCATTGTTCACAGATTGGAATTTTTAAGATAGAGGAAAAAAGAAATTCCCTGCACTTTCCTGGTTTTTATGGAAATTTCCATATTTCCCTGTTTTTTAAGATGATTTTCAAATTTCCTGTATCTTCTTGGTTTTCCCGGTACCATGACAATCCTGAATTATAATTTTTAATACTGGAACCCAATATCAGGTGCTTATCTTAAGCAGTTTAATGCTATGTAACAATTTACTATATCACATCAAAGCATTCTACAACCGTTCCCCTCATTATACATTGCTAGATCAATAATTTATCCATAACATAACACAGAGGTTCACATAATAAATATTGTATCTTTTAAGTATGATAAATATATTAAAGAAGAAATTACTTTTTATCTATTACATACAAATTTTGTAGAACTTATCACAAAATTAATAAGGGAAATAAAGTAATCCAGTTATTCCTGAATTTTTTTGATTGTTAAATGAAGATTTTTACAAGATATCCTATGAATGGATCAGACAAAAATTTATTGCAAAACAGCCAATAATTTTTTATACACATAAAAAATAAATAAAGCACATTTTAGATCTTGCAAAAATTCAACGAATAAATTTTGATAAATATAATAAACAGCATAATGAATACCTTCTTAATTTTTGCACATTTTTTTAAAATGCAAAATTAAACTAGATACTGATCCTTTCATATCTTTTACCAGATTGAATTTAATGACAGTAACTGTTGAAAACCAAGTTTTTTGCACATAAGTAACAGCAAACGAAATTAAATTCTCTGAGCTTTAGCAACGGGAATGAAAAATCTTCTTCGAGAGGCAAAAATTAAGTTAATAAATACCCCCCCCCCCCATAAAAATTACATTGCATAACAACTGAATTAGAAATGCTACAAAGTACTAATGATTGGGTCCTGACTTTTAGTATAAAAACTTTGCACATTGAAGAACATTAGGAATTCAAAAATTAAGTAAGTTGCTATAACAGTAGTAGGCAACCATACCCATTCATACTATATGAAACACAAATAATCACATGAAAGAATTTTAATAAGAATGCAAGTAAAATTATGAAATTATATAAATACACCAATTCAAATCTACTATAATTTTGTAAAAATTATAATACACAATATTGTGTTTATTAAGATAAAGGCATACATTATTTATTTTTTAATTCTGTGTTATTCTTCAATTAGCTATAATTAAAAAATGTATTACAATAATATTTTTGTTTCTTTTTAATTTATTTAAATTAAACAAAAACTTGTTAACATAAATGAAAAAAAGAATTAAATTGTTATAATGAATGAAAAAAATATTTTAAAAATTATTAAAATGAATGAAACACAGAGATTTTATTTTCCAAGCATTTCATTTATATTTGAAGGTAATGAATCATGACAATAAAGAAGGCAGTATATATATATATATATATATTACAGAAAATTTCAAAATTACAAAGTCAACTTTATATATAATTTTTACTACAATCAATACATTTCCACAGAGACCCTTACAATTAACCCTTCTGACTCTTAAAACTAATAAGCTTGAGAGTCCAATTAAAAAACAGTAGTTTGTAAAGTAATAATAATTTAAAGTAAACAGTAAAAGGACAAAAGAGATTTCATAAATATACTCAAAACTCTAATAGCTTGTTTAGTGTTACTGGTGCATAAAATTTCTAAATGCTTGACCTTTTTGATGTAATAACTATTTAAGTTTTGCAAAATTAGTTTTTAAAGTGAATAAACCATTTTGAAATTCAATGAACTATCTGAAATCTTAAGAACATTTCAGTAGTGGAATTTTAAGAAAATATAAATAATAAAAAATACAAATAGAGCATGAATGATCTTTTATTGAACAAAACATAAAAAAAAATGGAAAAAGATGATTGAGCTATTAGGTTAAGAAGACAACATAAGTCTAATACTATCTATTATTATCTTTCTTACTGAAAATGCTAATATGATAATTGGAAGATTTTAAATATCTATATAGCACAATTATCATTAATAATATAGATTTTGGAAAAAATAAAAAATGTAACTGATTTTGTGTTTGTTCTTGATTTTTCTAGACACATTAGAGATGTTTGAATTGATTATTCTCATAAGATATCATTTTACAAGAAAATGTTACTTTATGCATGATTCAAGAATTATTTTAATACTGCATGAACCCTATGAAAGTAAGTTCTGTTTTATTACAAAATCTAGCATAAATCTATGTGATTTTAAATAAATGCTTACTTTCAAAGATTTTAATGTTAACAAAAATACTAATTAAAATGGTAGTGTTAACGTACCCGGCTTCATCAGCAACTTGCCGCATCAAATGGTCAACATCATTTTGAGGCACTGTGACTGTAGTTGTTGAACTCATAGTATTTTCCATATAAGATGACTGTACATCTAAATCTTCAAACTGTTTTTCAAATTTATCCATCAGAGATGAAATCTAAAAGATTACCACAGTAAATTATACCGATGTATAAAATCTTAATTTGATTGCAATGTATGTTAAATATTCAGAAATATACACAATATATTAAAACAATCCATATTTACATTATTTTTCTCTATTAAAATCCTAATCTTTTATATACAATGAGTGGCCAAATTATTATAACCATCTGACACTTAAACGCAGATCGGTCCAAACATGACATTGTTGCAGTTAGAGGAGGAAATAACTATAAAAAGGATGCTGCAGAACAAGTGAAGCATCAATTTCATTGTTTTGGTTGCAAAGAATAGGGCAAAAAACTTGATTTAACTAAGTTTGAAAGCATGATGACTGTAACCACTTGAAGCATCTGAACCAGTACCAAACTTGCTTGCTTAAACAGCTGCCCTTGAAGAATCATAGAGTACATTAACAAACAGAAAAACAGATCTCAACATCACGATGGTCATTGTCACAGACTATTGAACTGAAAGAAAACTTGCCAGATTTGTACACTCCAACAGCAGAGCTACAGTACATCAAATTATGGCGAAGCTTACTAAAATGTTGGCAACAGATTATACCACAAAGGCTAAGGAAACTGACGACCTTTTTGAAAGCCTCTACTGTATGACTTGAACAATAGTATATCTCCATTTCACAAAAAAAAAAAAAAAAACCCATCAAAGGTTGGACAGTAGATATCTGGAAATGGATGAATTGCATTTTTAACTACACCAAGCAGGTGGCGGGGTGAGAATATGGAGAAAACAACACAAACGCATGGACCATTTTTACATTGCCATAATACTTCAAGCTGGAGGAAGCAATATTATGGCTAAGGGGGATGTTTTATTGGCATTATATGTGGACCAACTTTTGAATTACTAAGAACGTTTAAATGTTATTGCAAATCATGTACATCCTGTTAGATTGATGGTGTACCTTGTCAGGGATTGATGCTTACAGCAGGACTGTCATAAAATTGATATTGTCTGCAGATGATTTGAAGAGGTTGACAAAGACTTTACTTGGTTTAGTTGGTCTACATATTCATCAGACCTCAACCCAATTGAGAATCTATGGAATGAGATCAAACAAGACATCAAATAGCTGGATTTTGTATCATCAAATTTTAAGGAACTGGAAAGTGCAGTTCATCGGAAATGGTCACAAATTCCTCATATCACCTACCAACATCTCATAGATTCCATGCCAAGAAGAATGCCTGCAGTATGAAATGCTCTAATATTGTAATGAAAGAGTGGTCATAATAATTTGGCTACTCAGTGTATGGTAAAATTGGATAAATTTTCCTAATATTATGTCTTGTGTATTAAACAATAAGCATTGCTGCATTTTTATCTATAATCATACCCAAAATTTTGAATTTTAAAATGTAATATTACCATGAAAAAAATATTGGCACTGATTCTAAATATATTATTATGACTTTCTATGACATATTGAACTGATAACAGGATTTTTTCGAGTAAAACTAAAAGTTATATATTTACTAAAAGTATTCTCATAACAAATCAAATGTAAGAGGGTAAGTTGAAATGGTTACAAACTGATAATTATGCTGTTAATACAAAAGGCATACATATATATTGCACACAAAGTTTGTTAGTTGATTTATAAACATGCATTTTCAATGGATATCTTTATAGAGATGATAAAATAATAATAATAATAATAATACTTTGATAATAATAACAAAAAAATAATTCAACATACATATATGGACAGAATTTTAATTATAATCAAGAAAATAAATAAAAATTTCAGAATTGGGACTAAAAAATCCACAAAATTAGAAATAAATGTTGAACTATATATTTAAAATATTATCAAAATCTAGCTTGATCTTTTACTGTACAAAACTATATAATTTCATTACAATGGAAATGCTAGTTTTGACATTAACTTTTTTTAATCTGACTTTTGCTAGGTTAAAATTTTAGACTATGTAAAAATGATTCTTTCTATGATAACATATGCAAAAGTAAAATTTATTTACCCAATAGACAATGACATGTGATCTCTAGCACATATAAGCCTATTAAGGAAAAAAAGTTTAAAATAATTCATTGAGAAATTAATATATTAAATATTACCTCAGTATATGCATATCCCATTTATTAAATAAATATCAAAGATTATTATATTATATGTTATATTACTAAAATGAAATAAGTTTTTAATTTTCAGAAAATATCAGCTCACATTTTATTCAAAATAATAATAATAATAATAATAATAATGCTCATATAAAAAAAATACAAACTTTTTCTAAATTCATGCTTTTCATTGCTGCATCCATGGACTTCACAACACCAGCCATCGACTGAGTGACTTTCTTTGTAGTTACAGCAGTTTGAACTCTGCTTGCAACTGCATCAACTCGTGATGCCATTCTTAAGTAATTAAGTGCCTGATTTTTTTGACGAATAGCATTTTCAGCATGAATACGAGCTCCTTCCATATTATTTTTCTGTATAGCCTATTAAAAAAAAAATTAATGACATTCAGATCTACTTATATGCATCTATGCTAAAACAACTAAAGAGTAGTAGTTATTTTATTAAAAAATAAGGTTTTGTTTTTGAGGAAAATCTTAACAATATACTTCTTAACTTTACATAATAATTAATACAAAAAAGCATTTACATTTTTATTTTATTTGTAGAATTTATTAATAAAAGCTTGGAAAATGAGTAAGGTTAAGAGCACTTACACTTATGAAAAGAATGTTTAAAAATTGAAATAAAATAACTTGTTGATGGATTGTTTGTTAACAGTATATGTTATAAGACAGTTTATAACAGACTGACAATAGAGGATTTCAATTAAAGTGAAAAATGGCATAATGTAATACTGATATCAAGAAATTTTCCCGAGGATCAGAAATTCAAATTACTATTCAGAGAGTGATATATCTTTCACAATACATTTAGCTATGTGATGCAACCTTTTATTATAATGCAAAATATTTTTTTTTGGTTCAAACAATACTCTTTCCTATGTTGGTAAATGAGAAAAGATGTATTTTCTTTCCTAAGGTAATTTCAACAACATTTTAATCAACAAAGTGAAACTTCCTTTGGTACATTAAAGAACTAAAATCAGGCTTTCTCGTTCTCAATTTTTGCTTTAATTATGAAAAAAATGAATAAAAACTATGAGCCAGATGGATGAAATTTGGTATGTTGTCTTTACACCAAATCAGTATATTTTTATAAAATTTTATGCAAAATCCATTCAACAGAATTATGTCAGTCAGTCTGTCTAAGAGTAAGTGAACATGATAATTGCAAATATAAACAAGAAGATACATAATATATTTTAACATCTACAGAGTAGATTCATAACAAATTCTAAGCCAAATTTATCAATGAGTTGACCTTCTATCAATTTATACATCAGCATGCATATGTATGCAATAACTTAAAAATACAACAACTTAGATAAATGAAATCTGATATTTAATGATATTACTGAAATGGTAGTTCTGTGTCAAATCTTAATCTCAATAACTCAAAAAAAAAAAAAAAAAAAGGTTCGAATTGTATACTTGGTTTTCCTTATCACACTATGAAGCACAAAATAATTATATGTGAAACTTTAAATAACAGCAAAATAATAAATAAATAAAACAAGACAGGGCATTTGTGGCATTCACAGCTTTACAAATCCGTAATTTTCATGTGGGTATAAGAGAGGCTAAATTTTATTAGGGAATATGCAAGGAAGTTTTGGGTGGCCACTTCTATTAGTTTCCATTGATGACATTCTCAAAGTAAAATCAAATAATAAATTAATTTTCTCTTTATAATAATAATAATAAAAAAAGGATTCATCTATTTTCTGAAGGACTTTTCAGGACAAAAAAAAAAGTACTTTTTCATGTCCTTGAGTACTGTAAAATAAAATTAAACTCCTAAAAAAAAAAAGAATACACATTTAACTAATTTTCTCGACGACTTTTCAAGAGTGCAATAAAAAATCAAGTACTTTCACAAGCTCACGAGTACTGTAAAATAAAATTCAAGAAATTTCTAATGGGAACCCTGTTATTCCATATTAATAATTACTTCTAAAAAATACTATACAGAACATATAAATATATACCAATTACTGATACTCTCATATGTTTAAAATACTAATATTTTAAAAAACAGATACTTCATAATAATAATTTTACTGAAGTTTCATAGAACTGTTATTAGAATTTACCTTTTTTAATTTGACTTTTTCAGCCTTTTCTTCTTTTTCACATCTTTTAGAATTCCTTTCCATTTCTTTTGAAGCAAATTTCAAATTGAATAAATGCTCTTGACAAGTAAAGGAAAACAGAAGCAATATAGTTTGTAGAAGTTGATGATTTAAGGACTATTTGTTAGACGATTATAGGGGAAGTGGGGAGGGGGGGGGCACCAATGCTAAATCTTAGCAATATCTCTTGTCACCTATGTTACAACAGGAAAAACAATAAACTCATACTTGGCAATTAGGACATTGCTAATGGAAGGCTGCTATTAAAAATCATGAAAAATATTATAAAATGTACATATAGCAGGACAGTTAATTTACCAAGTATTTTCTATTTTACATGTTAAGCTCCGAAATAAATAATTCATATTTATACCTTTATAATTTTCATGGATTAAATACTCTTAAGATTTCAATATTCTTAACATATATATATATGTTTGAAAAATCTTATTTGTTTACAATAATTGGTACAATGCCATGTTGATAGAAAGGATATAAGAAAACTTTGTATGATCAAGTAAAACAGTATTTTTGTAATGTCTTAGTACTAAAAGATAATGAATTGTCTCAGCATTTTACATTGACATGTACATGTTCAGGTCAGCTATTACCACGCTTGCTGCCGCCACACATGGAAACGATGATATTGTATAGAAAGACCATGATTTGTTATTTTTAAAAGGTTTAATTTAAGATATTGAACATAAACAATATTTGATGTCAAACCAAACAGAAATAAACTTTTTAATTAGGAGAAACTATTCGTTTAATGCTGAATAATAGAACTAAAAAAAATGATATTTTACCACTAGAAATGATATTTTACCACTAGAAACATAAGTTTTTAAATAATCATGCTAAATAAATTTCCCTTAATTTTAATATTACAAAAACAGAAAAATAATACAACTTTCTCTCTCACACAGGCAAAATATTTTCAATTATGATTTTTAACTAAAAATTCTGGAACTTTTAATTTTCAATTCTTCTAAAAATACATAAAATTGGAGAATACAAAATGTAATGTTTTTAATAAGCTAAAGAAGTTTACAAAATAACTAATTTTTTATTTGCTAAAATAATAAATTATATTTAATAATAATGTAAAGAATTGCATGAGCTTTAATAATATATTAAATAGATAGAAATAATAAATAGATAGAATAATAAATAGAAATTGTTGAGCAGTGAATGTTAAATGATTATCATGTTTTTAAAAAAAATATAAATAATATTTAAAAAAATCTGCAACATGAAATGATAGTTTTTTTTATACTTTTAAAAATAATTTTGGAGGAACAAACTGATCTATAATAATAATAAAGATAAATGTGTGTCTGCATGCGTGTGATGGCACTCTACAGGCCAAACCATTTGACCTACACCTACCAAATTTAAAAGCATATTTTGAAGGTCAGAAACGTGCACATGAGAGCAACTTTTCTTGAAATTTTAATTAAATAAATATTAAGCTGAATTTTAGAGATTTTTCATAATAACTCCTGAAAATATTATTCCAGAAGATACATCTTACACAGTTTCCAAATTTCAAAATTAACTTTTTCATGATAACAATTAGTCATGCAAATTTTGGCAATTTTTTGAAAGTATTTTTTGCTGGATTTCCAAGTAACAGATTACATTGTTAACTTGCAATCAAAGTATTTTCATTATATTGTCAATTATCTGATCCCTTGAATGTTTTAAGTTAAAGAACAGTTTTGGTTTAATATCTGTGTAGTTTATGAAATGTATAAAAAAAGGAGTACCATTTAAATATTAATAAAGTAAAATATTAAGAAAATAAAGAATGTAATATCACAAAATTTAGAAAACTGGATATTTATGTTTTCAATAGTGTCAGGATATCATGAAATTTATCTCTGTTAAAACCATTCACACACAATAAACAAAGCATAACTAAAAGACAAAATAACATGGCTTTCATATTTAAAAATTTTGCAGAATTATAGAAATGAAGTTACATCTACACAATTTAAGGAAAACTCAATATAACCAATATTCTCAATGGTGAAAGAGCTAGTTGCCAAGGATAAATAGTAAAAAGCTCACTCTATTGTTGAGTTGAAAATCTCAACAATAGAAATATCTCAACAATCTTCAGATTTTTTAAAACTCACTCACAAATTTGAGCAAGTTATGAAAATCTGAAAATTACTATCTTATAAAAATGTGCTATTTTAGATCATTTCATCAAGCACCTTAAAGAAAATACACCAAATAGTGTTCAGAATTTCCCCCAAATCTGATTGGCCTAAGATTATAAAAATGTTGATTGTTCTGAAACTGCAATATTCAAAACTTCAAAATTCAATCAAATTTTATTACAGAAAATAGAAAAGCTTTTTAAAAAATTTATTTAAAAGTTGGAATGATTCTTTCGGATCATTAAACTTAAAAATTTATTTAAAGTTTGTAGAATGATTCTTTCGGATCAAGGGGCTAAAGGCTTAATATTTTTTTAAAGTATATTTATTGACTGAAACAAAAATCCATTATTATTATTTATATCATTAAAATCCTTTTGAAAGTAAAATTAAAATCTTAATTTCGTGTTGAATTAGAAAAAATTTTATCAAATAATTCTTAGAGATATTGCATAAATATGAAAATTATTCTGTAGTGCACATAAGACTGCAATTCTGTTTTCTGTACAAATATATATACAAAACTTGGTTTCAGCAAAAAAACATTTTTTATTGATTGTAGTTTAATCATTTTCCCTTTAATTTAAAGATAAAATATAATGGGAGTTGATAGAAATTTAGAGAGACTAAACAGATTAGCTTAAGATTTCTATATTATTAAATTATCATAAAAATTGAAAGCTTACTATTTTGTTGGAGTAGCTATTAAGAAACCAATTTACAAAGTATTTAATTGAAAATTTTAGCCAGCATTAAACCTAGCAAACAGCTGGTTGCCAAAGTGACCAATACTAATAATAAAGATGAATGTATGTATGTGCTGGCACCCCATAGGCCAGACCGTTTGACTTAGAGCTACCATATTTGGCTCAGATATACCTTGGAGGGTGGAAATATGTACTTCAGGGTGATTTTTAATTTTTTTTATTAGAATTTTAATTAATTTAAAATCAAGCTGAATTTAGCTATTTCTCCACGATAACTTCCGAAAATATCACAGCAAAAAATTAATATTACACCACTTTAAAGTTTAAAAAATTGTCTTTTGAATGATAATAATATTTATGCAAATTTTTTTTCTGAATTTTGGCAATTTAAAAAAAATATTTTTCTTTTCTTTTACTTTCTAGCAACAGATTATATGGTTGACCTGAAATTCAAACCATTTTCAATATTTCATCAACTATTTGATTATGTGATTTTCCTCCCATGTTAAAAGCTAAGGAAAAAGATTATGTTGAGTTTCTATATAATTTACAGGAAAAATAAAAATGTAAAGCTACAATATCTTTAAATTCAGGGATAAACCATATAACAGCATTATGATGTCATATAACTGGTCTTCATTAGAAAAGTTTAAATTTACAATGAACAAAACATATGCAAGACTATTAAAATAACATATTTAATGTCTGGCAATTTGAAGAAATCATGAACATGAAGTTATGTCGAACTAATTTAACTGAAATTAAATATAACTAATATCTCTAACCAACCAGCTGGTCATAAAAGGTAACTAGTTATGCATAAAATGCCAAGATACTTTCTCAGATTTACTTGGTGATTTTCAGATTATGCCAAGATAATGGGCTTATAGGGCAGTTTTCAAATTACATCAGTTACTCTGGTTGACAACAAACTGCATTTTTTAGCAATTTATTGTGAGGGCCAATTTATCTTAAAGTCATGATGACTTTATACTTTTTGTTTATATGTTCACACTATTTGGTATGTATATACAAAGATTGCTCAGAATTCCCACCAGTAATCTTAGAAAAAATATATTTGGCTCAGAAAGAAGTATGAAATTTTTGGTTTAATTACAAGATTAAGTTTTAGCCAAACATGTTAATTTTTTTGAGAAGGCAACCTAATATGTTCATTGGTTTTAGATACTTCATTGATTTAATTACGCGCATAAAATATCTTAGTAACAATTGTTACTAAAAACTCGTAATATTCGTTTAAAGGATACATGGATATTTACATTTTTAGTGCACTACGATGTTATGAAACTGTCTCTATTGGAAACATCCTTGTACACAATAAATAAAATTCAAGTAAGACCATTATCTGATATAAATGCCATGTTATTTTAATTTATAGGACCCATGGACATGAAGTTCAATTGAAATGATTTATCTGAAATCAAATAAAACCAATATCCCTGGCAAAGCAGTTGATCATCTGAGGTAACTAGTTATTAATTTTTAAAAATTTGGAACTTGTGTGGTAACAACATGCCAATGATTAATTGCCAAAAATAATAACCAAAGATATCATGTTCTTTGGAACCGGAAATCAATCCCCAAGGATGTCATGCTATTCTATAACTATGTTCATCAATGGCATGGTTTAAAAGTCAAAAGTTCACCAATAGTATGAAGTTAAGCCAAAAATTAAAAAAATGGCATATAAATACAATAGTGTACAATTGAAAATTTGTTTATTCATTGATGTTACTAAAAACTGCCTGTGTCAGTTTTTGTCAAATGAGAGAATAGTAGAACTTGTTATATACATTAGAATATTCTAAAATATATGCAGTAGTTAATTTAAAACGTTTCATATTAAGAAGAAAAATTATGAGAAAATAATTCTGAACGTAATTAAATTCCATTTCAAAAGAACCAATTAATCTTTTTCTTACTGATAATAATATAACAATCAATTTTTAAAAAATTTACTTAATTTTTACAGGACAGCAAAATAAGTTTGTAACTGCAAAGCAGGAGGTTTGGAGGACCTAGTATTGTAATAGATCAGTAGCCCAATCAAAAATCAAGCTAATATCTAGAGACCAAATTTTTGTTAAAATTTTATATGTATATTATACAAGCATAAAAATCTGAGAAGCTTATTATTACTATGAATTTGGTTTGAATTATAGATAATCAAGTTTCAAAAAAAATTTACTTTAATCTGATTATTAATATTATACAGTGAAAATTAGATTTTGCAACTGGAAACTCCAAATGTTATGGAAATGTTTTTTTTAACTCATTAATAGAAAAATAAGCTTTTTTGTAGATAATGTGAAAATTGTAAATAATTTGAAATTGTTTTTGAAAATTGTAAATAATTTTTATTCTATTTTTATCCGATATCAGGCATTGTTTTAATTACTAAATATGGATTCTAAAATTCACAACTATAAGCTGAATATACATTTAAGATTTCTTATACTTTGTGTAGTACAATCACTTTGTATGTATTATTACAACACATCTCCATATTTCATGAACAAGCTTATTTTTAATGAAGAGGAGAGGAAAACAATCTGAAGGATTTTAAATCAGTTGCACATCTAATCTTTTAAAGACTAAATGGAAAAGAAGCATATTTTTGTTTTACAAAATACACAAATAATGATTCCCTTCCCCTTTAATTATAATTTGAAAGTTAAGAAACATCAGAGACACTGATCGCTAAGCAAAAGACTAAATAAAACATGAAATTATTTTATTTATAATAGAAATATTTATTACATATATAATAAATATATAAATGTATCTATAGATATACACAAATAAACAAATTTTGATTTAAAGGATACTTTCCATTGCAGAAGTCATTTTCCAAGTTCTTTATATAACAGAGTTCTAAAACAAATGAAAAATATATGTTAACATAATTTCAACATAATAAATAATAATAATAATAAAAAAACTTTTGAAATAAATAAAGCAATCAAATTAAAATCAAGTCTATATTTAAAATTTCCAAAATTTATTTCCCAAAGAAAAAAACCCCAATCTAATAACAGAAAATAAGTATTCTCAAGTAAACTCAGCAAAAAGGTAACCGAGTTGTTCATGTAAGATAAAAATGATCTAAAATGCTTTTTTAGTTCACTAAGATGATTGAATGTTTGATGCCTCGGCCAAACAAAACTAATCTTCGAGTTTTGTTGGGGCAAACACCAATTTATGTAGGGGAATGTGTTAACACAACAGTAAATCTACAACATATGTGTTAAAATTTTCCCCAATTTTATCATGAAACACAACATGTTTTAAAATCTCAAAATTTATCTTAAATAAATATTAGTTTTTCCATATTAATGACACGCCAATGATTAAGTAATCAAAGATCATAAGCTAATAAGTTATTTTGTAATGAAACTTTGTCCTTGTTTGCCAATGGAGCCAGTTAATATACAAGTACTCTAACATTTATTAAAAATCAACAACAACAAAAAATTATAAAAAGTAATGAATAATAATCAGTATCAATTACAAACAATTACACATTCAACAAATATATCTAGGACTAATAAAATTACAATATAATATTATTATAAACATTTGTCATTAATAGCAAGACAAATTTAATACGAATCTTATAAACTGAGCAATATTTCATTATATTTCAGCACAAGAATTTAAAACTGATAACTTATTTATAGTGTTTTTAATGTTTGTATTAAAAAGGCAATGAATTTATAAGTAAGGAGTACTATTGAATCAATTTAAAAAAACTGATTTTAAAAAAATGACACATTTTAAAAAGATATATAAAAATATCTTATATGTCATGTATGCATATAACATTATATTTGGAGCAGCTTACATCCATATAAAAATCAAGGTAATTTTCTCAATCTTCTGTTACTAGTTATTAGTAAAATCTTCCATAGGCATTTCTAAATTAATTTTCATCATATGTATATTTGAGATAAAGCTTTTTCTAGTGTTACTTCTCAATTTATCGTATTCAAGCTCTTTCTTTTTGCAATGACTGTTTTAAACCAATTCCGGGTCCTGCAAACATAATGAACCCTTTTAAAATTATTAATTAGAAAATAGTTACCAATATACAACATTCTGCTAAATTAGTAAATTTTTTTTTTTTTCTTCAAATGGACTCGTTATCACCAGTTTCAATTCTCTTTCTGTACTATTCTTTTTATGTGTTTTAAAGGAGAATGCACAAATGCACACAGTCCCTGTTTGAGCACAATATTGGTTTTGAAATTCATATAATCTGAATTCATATTTAAAAAAGATGCTGCAATAATCTACCCATGAAGTTAAAACCCATTTCATTTCTACAAAAAAAAAAAAAAAAAAAAAAAAAATTAAATATAACAGTTTTTTTTTGTCAAAAATTTATATTGCACATAGATACATAAAGAAAATATGAAACATTTTTAAAAAAAAATATTCTACATTCAATAAAACTCATGATAAAATAATGTGCAACTAAAAAATTAATAAATTGCTAAAAAAAAAAAAAAAAAAAAAAAAAAAAAAGATTTTTATAGATTTTTGATATTTGACAAAACATAAATCAAAATTAAAAGTTTATTTTCAAATTAGCTAAATTACTACAAATTATATATTAAATAGCTGTAACAAGTGCAATAGAGAAGATAAAATAAATATAAATTTTAAGAAATTGAGCATTATTAGAAGGTTGGAAACAGAAATAATAAAAATTAAGTTGAATCTATTGATACAAGGCATTTTTATTAAATCTTAATTTCTCATGAACTGACCAAACAGTAAACTTCTCAGAAAAATTTTAGAGCAATAATAAAAACACAACTTATAAATTTAAAAAAAACCATTTTCAAATAATGATTAAGTTTCTTAATATTTACATTAATATGTCATTGCATTTTTAATAAACTTTTACAGATTAAGGAGATTGAAATTTAAAGATATAAATAGAATTCATATTGATCAGATTAATAAATAAATGCATAAATAATGAAAAAAAAAATCTATATCAAACAGTAGTTGTTACAAACACAATCTTATTATTACAAATCAATTAAAAGCCCCCCCCCCCCTTCTTTAAAGCAATCCTTTAGTACAAGATATACAACAGCAAATTTTGAAAACATCTGCATCATACTATATGAAAACTTCATTTTTCTTTTAATAACATATTTTATGACTGACCACTTTTTTTACTGATGCAAGTATGCATTTCTCTAAAAATGAAATTAATAATTTCCAAGAAAAACAATGTATAGAAATATCAAACAAGATATACTCTAGAAATTCAATTCTATTTATGATATTTCAAAAAATGTCTTTGTTGAAAAATTCTCTATTTTTCAATCCTTAATGCAATATCGAAAACTTATATATTCTTTCCATAATAAAATAATTCTGTCAAATAAAAGTTAATAAAAAAACGATGCATAGAGTTCTTATATAGAGATATATAACTATAAAATTGTTTAATATTATAAGAAAAAAAGTGAAGTATGCTTACTAAAATGAATGAAAAGTCGTATATGACTTATTGTAAGAATATGGATACTTTCTGTGTAGTAATTCCTTGTAGACCTAAAAAAATATAATACAAAACGATTGTTTTCGTTTGGTAGTCTATAAAATCTTGTTATGACATCACGAGATAACCGATGTAAAGTCAATAATGCATTTACTAATCGAGTTTTATTTCAGATGTACTGGCAACAAAATAATACGATAGACTGACATCATAACACGTGATATGAAATGATTCAGAGTTGATGAACATACAAGTGTTGATGTTTAAAAATGAGTGAAGGTAGTTAAAAAATAAGTACATTCTTCTGCTAATGTCAGTATTTTACTTAAATTGAATTATGTTTGTGAAAATGAAATTCTGTCATCGATTTTTCATGACATGTCATCGAAATTAATATTCACTTTTTGATATATTAATTTTACATGTATATTTTCTCGACGACAATGCATTATTTTAATATAGCAAAAGCTTAATTATTACTAAGTCGATTAAATTCGACTACTTTGATTGTGAATCTCGATTAATTGTGAAGTCGATTAAATTCTATTATTCTAATTGTTAAAAAATAGTTTCAAGATTTCATATTTTTGTAAAAAAAAATATCAGAGATTAAAAAAAAAGTAGAGATTAATTAAAGTAAATATAAATAGAAATTTTCAGGAATAATAAAGTGTGTCTTTAGAAATTACTCGTATTTTGCATATTCAAAATATCTCTAGACCATGAGATTTATGGACTAAGTTCAGGGAAGGGAAATATATCTCTCCAAAAAATGGACGAGAGAGAAAGATATGCACCATAACAGACATCAGAGCGTTTGTCTGTCTTACCAGCATATGCATGACTTTTTTTTGCCTGACATTAAAAAAAACTGTATATTTTATTATAAAATGTAACCAATTATTTAATTTATTGATCAAATGCACAAATAATGAACAGCTTGTTCTTTCCTTAGCTTTGAACAAAGAATTAAAATCATATTATTAAATATTTGATGAAACCTACTCAATATTTGAAATTCATTGCAACTTTGCTGAAAATTATGCAAAAAACATTTTTTTTTAAATTGTCGAAATTTAAAAAAGGATTGCTGGATAGTTAAATTGTTAAAATTAAAAGACTTTTTAAATTTAAGAAAGATGTAAATATTGTTTTTGTACACGGATGATACATCCTGTTTTTCTATACAATCTAAGGAAAATGACGCGAGCGTCATATTCTTCTAGAATTTTACATCCTTTACCTAGTTTTACTCCATTTTTACAGTAAATATTCAATTTACTTCTTAAAAATCGGGTTCACCCATGAATATCCATTAGGAAACTGCAAAAAGAAGACGAATGACTAAGTCAAACTAGGACGAAGGCTACATAACCGGTTATTAAAATGTATCTAAAGAAGTTATGCCTGACTATTTCAAAAAGGATTAGATAAGATTTAGAGCAAACCAACATCATCGTGTACCTTCATTGACGCCTATGCTACTGTGCCATCACTTTTTGATGTTCCTTATGTGAAAATCCCTCTGAGGCCACATAAAATAATCATCTATGATTGCTGATAATTTTACAGGTTCCTCTTAATTTTCCACAAAGTTTTACTTTTTGAATTTATCGTCGTTACTATTGCTTATTTAATAATATTTGTATTTACTGCGTATGCCTCTTTCGGGTTCGAGTTTGACTTTTGTTGTAATTCTCTTTAATACAGGTTTGATGAGTAGGTACCTTGCATTCATCTTTGGAAGAAGAGGAACATTTATAAGAAATTATCAGACTCTTACAATTTGATAAATTGATCAGAAGATTATCAGTATTCGTTTTATTGTTCCTTGTATAATGTAGATTTCTTTTATAAAGGTGGGTTCAGACGAGGCTTATTATTGCGCGCAATAGAAGGTCACGCCTACTTCAGGATAATCACGTGACTGCAACGGGACAATGGCAAATGGTTGTCCCGTCGGGACAACTATTAGCCATTGTCCCGACACGTTGTCTCAACTGTTCACACGGGGACAATAGAGGGACAACAGTAGAGAGACAACGTTTGCGCGCAATAAAAAGCCTCGTGTGAACCCACCTTAAGTAACATAAAGTATCTGAATGTACCTAAACTCCGCAGATGATACAATTTATTAGTGTTCCTTGTATGGTTAAATTATATTATAACTATCTGTACTCATTAGTACCATATGACATTTTAAAAAACTGCTTACCATTAATACTGGACTGAATGATAATGGGTAAGTTTTATGTTTTTTTCCCCCGAGTTCGCATGAATATGGTAACGAAATATGAGTAGTTTATTATTTATTGAAGATATGAAAATTTCTTTACTGAATTATTCATTTTCAATAAATTTCTTTTTTTTCGAACATGATTATTACTTTTCATATTTTAAACTGGGGTTTCCTAAAAAAAATCTAATGTGTAGCACAATTTATACAATTATTGAACTATTACTATATAAAAGGTACCATCTTTTGTTAGAAGAATGGACGAAATAATTTGAAATGTGAAAATTTGTTTTTCATCAGCTTTAGGGAAATTGTTTGCTGTAAAGAATAATAATGTAATATAGCTTAAATTTTTGTTTTAAGTAGTTTCTGAAATTGGGAATTTTAATTGAAAATTCGGCAGTATTATTCTATCGTGATAAATTAGTCAGGCGTTTCAATTTTTCTAAGGAATATTTCATTCGAATGTCACTAAAAACGAAGAATTATTAGTGACTCATTTTATAAATAAGCGTACAAAAATCGATTATAAGAGAAAAATTTAGAACTTTCTTTTTACGGAGAGTAATATACTTGAAAAAGCACAAAACTTGGCTGAATTCTTAATTTCCATAAAACTGAAGAAATCCTACGGGAAGTAAATAATAAAATTATAAATAATTATTGGAGCTAGTTTTATGTAGAACTGCTACTGAAGTTATTATATTCCCCCAATTTTTCCAAATGCCTGATTTCTATTAAAAATTTTCATGACTGAGAACACTATCTAGATCGGAAATGTACGCAATTCAGTTTGTCATTTGACCAAGGTCCTAGTATGTTTATTTTTCAAAGAATAATTCTTATACTTAAAAAAAACTGTAGTGTCGTAGATAGTGATTAATTGATTTGATGACTGACTTTTCTAAATTTCTTTGCTTTATTTAATTGTTCGAACGCCTGCATCTACGTGTCTTTCATTATCGTAACTTTCTATAAACACATTGAAACTCGTGGTTATCGCCACAACGTAATACCATGTGTCCTTGAATTCACGGCAAAACTTTAAGGGTAGGTATAAAGAAGCATTTTTTGTACAGCAATGTGAGGTCGGAAGTGAAAAGCTATGGGGAAAAAAAAAAAAAAACCCTCAGAAAATGAAAAGGCTTTTTTTTTTTTTTTGCATGATATTACAGAAGTGCAGAAATGTACCCCGACCGGCATTCGTACAGGTCTGGTAGCATTTAGCAAATGATTGGCGCATTCTTTCGAAGATGCCTAGAGTTTCATGAACAGTTGCAGAAACAACTAGGGTTTAGTAGACATTCCATTTTTCCACCTTGATTGTATTTACTTGTCCGCCTACATTTTTCGTCTCCGACTCCATACCGCTATAAAAATAATGCTTCTTTGTCTTGTCTACCCTTAAAATTTAGCCCATGAACTCATGGATACCCTGTACACTTTATCAGTAAATAATTTCAACGTTATATTTATCGCTTAAACTCATAGTGGCAATACTGGAAAACCTTTTAAAACCAGCACGCCTTCCAACATGTTAAAAAGAAACTCTAAAACATATTTATACTAAAATTTTTCTTTTGTAATATCAGTGAAAGTTGATTAAGCTGATATTTTTCATCTTGCACAAAATGTCAATGAAAACATAGGGATGACGCATCTTGATATGTCATAGCAAGGTCTGCCATGCAGAGAGATGTTCGTATATTTTAATATTATTCTATTATACTTTTTTTTTTATCATAGATGCTGCATCATGAACAATTCTGGCTCTTTTGCCATAAAAATTGTTCATTCGTTTACTTTTCCTATGTGACTGTAGAGCTAAATGAAACGATTCAAGGATAGAATATTTATTATTGTAAACTCAGTTAATAGTAGTTTTATTGCTTAGATTAATGAGGTACAGTGGAATTTTAGCTTTAATGAGCACAATTCGCTCCCGAATTTCATTCTTAATGCGAAATACTTGCAAAGTAAAAAAAAAAAATATTTTCCGTATGAATGAAGAGAATTTTTCAATTCCAGAAAAAAAAAAATATATAATTCTTAATGCATTTTATTAATAATTTATTCAAATATTAATCCCAATTTCTTTTCCAGCTCATCATTTCGCAAAAAATACTTTCGAATCCGAAGAAGAATCAACACCTTCATCTTTATATCCAACTCTCCTTATGTGATGGTTTGCATACCGTTCTGCAAATATTTTTCTTCCGATTTCTCTCAATAAAATTCAAGATCCAAGCTGGTTTCGGAAAAGATCACCATCTGAATCGCATCACGCCGTACCATGCCATTTTGGGATAAAAGATATTTTCTTTTAGATTAGACTAACCAGGTATGTCTATATAATTGTGGTACCCTAGTTGCTTAGAAATTACATGGAATATTCGGAGATTGTAATGATTTTTCCCTGTTCTTTCAAAAATACTAGAGGTTTAGATTTTGAGGCCATCCAAAAATTTACAAGCGAACGTATTTAATCTCAATTGAAATAATTTTAACAGAACTTAAGTTCACTCTCGGAAACGAATGAACCGTAAAGCAAGAGTAACCTGACAATAATTTTAATCCCCTGAAGTTAAAAATGTAAGTTGAATATTTTTCTGATATATCTATTATTAAAATCGTTAATGCGAGTTTTCAAAAAGAACTTAAATAAGGTTAAGTTTTATTCCTCTAATTTTCGCTATTTTTTATTTGGAGATCAACTGTCCTCGAAATGTGGATTATTCATAAAAGGTTTTCACTTAAATCCCGGTATAATTTCATCTCGGTATATTTCTAATTAATACTGAAAATTTAATCGAACTTCTTTACAATTCCTGGAGTTTTTGTCCAATACCACTTTTAATTATTTCAGGCTACGTGATCTAGTTTTTTGATTATATGCTGTTATTCAAACTTTTGCTTATGAATTGTGATATGGGAAATCGCGGATAGCGTAGTGCAACTTAAATTTTTTAATTGAAGAAATGTCTTGTCAAAGTTTGAATACTTAATCGAAAGTTTAATTTGGGTATTGTTGCGTCTAAAAAAATTAATTTTATAGTTAATACTTGATATTAGAGTCAAAGCAGAATTTTTATCAAATGCAAAATTAACCTTTTTGTAAGAAGAATAAAATATTAGTTCAGATTTTAAAAATCGAAGCATCGATGCTACTAATTTTTTGCGCCATAAAACTGAAGAATTTCAAATTTTCTATATTTAGAGAAAAGATTTTGTTAAATGCTTAAGAGCATATCGGAGAGTTCCAGGTTAAAATATGTGTGATGAAAACGAAAATTTTCTTCTGGATGGTAAAAATATAAAAGTTGGAAAAGATCTTTCTAAGTTTGAAAATAGTTTTGCCGATTTTTCTGTAATGATTAATACTTAATCGTGATAAGTCAATTTTCCAATTCTATCGTAAATAGGGGCAGGAGAATTTAAGAAAATTATTGAAATTCTAACTAATTTCACTAACATTTCGTTGGATATTAAATGCCTTTACTTTAGTTGTCATTGAGTAAGAATGAAGTGCTTTTCGTTAATTTTATTTCGAATCCATAGTGCATCTTGAAATTGCCGATCGTTACCTAAAAACATTTTTTTTTTTTTTTTTGCTGTTTGAACTAATTCTTTGTTTCTCTTTAAATTTTCTTTAATGGCACAATCCTCTTTCGTATAAAAATAAAATAATTCTTTAAATTCCTTTTTTATTAGTAGCAAAGGTTTCCCCATTTGTTTTGATATAATTCGTGTAGGCTTGTATTAATGGAAGAAATCTAAATTGCATTAACATATTTGGTATTTTAAATTTTTATATAATGTATGTAGAACTATTTAGTATTCTCCTTTCATTTCTTATTGTTTTTATTAATTCACTCCAATCATGAATTCTCGAACATGCTATTATATGAAATAAGTTGCAATAGCATTTCAATAGATTTGTATTTTAATAGTTTTTCGCCTGAAACTAACTTTGTTAAATTAACGTTAAAATTCAAAATGTAATCAGCTGAAATTTAATTTTAAATTTAGTTTTAGTTTATAAATCTAGTTTTGTATGCATCTAAGTGCCACAAATATTTAAAATATTTTCAGGTCGTATATTTAAAGAAATGCCAAGGAAAATGTTAATAATAGTGCTCCATGCCTTACGTCAGATTCGCGCATCAAAATAGGTATTTTTAAATTTAAGAATAGAATAATTAGTGCATTATTCAATACAAATAGCATTTTAATTAAATTTTGATTTATTCATAACGCATTTTGAATGCAATTAATCGGATTGGCTGGAGTTCAGAGACATAATCGGGAATTAGTAGAGATGAGATTTGGACAAGCTGGTATTGCACTTTGAGAGAAATCTAATATTAAAATTCATAAATTGTCAGGGAAAGCAGTACAAAGTATAGGAAATATTCTTACGGAATTTCGAAAGTTAATGCTTTTAAACAAATGACGCATCCTGTTTTACTGTTTCCCTGCTTTAATAAATGTGTCGCTCATCAAAGCCAGCATGAAAACCGTGGTAAATTCCACTTTGGTATGAATTTCAATGCAAAACATTTGATCCTCTTGGCGCAATGTGGGGTTACTGTCGTGTGTTTTGTTCTCAGTTTGAAATGCATAATGCAAATGAGAAAATTGCCTAGTGATGAAAATTTTTCGCGTCTCATGTTATGCATAGATTAATGCACTTTATTTGGGTATTGTATGTGAAGCCTAATCTCTGCGATGGCGCATTATGCAGTGAATGGAGTATGCAATGAATGCAACATAGTCGAATGGGGAAAGGCTCAATGGGTAATGTGAAAGCGTAGTAAGTCATTTCGCAATTAGTTGTGGAATAGAAATGATTACATACATCCGAAAATTGGACGAATTAAAGTTGAGAATTGGTAATTTTTAAGCTATCTGCATGAGTAATAATGTGTATGGGTATGAGATTTGTGGACTGGGCCTGGGTTGGAGGTGCGTGTGTTATTTTGTGAGAATCGGGGACAGGAGGTGTAGCTGGCGGTTTGGGAATTGTGTATGAATTCTGGTTTCGGAGTACGGGTGGTGACCGCGTAGGGGTGTGTGTGTGTGTGTCGATTGTAATTTCGAGGGTGGTGCTGGAAGCGATATGGGGAATGTGCGTGGATAAGTTTCGAGGGTGGCGTGGTTAATGTGTGAATCGAAGTTTCGAGGGTGTTATGATAGATGCCATGTGGGTTATGTGTGAATCGCGATTTAGAGGGTGTTTTGATGGAGGCGGCGTGGGCAATGTGTGTGTGTGTGTGTGTGAATTGCGATTTAGAGGGTGTTTTAATGGAGGCGGCGTGGGCAATGTGTGTGTGTGAGAATTGTGATTTAGAGGGTGTTTTGACGGAGGCGGTTTGGGTAATGCGTGTGTGTGTGAATCGTTATTTCGGAATGGTGGTGTCGGCATGGGTAATGCGTGTGTGTGTGAATCGTTATTTCGGAATGGTGGTGTCGGCATGGGTAATGCGTGTGTGTGTGAATCGTTATTTCGGAATGGTGGTGTCGGCATGGGTAATGCGTGTGTGTGAATCGATATTTCGGAATGGTGGTGTCGGCATGGGTAATGCGTGTGTGTGTGAATCGTTATTTCGGAATGGTGGTGTCGGCATGGGTAATGCATGCGTGAATCGTTATTTCGGAATGGTGGTGTCGGCGTGGGTAATGCATGCGTGAATCGTTATTTCGGAATGGTGGTGTCGGCGTGGGTAATGCATGCGTGAATCGTTATTTCGGAATGGTGGTGTCGGCGTGGGTAATGCATGCGTGAATCGTTATTTCGGAATGGTGGTGTCGGCGTGGGTAATGCATGCGTGAATCGTCATTTCGGAATGGTGGTGTCGGCGTGGGTAATGCATGCGTGAATCGTTATTTCGGAATGGTGGTGTCGGCGTGGGTAATGCATGCGTGAATCGTCATTTCGGAATGGTGGTGTCGGCGTGGGTAATGCATGCGTGAATCGTTATTTCGGAATGGTGGTGTCGGCGTGGGTAATGCATGCGTGAATTATTGTGGTTTCAGAAATGTTGGCGGCGTGTATGAAATATATTAGTGTGTGTATGTGTCAGGATTTTGGAAATAAAAAAAATGTTAAATTAAAAAAAATGTTGCAGTAATTGTGTACTGCTCATGGATACGCTACTTCATATATTTCATCGTAACTTAATATTCCATTGCGAACAATATTTCGAAAGAAAGTAGGACAGTTAATAAATAAGAAGTAGATAAATAATGCGAAATGAGGCTTAACAGAATGCTTAGCCATTTCAGAAATGAACTGGGTTTAACCTTTAAGAAGGTATTTTTTGATCACTTTAAAAATCCTTTTGAATTTGAATTCTACCAATCCGGCAATCATGGATTTTTTTTTGATGGATACATGACTGATTAATTATACGGAGTTCCCACCTAGCCTTGGAATATTCTCAAATCTGAAGGAAAATTGAACAATAAATTAATAGATAAATCGACTGAACTAATGAAATTTGTTTCGTGACATTATTTCAGAAAATCTCGCGTAATGAGAACTCTCAGCTCAAGTCTTAAAACGGGACGTTAATATAACTAAATTAAATTTGAGATTTGACTAATAGAAGTCCTTAAAAAATCAAGGTTTATTTTTCCGTGACAGAGTCCCATAAAATTTCAAATGCTAGTAAAATTAAACTATTTATTTTACGGACCTTTTCAGAATATTTAATTTCTTCGAATAATATTCGCATATTCTCCTTTAGGAGGGCATTGAAGCTAGTGACCGTTTAGCTGGAATTAAGCCTAGATTAATTTGAAAATTTCTGTAACTTCGATTAAAAGTTGCATTTTAATTATCTTTTAAATTTCGGCTCGCAGTTCTTGCCATCTAGAACAGTCATACCTCCGTTTTCGTAATGTTTAATTATGAAACCTTGCTAGGCCCGGGAATTAAAATCCGTATCTTATAACATGAAAATGTATCTTGTTTGCCTCGGTCTTAATATTCTATATATATTAACTATTCTTCTAATTGATGTAACGATTTGGCAACCCATTAAAAATAAACTCTAAAGTTAATTCGGTCTTGCATATCTATCAAGTCTAAAGTGACAAAACATTTTTGAGGTGGAAGGCATGTAATTTCTTGTGAATGAAGTAGTTGAGTCTATTTCAACTTCTCTACTTCCAGTATTTAGAAATAATTTAGTTTGTTCCATATCACATATTAAAAAAGTTTGAATAACCTCATATAACAAATGCGGGATTAATTATCTTTGAATTAGTGAAAGGAAATAATTCGCTAGAACAGGGACAGGAAAAAACTTTGGTAATTGCTTTAATTTTTTAGGGATTCGATTTTAAAAAAAGGGGGTGGAGAACATCTTAAAGTTGTTCTGAATTTATTTAGGCAAATTTCATTGTACTCAGAAATATAAGAAAGTGAATTGCTCTTTTCATAAACTTTAAAAAATGAAATACTGCTTTAACCCTTTCTAGCCGTGGGAAGTATGCTTCCCACCACATTTATCAATCTTTGTATGAATTTATGTAGGTTGGCATAAGTTCTGACAAATTTTTTAGAAAGACAGAAACTTAGATTCTTTAGTCTTTATTTTGCACAAAATGATGAGTCTTGATTTGATACTTAATTATTAATTAATCAAATTAAATTTATTTAATAAGCTAAATGAATCCCTTTTCTTATTCTAATTTCAAGCCTAAAAATATTTTAACATAATACGACTAGAAAAAGATGGCTCTTTAAAGGGTTAAGACAAAAATGTTCATTGCAACTTCATTCCAAGTTCAAAATTGCAACTTGGCTTATTGTAAGCAGAAAAAGTCTGAATATGATCACATTTCTCTAGTTCCTCACCTTCGGAAATTTAGAAAAGGTAATCTTCACTTTCTGAATAGAATTACAATTATAATTTGAACCTCCTGTCTAGGTGCAGTTTATCCTATAAAAGGATCTTGCGCCAGAACAATTCCCACATCTATTTAAAAACGCTAATCACTGACAGTTAGTTGCCCTTTAAAATATTTTAAAACTATTTGAAAGTTTCTAAAGTGAAACAAAATATCTACACATTTGACGTCTAGCTTGAATGCGGAAGAAACATTACTAATCTCTGGATATTCCCTGCATGTGGCTTCTAAATAACGTGTGTGCCGCAATTATATTGATTTTACCTGGTACAATCCAATATGATAGAGGAAGGAGCCGTGGCGATTGTTTTCCTGTGCCATTTTCTACAAATAAGCAGAATGAATTAATGTGAATCTGGAAAGTTTTTTATGTAAGAATAGAGGAACGTTATAGATCTCGAATTTAAAATGTTTCACTAATACAAGATGGCTTTTGTTGGATTTTTTAGCTCTTTTACTCGTAAGTGAAATGCAAAGTTATAGCAATCATTAAAGAAGCAAATTAGCCTGTGGAGACATTTGTGTTTAATGGAAATATTGCACAACGTCATTCCCCATAAGTAGTGATTGCCATTACTGCTGTTGGCAAATAGATCCGGACAGATAGCAGCTGTCCGGATGACCAGAAAACGATTTATTGCTTGTACGCAGAAGTAATATCGGTAAGTTATGCTATTTATGATAATTCTTATATCGAAATGATTTAAATCGTTTGACTTATCAAATAATTTGACCAAAAAAGTACTCATTTTTTACTTTTATAGGCTGGTTAACTTTTGGATCAAAACGGCATCGGTGCAGTGTCATAAGGGTAGGCTGTCAGGTACCAGTATTACATGTCATATCTCGGTCCCATATATATGCCATCCATCTACATCAACTATGCCGGTTGCGAGGAAGATGATGTCGAGCTATTCAAGGATCAGTAAGTTCTCGAATTGTATTAATAGAACTGATAAAACGGCATGGCATGTAGAAATGATTTTAATTGGTCCTTTTAGAAACAAATTTTTGGAGGCAACAAAAAGATGCGAAACATAATTATTTGGAAGCATTTATTAAAATATTTTTTCAGATACTTCCCAACATAAGTACCGGAATTGAAAGACGTTTTATACCGTGAAATCAATTTCTATACATATGTTGTGAAGTAATTGCTCGCATGAGAATAAATGGGATGGCCATCTAGTACATGTTATCATCGTTAGAGAAATACAGTTTAGCCAAGAATCATTTTAGATAATCTGTTCCAGTACATGGCTAAACTGTATTTCTCTAACGATGATGACATGTACTGGAACAGATTATCTAAAATGATTCTTGGCTAAACTGTATTTCTCTAACGATGATGACATGTACTGGAACAGATTATCTAAAATGATTCTTGGCTAAACTGTATTTCTCTAACGATGATGACATGTACTGGAACAGATTATCTAAAATGATTCTTGGCTAAACTGTATTTCTCTAACGATGATGACAATCATTTTAGATAATCTGTTCCAGTACCTAGGGTAGGTCAAAAAATTTTTGTCTCTGTATGACATGCAGGGCACTTACTTTCTGGAATTAACAAAAGTATTTGAAAAATCTATTTTTGTCGATCCTTTGTAAGTCGTAACAGTTAATATGCCTTCTGGTAAGATCATCATTCATTTTTTTCCAAGCATCTAAATAAAACATTCAATAAAATGTGAGTTGCAACCTTATGAAATTAAAATTGATCGGTTCTTAAATGAAATTTATTTTTTATCTCTATGCATGTTGTGGGTCCTTTTTGAAGAGTATTCTAATTGTTGGTGAAATAAATCTTATCGTTTATTGGAGGCTCCATCTATTTTCCGAAATAAACACGTCTATCGCTCGGAAAAAAATTTGGAACTCCTTTTTAAAAAAGACAAAACGAAATGGTTATATGACTTGTTTTACAGGCGTGTTTCAAATACTGCGTATAATTTCCGTTTTAAAGGAAAAATGAACTGATGCGAACTTTTAATGATTTTTTAATTTAAAGACAGTTAATAACACTCAATGAAATCGCAAGGAAATTCTTTGAAAGTTTTTAAATTACAGATGTAAGTTGGAAGAGAAAAAAAAATTGTACTTACTCCTGTATTTCACGGTATTTTTTGACGGATGGTTTCATATCTATATTGATTTTAATTTCTTTAATCTTTTCAGATATTGACATGTCTCGAATGTCCACGGAGCAACAGAAAATATTGGAATCTTCAACAAGCGGATATTGAAATTTAGATCCTTTTTAGAATTAAAATATGGACGGAGTTCCAAGATCAAAATGCACCATCTTTAGTTCTTATAAATTATCGAAATTTACACTCAATCTGCGCAGTGGATTGAAAGCGAAAGAAATGTCTGAAATATGGAGAAATAATAAACAAGTGGTTTCTGAACAACGAAGTCAGAATTATGTGGATTTAAATGTGTAGTCTGTGATAGGGGAGAAGAACACGGCGATTTCTTCTTGCAGTGTTTCAATAATGCAACCAATGTGAATTTGGACGATTTTTTTGGAGTAATACAAGCAAGAACTTTGGAGTAATGCTAGAAAGAGTTCACGAGATAACATCCATTTGCACCACTTTACTTATACCTAAATATTACTAGAGTGAAACAGAACGTCATATAAATCAAGGAGGCTAACTCATCTGCATTTGATACCACTTTGCAAAGAATATATCAGATGCCAAATATTTGAACAGCACAACGGTAATCCTCATTTGTGGAAAGAATGGCCTTCTCGGTTCCAGCTACAAATTCTATATACAAAGGATGTCTGGATGTCCAAGAAAGAACAGTACTGAAGTGATTTTGGTAAGTTGTGCAAATTATGATAATTATCCTATCAAAATGAAGATTGGAAACAATCATCTGATTTGACTGTCAAATAACAACTAAAAATGTACTTTTTATTTTGTTGGTTATATTAATAGGTTAAACAACTTACCGATTCCTTTTTCTGGAAAAAACCGTATGTACTTAGTATATGGCTTTTTCGATTCCATATTCACGTCATCAATATACATGAAGTGTGCTTAATTCTGGGAAGATCTTTCCTAAGATTAAGATTAAGATTAATATTTAAAATATATAATGTTCAATCTTTCGTTAATCGTAGTAATCGGTACATACTAATATCAGTAAGGTCACAAGTTATTTTCAAGTATTTAAATGACGACCTAAAAAATTTCATCTACAAACCTACAGACAGAAACGTTTTTCAAGCGAAACTTTGGACCATGTTTTTTGTCCTATGCACAAATGCGTCTTTTTTGAGAGCCGAAGCTCGTTTTGAGAACTTCGCAAAATAACCTAAAACTTGTTCAGAAGTGTAACAAATGACTGCGATTGTTGGACGGTTGTTTGAGCATTCATTATTCGCGCCACCTCTGATCTTCAGAGAATAAACATTCACGGAAGATTCTGAAACTAATGTTTTTTTTTTTATTTAGCTAATGATTTAAATGTCATTTTAAAATAATTGTAAATTCGACTTTTAAAAAGCGAAAAGGTAAGGTTTTCTACATTTTAAAATTTTTATTTTCACTTCTATTATAATGAAATTGTAAACAAATTCTTTTATCGAAAAATTGAATAATTGATTGAAAGAGCGAAATGAAGTCGCTTCTACTCCAGAATTTAAAGATATTCTTGATATTTTCAGATCTATATTAAATCAAATATTTAATCTTTTCAGATATTGACATGAGTTGGCCGAAATGATCACGGTACAGCGGATGGCTACCAGAATCTTCATCAAGCGAATATTAGAATTCGGAGCCTTTGTAATGAAATATCGGATGGCGATCCAACAGACGCAAATTGTAAAATTCTGATATTTGACCAAACCCAAAATGTGCCAAAATATTATCATTGATCTGCATAGTGGAAATGTGAGTACATATGGAGTTAACATTACTTGAGGATATCAATACATCTCAAATGTTTTTTTTCTTCTATTTTTAAGATGTTGAATATTTATATATTTTTGGAGAATTCTTTCAACCAATGCAGTAATTCTTTTTGAACTTGGAAACGGTTGAAGTGCATTGAATATACATAGTTCAAAACATGTGTATGCCATATGAACAATATTTCAACCTAATGTTTTGAAAACTATTATTCATATACAAATTTAATAGCTTTTGGTACATCATATTTCCTTCAAAGTGGATGTTTGTTTGCTACTTTTTTTAGAAACGAGCACTTTTAAAAAGATACTAAAGCTATGAAACATTTTTTTTATGGATAAATTAAAATTTATGTTTTTGATTTTTTTCTTAATTATCTAAAACCAATTTCCAACAAGACCGAAAGAAGAAATTCTTCTCTCAAGATGTATAAAATTGACTTAAAAATTTCATTTGTAATCATACTCTTATTACAGGTTAACAAGTAGAACTTTTGTTACTGACCCAGCAATATAACCAGAGATCGCAACCACTGTCACAGAATTGTAATTACTGGAAATAAAAAAAATGTATAACGACTTAATTTGCATTCGACATTTCTCCGTCATTGTCAACAGAGAATGCATTTTCATGATATTGGATGATTTAAGATTATTTTTCATCAACGATTGGCTTATTAAAATTCTAAAAATTTAATTTTTTGTTATTGTCAACCGATTAGTTGTTATTCCTTCTCATCAGCATTATTGTTTGCAGATAGTTTTCAATTTATTGACAGATTTTACAAAATAGTCTTCCTTTTTGTTTTCATTTATTATTGAATGTCAAAGATGGTGAAAGCAACTTCATTATTTTTTTCTGCATAGAAATTCAAAAACATGGTATCAAAGATCATTATTTGAAATTTAATTTCAGCACTTTGAGAAATTTTATCACAATCTTTGTAGCTATATTAAGCAAATATCTTTATATTGCATCCATTTGCAATTTTTTTGAATCAAGATTCTTTTATTATTAAAAATTGGTAATGATTAATAGAACTTCACTTTGTGACTATGAAATAAGTTACCATAAATTCAGTATATTTACTGAAATAGCTATGTGCGTATAATTCTGATTTAGCAACAATTTTTTTTCTATAAGGGTCTTAACATTAGCCTTTGAAATATTGTTTTATGTTTTATTATCAAGATCTCTAAATTTTTTTTTATTAAAACTTATGAAGATGAAATTTGCTTTAATATGTATTTGTATGCTTTTCTATTTTAAAACATATCAATCACTGCTGTCAATGGCGGGGGAAACGTGTCTGTACCCTGTATGAAAGAAATGACAAAAAATGCGATGTCCCCATGTCTATTTTGTTTTCTTAAAAATTGTTTGAAATTTTAAATACTTTCCAATATATATTGCTCAAACTTATGTATTTGTTCACGTGAAACAGTGTTGGGCATTGCAAAGATGTTTTATGCTTGTATATTGAATTTGGAAATATTAATTATTGGAACTGTAATTATTCTTAAAATGTGATACCATAGTGCTTTGTTCTCTTTTCTTTAACTCTCATATTTGTATAATCGTAAAATGCACAGCATTAATTTTTCCTGAACAGAAATTTAAAAACATGGTATCAATGTTCATTTATTTGTAATCTAATTTCAATACTTTCAGAAAAATGTTAACATAGTATTTGTAGTTAAATTAAATAAGCATCTGTTCGTTGCATCCATTTAAAGTTAGGTTTTTAAGATTTTATTCTTGTTAAATTTAGAATAAATTAATGATTAATTTATTTATTATAAATAAAGTTAGTAATACTTAGATTAATAGTGAACTTGAAATACTTATAATAAGTAATGATTTCTAAATCTCGCCATTTTGGCTTTCAATTTTACTTAAATGTGTACATGTAGGATACTGTAGGATACTTTGATTGACTCGGCCGGCCAGCCAATCAAAATGTCCTCAGATTCTTCGAAGGCATTTGATCATTGTGCCTGATCACCACAATGATCAGTATGCTTTCGCAGAGAATGATACTCGCGCATGATTAGCATGAATCAAGTTCTAAAATTCTACTCGCGAGTAATAAAATATTAGTTGAGGAAAAAAAAGTGAACGGATGCGATGAATGTTGAATAATGTAGGTTAGACTGCTTTCTTTTATTAATAATACCAGGAAATGAAGTTTAATTGGCTTTTCAGGACCTTGTGTATTGGAAAAATCTTAGAATGAATGTTCAAATTATATTCAACCCTTAAATAATAATTTATATAAATGAGTTTCAATTATTTATATAAATGTTTCTTTAATTACATCTTAATAATCAATACTTGTATTAAATTTTCCATTTGAAGTATATCAATTTTAACCGAGTACTTTTATTTTCAAAATTGTTTGAATTCCAGTTAAGCTTATTGTATAAGACAGCAGTTTGATACCTGTTTAATTCAATTTGATATCTGTACTGAATTCATAATTCAATGCATTTGTGTTCTACTTCTTATGTTGTAATAATTTTTTTAATCATTTGAGTGAAATGGAAAGTCACAGAAATCATTAAAGAAGCAGATTAGCCTGAGCAGACATCTGCGTTTAATGGGAACAATTGCACAACGTTATTCCCCATGACTGCCTTTACAGCTGTTGGCAAATAGTACGGATATCAGGTGTTCAAATGACCAGAAAACATGTTATTGTTTGACAAAGAAGTAATATCGGTAAGTTATGCTATTTATAATTGTTATATCGAAATGAATATTAAATAAAATCATTTGATTTGATCAAATGGTAAATGGAACTATAAAAATGTACTCATTTTATTTCATGTTTCATATGCTGGTTGACATTTAATAGATACCATTTTGCGGGATAAAGGTATGCCGACAACCACCGTATTTTCTCAGTTCGGTATTCCGCTGGATGCAAGGAAGTATTCGCTTAAGATACGTCTATGTATCCAAAGGCACAGTAAGTACTCGAATTTTATTAATGAAATTGACGAAACGATATGGCATTTGGAAACTATTTTAATTTTTTCATCTAGAAAGCAAGTTTATGGAGGCTACAAAAAAGATGCGAAAGATAATTATTTAGAAGTATTTATCAAAATATTTCATTCGAATTCCTCCCATTATAAGAACTACAAGAATTGAAATATTAAATGCGTATTATACCATGAGACAAATTTGTATACCTAGGTTTCCAAGTAATTACTCGTCTGAGAGGGAAGTCTGCTTGGAATGGTCATCTGTATGTCATCGTCGCTAGAAAAATACTGCTTGGCCAGGAACCATTTCAGATAATCGGTTCCAGCACCTATGAAAAGGTAAAAAAAATTATTTGTAGGTACCTTTTGTATTATTTTTGTATGGATCAAACTGAAACTCTTTCTAGAATGACCAAACGTATTACTATTAAGTAAAAAAAATTATATTAATTTTCTTTCCGATTCTTCATTTGTCGTAACATTAAATGTTTTTTTTTGTTAAGATCATCAAATTATTGTTTAAGCATCTAATTAAGAAATTTTATGAAATTAAAATTGCAGTCTTACAAAATTAAAATTGATTTGTTCTTAAATGAAATTTCATATATTATCTCGATGCATATTGTGGGTTTTTCTTTTAGAAGAGCATTCTAACGAGAAAAAAAGTTCGTTTTCATATGAACTTTATGATATTAAATATAATCAATAATTGTGCCTGAAGAATAATTAATAAACTGGATGCTCCATTTATTTTTTCTAAATAAATAGGCTATCGCTCGAAAAAAAATTAGAATGTCTTTTTTAGAATGAAGGAATGAAATGGTTGGATAAAATGATTAACTGATGTATTTCAAATACGAAAAGATTTAGTTTTAAATATAAAATGACCTGATGAAAATTCTAAAACATTTCTTGGTTAAGAAACAGTAAATTTCATTCTATAAATAAAATAGTAAATTCTTTTGGGATTTTGAATTTTCGGTGTAGTTTGAAAGTGCAAAATTTCAATTGAGTATACTCCTGCATTTCACGATAATCTTGATGGATGTTTTCATATCTGCCGATTTAAATTATTTAATTTTTTCAGATAGACATGTCTTGTCCGAAATGACCATGGCTCAACAGGAAATACCTGGAATCTTCAAGAGGATTTAGGAATTTGGACCGTTTTTAAAAATAAATTATAGTCGGTGATCCAACAAATTTAATTGATAGTTTTAAGAGCTAGAAATATTGCAAAATGCATCGTCTTTGGTACTCGCAAGTTACCAAAACTTAAATTCAATCTGCACAGTGGATTGAAAGTGAAAGGTTTATAATCTCTCCATATGCCAGACAAGTGGTTTCAAAGAAACGAGATCAGAATCATGTGGATTTAACATGTAACTTGCGATAAGAGAAAATATCCATGAAGATTTCTTCTTGTACTGTTTTCAACTATGGAACCAATGTTAATTTGGACGATTTTTTGTGTAATGTCAGCAAGAATTTGAGATAACATCCATTTGAACCACTTTACTTAAACCTAAATACTTTTTTCTACAGCAGCGCATTGTGCAAAGAATACAACTGATGTCATTTATTTGAACAACGACACTCTCCATCTATGGAATGAATGTCCTTTTCAGTTCTAGCTACAAACTCTATTTACGGAGGATGTCTGGATGCCCAGGAAAGAACAGTACTGAAGTGATTTCGGTAAGTTGTGCAAATTAAGATAATTGTCATATCGGAATGAAGATTGTATCCAATCATTTGACTCGACTGTCAAATAACTAAAAGTGTACCTTTTCATTTTGTTGGTTATATTAATAGGTTTGACAATTTACCGATTCCACTGTTCTGAAAAAAAAACCCATTAGCACTCGGTATCACACGACTTTTTCGATTCCATACTCACTACCTCAATACACATTAATTGTGCTTACTTCATGGTAAATATTCTCTTAAGATGACATTCGAGGACATGCCAAGTTCCTGAATTATAATAGAAATCTCAGATTTGACATTTGAGAATCGTTCAGACTTTCACGAGATGTTGCATGACCAGAAATCTTTTCAGACTTGCGCATGTGAGAAATAAGTAAAAGATGTTTCCTTATAATTTTGTTTCGTGTCTTCTTTCATCAACTCATTTTTTAGAATGAAAAACATATTGCTGTTAATATTTAAAATGTCATCTTCGTTAGTCATAATAATCGGTACATACTGATATCAGTAAGGTCATTTTCAAGTATTGAAATAAACCAGAAAATATCATCTACAAACCTACGAAAGAAATATTTTTCCAGCGAAACTTTAGACCATATTTTTTTGTCCTATGGACGAATGCATCTGCTTTGAGAGCCTAAGAAGGTTTTGTGAACGTATTGAGGATTTGGCAAAAAATAAACTACTGTATTCAGAAGTATAACCACCAATGACTGCGGTTATTGGACGGTTGTTTGAGCATTCATTATTCGCGCCACTTCTGATCCTCACAGCATAAACATTTTCGGAAGATTCAGGAAAGATATGTATTTTATTTAGCTAATTTCAATTCAATTTTAAAATAATAGTAAATTTCAAAAAGCTTAAAAGGTAAGTAAGACGAGGTGTTAGTAAATCTACATTAAAAAATTTTTTTTCACTTCTATGAATAACGAAATTGTAAGCAAATTCTCTTATCGAAAAACTGAATAATTGATTTAAAGAGCGAAATGAAGTCGCTTCTACTCCAGAATTTAAAGATATTCTTGATATTTTCAGACCTATATTAATTCAAATATTGAATCTTTTCAGATATTGACATGAGTTGGCCGAAATGATCACGGTACAGCGGATGGCTACCAGAATCTTCATCAAGCGAATATTAGAATTCGGAGCCTTAGTAATGAAATATCCGATTTCGATCCAACAGATGCAGCTTGTAAAATTCTGATATTAGACCAAACCCAAAATGCATATTCTGTGCCAAAATATTATCGATGATCTGCATAGTGGAAATGTACATGTAGTTAACATTACTTGAGGATATCAATACATCTCTGAAATGCTTTATTCTTCCATTTTTAAGGTGTTGAATATTTATATATTTTTGGAGAATTCTTTCAACCAATGCAGTAATTATTTTTGAACTTGGAAAAGGTTGAAGTGCCTGGAATGTACATCATTCAAAACATGTGTTTGGCATATGAATCACTATTTCTGAACTTCTTTGAAAATTGTTATTCATATATCAATTTAATAGCTTTTGGCAAACAATATATTTCCTACAAAGTTTGTTTAGATTCTACTCCTTTAGAAATAAGTATTTTTTTAATATTCTAGACATATGAAACATTTTATGGATAAATTAAAATTTGATAGTGTTTGATTTTTGATGGTTGTCTAAAACCAATTTCCAACAAGACCGGAAGAATTTTTCTCTCAAGATGTATAAAAGTGACTTTTAAATTTCATTTGCAACCATACTCTTATTAAAAGTTAACAAGTAGAACTTTTGTTACTACCCCAGCAATATAGCCAGTGATCTCAACCACTGTCACAGAATTGTAATTACTGGAAATAAAAAAAAAATATATAACGAATTAATTTGCCTTCGACATTTCTCCATCATTGTCAACAGAGAATGCCACTTCATGATTTGCTAATATTACTTTTAATCATCGATTGCCTTTTTAAAGTTGTAAAAATTTAATTTTTTGATATTGTCAATCGATTAGCTGTTATTCCTTCTCATCAGCGTAATTGTCTGCAGATAGTTTTCACTTTATTGACAGATTTTATAAAATAGTATTCCTTTTATTTTCTTTTATTACTGAATGTCAAAGATGGTGAAAGCAATTTCATTCATTTTTCCTGAATAGAAATTTAAAACCATGGTATCAAAGATCATTATTTGAAATTTAATTTCAGCACTTAGCGAAATTTTATCACTATTTTTGTAGCTATATTAAGCAAATATCTTTATATTGCATCCATTTGCAATTATTTTTTTAAATCAAGATTCTATTCTTATTAATTATCACCCATTTTTAATAAATTTAATGATTAATAGAGTTTCACTTTATGACTATGAAATAAGTTACCATAAACTCAGTATATTTACTGTAATGGCTATGCGCGTATAATTCTGATTTAGCAACTGATTTTGTTTTTCTATAAGGGTCTTAACATTAGCCTTTGAAATATTGTTTTATGTTTTATTATCAAGATCTCTAAATTTTTTTTATTAAAACTTATGAAGATGAAATTTGCTTTAATATGTATTTGTATGCTTTTCTATTTTAAAACATAACAATCACTGTCAATGGCGGGGGAAACGTGTCTGTACCCTGTATGAAAGAAATGACAAAAAATGCGATGTCCCCATGTCTATTTTGTTTTCTTAAAAATTGTTTGAAATTTAAATATTTTTTAGAATAAATATCGCTCAAACTTGTGTATTTGCACACGGGAAACATTATTGGGCATTGCAAAAAATGTCTTATTCTTATATATTGAATTTGGAAATACTAATTATTGGAACTGTAATTATTCTTAAATTATGCGATAGGATAGTACTTTATTCTATTTTCTTTAGTTTTCACATTTGAATAATCATAAAATGCCAGAATTAATTTTTCCTGAACAGAAATTTAAAAACATGGTATCAATGGCCATTCATTTGTAATCTAATTTCAATGCTGTCAGAAAATTTTTTAACCCAGTATTTGTAGTTGTATTAAATAAGCATCTGTTCATTGCATCCATTTGCAGTAAGGCTTTTAAAAGATTTTATTCTTGTTAAATTTATTTAGAGTAAATTAATGATTAATTTATTCCTTAAAAATAAAAAGTTAGTAATACTTAATATTTCAAGTTCACCATTAATCTTATAATAAGTAATAATTTCTAAATCTCGCCATTTTGGCCTTCAATTTTACTTAAATGTGTACAACCGCGGATAGAGGATGTTTTGATTGACTCGGCCGGCCAGCCAATCATAATGTCCTCGGATTCTTCGAAGGCATTTGATCATTGTGCCTGATCACCACAATGATCAACATGCTTTCGTAGAAAATGATACTCGCGCATGATTAGCATGAATCAAAATTTCTAAAAATCTACTCGCGTGTATTAAAGTATTAGTTGAGGGAAAAATAGTGAATGGATGCGATGAAGGTTGAATAATGTAGGTTAGATTGCTTTCTTTTATTAAAAACACGAGTAAATTAAGTTTTATAAGCTTTTCAGAAATTTTTAATTTCAATTTTTATTGTAAGTTATTTAATAAAATATTAAATTCTCACTTATTCTGAATGGAATTATGTATTGGAAAAATCTTAAAATGAATGTTCAAATTCTACCCTTATATAATTATATTAATGTTTTTTAATTATTTATATAAATGCTTCTTTAATTACATTTTAATAATCAATACTTGTATTAAATTTCCATTTCAAGTATATCAATTTTATGTTAACTAAGTACTTTTATTTTCAAAATTGCTTGAATTCCAGTTAAGCTTATTGTATAAGACAGTAGTCTGATACCTGTTAAATTTAATTTCATATTTGTACTGAATTCTTAATTCAATGCATTTATGCTCTACTTTTTGTTATAGTAATTTTGTAAACGGCCAATTTTTGTATATTAAACTTGCGAATAAAGTTTGTGTAATTCGAATTCATTTTGTATTTAATTACCAAATATTCTTGTGACCTTTCGAGTAATTGTTTCAACAAAAGTATTAAATTTCTTGAAAGCCACTCCTATAGCAAATCCATTCACTGAATACAAGACGTACATACATCCAAGTCCTTTGAAGAATATTGATTTGATTTTAAATTAAAAGTAGAAAAGCACAAGATGAATGAATAGATTTGTTTCTATCCTTTACCTGATTTTATTGGTTTCAAATGTAAATTAGTTACATGTAAATCATTGGAATTCATTCGCCATTTTAATGAAAGAGTATAAATAAAAAGTTAGAAATAGGCCATGCTCTAGAAATGCATTAGTAGAATATGACGAAATGGAACTTTTGTCTGCTTTTTAACAATGTGTTCATAGAAATTTCATTATGTTCAAGTCGAATTCATCTGTCTTCGAATTTAAAACTAAAAACTACTGGCATGTTCATTCCTGATAGTCAATGGGCACATTTAAGATCTTTAACTTAGTGGAGAATGCATTTTTAAAAATTTGAACTAGTTATATTTGAATTGTAAAGTTTACTTTTAATATGAAAAATAACAACGGAACTTCAAATTGGTTATTAAATAATACATATATACTATCGCATTTAAATATTTTTTTTATTTTGATATCTTTATTTCTACTCTTTACCGATTTGAAAAATGTGAATAGGTAGTGAATTTTTATTGTAGTGAAAATTCTTTGTCAGTTTTATAATTGCAATATTTAATTATTATGAATGTATTCTGGTCTTCGTCTCTAGATAAAAGGACTAACTATCAAAAGAAGATCGTAAGAGTGCGAAACTTCACATAAATGAAAATTGCATTATTATAAAACTTAAATATTTGATCAAAGTATCAACAGAAAATTTTTTTTATTAAATCTGGAAGTCAAAACAAAAATCGTAAATGTGTGAGGTATAGGTAGAAAATCTGTAAATGAATTGAAATTGTACTTCTATTTATAATTCATCTAAATTTTATTAAAAAAATATTTGCAATTTTTGAGGAAAAAATGCCACTAAAACTCTCACCGGGAATAGAACAGCTTTCTCCGAGTGTACTATTCTAAACAGGTATAAAATGTCACAGGGGAAAAATAATTCGGCTTTAGATTTATACAAAGGAAAGGGAGAGTTATGAAGGATTATTTAAAGCATTTATTCTGTACAGAAAAATACACACACGGAGATATTATAGTAAATTGATTAAAAAGAACACTGGAGAAGGTTCGGAACAGTGTTGGAATGATACTCAATAAAGAAGCATCCATGACGCAAAAGTCAAGAATCTTACGCATATGCGACTTGGACAGCTTACATAATGGCAGATTTTATTTTAGGAGACAGGGAAAATAAGACTTCATTTCTAATACAATGAAAATTCTATTTTGTATGCAGTACATATATTTAATATTCTACTACAAGTGCAAATATTTAATTCGAGGAAATAATGATTCTATTCTAAAAATAAATGTTTTAATACGACTTTAATATATTTTCTTGTTTTGCTTTAAAAATATGGATACCAAAGTAATATGATAAAAATGTGAGATACCAAACGGGATATTTTAGATAATTTGGAATTTTAATTGCATTCATAATATATTTGACACTGCGTTTTGCTAGTCTTCAATTCGAATCTCGAAATCAAGGAATGTTTTTATATATTTTTCTTTCCTTTTTTAAATTTATTTTAGCTATTTCTCTCCATTATTCCCACACTTACTATGAGTTATTCCAAATCATATACTTCAAAAGCAAAATTTAATTTCAAAATATGTTGTTGTTGTTGTTTCTTATGGCACTTGCCATGGGCAAGTCCGCAGATACGAAGACAGCGATTTAAGCCGGTGGGGGAGCGTCTCTTGTTTTTATAGTAGCGCCAACTTAGGCCAAGAATACGACTTTGCTACCCACGCATCGCTCATTCGCCTGCACAACCCTTTTTTTATAGGAGGGCACATTCACACATCTCACAGATAGAGCAACGGAAGAACCACCATGCCCAAACCGGAACTTGAACCCAGGAAGCCCAAATCACGGGGAAGACGAGCTACCCCTGTGCCAGGACGCCGGCATTTCAAAATATTTCTATATTTAATCGAAATTTTAAGATTCAAGCTCACACACATGCGCAGAATTCAGTCGTATGGAAAGCATTGTGCTTTTAGACCAGATTGACATCGTCTTAAAACTTTTTTTGGCCAATCACAGTTTCAATCTTAGACAGGTCAGACGATCTCGGGATACGAGGCGTGGTGGCAAGATCAGCAAGGTGCGCCACTTAGTTATGCAGGTCTTCGGTACGAGTCTCGAAAATAAGAAAAGTTTTTATATATATTCCTTTTTTTTAAATTTATTTTAGCTATTTTTCTCCATTATACCCACAGCTACTATGAATAATTTCAAATTATACACTTCAAAAATAAAATTTAATTTCAAAATATTTCTATATTTAATCGAAAATTTAAGAGTCAAGTGCACCCACATGCGCAGAAGAATAGTACTATATTCCTCTAAACCCTATTCAACCCTTGTATGAATCGACCCCTAGGCGAATTCAAGCTGTATTAAATGCCAAAGGCTGTCCTACACCATACTAATAGAAGATTCTTTATAAATCTAAGGGGTTTCCATTATTTTGATAACCACCTGTATATATATTTATATGCTGATAAACCGCTTTGAAATTATTTCATATTGATTCTGAATTGAAATTTCATAATGAAAGGAAATATTGTGTAGCCTCTACGGTTCTGAGTTGACAAGGCTATTCTGAAGCCGTGAAAAGGCAATGAGTGCATCCAACTTTTCTATTCAGCATTTATTAGATTCCGAAAGTATATGATAGGTTATCTTACAAAAAATATATGTGAAAACAATTTAAAGTAGTTGAGAGTAACTATATTGATATAAAGGAACAGGTGGATCTTGTGATCAGAAAACACTCGTTTTCCTCTCAATGATAAACATTTTACCCGCACTTTTCTTCCGTTATATTCTTGATGACAACAGGCTGTTGCAATATTATCATAAATTATTTATAATTTAGTCGATTCATTTAGCTATATTTTTGATTCGTTACAACTGGAGCCAACTGGTACGGAATTTGAGGAAAAATTCCATATTTTTATAATTATGTATTAAATGGTTAGTCACATTAAATTATGATTCTATAATCCAGAACTAGGATATCAACTAACAATGAAAATCATGGAATTTGAGAAAATTCCATGACGTGTACATTACCTATATATCAACGAGCAAAACTAATGAACTAAATTCTAAACCGAAAAATCGAACCGCCTCAATTCTAAGCATGATTTCATTAATTATTGTACAACGTGAAAAATATTTAAAATTATTTTAAAATTAATTACTTTAATATTAATTTAACATAATAAATATTATTAAATTTTTTTAATAATAATTTTAAAGAAATTATTTTTTTTAAATAAATTGAGTGAATAATTTATATGACAGTAGCATCAGAATGGAACTAAAATATGTCTTTGATATCGTGACATCAGGGACACAACTAAAACATTTATTATATTATGTTTTCACCCAATAAAATGGTTGATGCTTTATAATCGATGTTATTTCAGAAAGAAATCATTATTCAAAATATTCTCAAAAACTGTTTAAAAAATAGTTAAGAGTAAATTGATGCGTTTTTGTGCAAAGTCAGTTAAATGCACACTTATGCAAGTATCTTTCTGAGTTTATTTAATTCCATTAAGTAACTATCATCAAAAAAGTAATTTGAAAATAAATACTTTGTAAAACATTATTTTGAAAGCGTAAATATAAATTTTTTAAATCTTAATTATGCGCATAAGTATTCATAAGCGTAATAAGAATGAAAAGAGAATAAACACAATAATAGAGACAATTTTGGTGTTGAGCCTATTTTATTTTGAGGGTTGAGGGTTTGAAAGAAGATTAAAATTAAATGCTATTGAATGCGCCTATTGATAAGAGTCCAAAATGAATTGTCTTCAAGCAACGATGATCGGATAAAGATGTTTGATGCGATGTTAGGTGAACAGCAATCTCAGCTTTCAGCGAAGTCTCTTCAAAATTAGATGAATTTCTTTCATTTTAGAAAGACAAAGTCACAAGTAGGGTGACCGCATGAGGTCTTAAAGTCAAGTCCGAGTACAGGAAAGTCCATCATCAGGAAACAATATCACAAGTATTTGCAAAGCAATAAAAATGGTCCGCAGTGCAAAATATATATATATACAAACCACAACAAATATGTACAAAAAATTATATACACTATATACAAATGTCCATGACTGGATTTCTTCTGGAACTCGAGAAACTTTCACTTTATTTTTGAATCCGGAAGTTTAGAGGATTAGGCACTAAACGCTGTTCTGAATGAGGAGGAGATTTCTTATAATAATCAGGCACATTCCACAGTTCATAACCGTAGATTGTTCGACTATTTTTTTCAAGTTGAATTTTCTGAAGGTCTAAGAACAGCTACTACTTTTGAATCTTGATAAACGGAGGTCCACAAATGATGATCAAATAATTTTCAAAGATTGCTATTGTAGATTGTTCGCTGAAGTATTTATGTATCCATTCATTCCAAGAGTTAAAAAAATGCTTGATGTTTCATAATCCAGTCTGCACAGGCAGTAAGTTCGTCTGGTTCAGTCATTTCCAAATGTGCTAGAGGGTCATCGAAAGTTATATACTCCACAAACGGATTGAGGAAAGGGTTTAGGTTGATTTTAGTGGTAGCTGGTTCTGGATGAGGAATGGTTAAAGCTTCGTCTATGCTAAAATTCGAGGCAGATTCTTCCTCGTTAAGTGGCAGAAGTGTTTCATCAACAGAGGTACCAACATCCATTTTGGCATTATTTGGTTTGTGATCCATTGATGTTTGACATCCATTATCCTGTTTTTTAAATTCATTCATCAGAAAATTTTTTAATATCAAAATATACGGAAGGAAGAAAACGCAAGAAATCCAGTCATTCATTACAAAAACTCGAAAATAAATCCACATGAATGTGCCCACAGAAACATATTCTAGCACACCCATTTCTAACAACGGGAAAAATGTTATTCACCAATAAAAATACGTTCTTAAAAGAGCTCAATATCAAACTCAACACCTCGAGCAGTTTCAAGCATAAAAATGACTAATTTAACAAAGATACTGCTTAAAAGATTCTCACTGTTTAAAATGACATTGTTTCTGTAAAATTTAGCAAACACTGCGATATTGTTTTTATTGTTAAACAATACCAGAAAACAAAGCGTAATACTCTATTTTAAGCGTTGTTATAACTTGTACTGTTGTAGAATAAAGCAGTTGTTCATTGTTAAAAGTGAAGATTTAAATATTGTAGAAATAGTCCTTTAGTTTTAAAAAAAATATATATTACAAATTTTAAAGTTAACAGACTATATATATTTGTATATATAATTATTTGTTTAAATATTTATTTTGTATATATTTATATACAAATAATTTAGAGAGTTAACCGATAGCATGCACTTTTGTGATTCAAAATTCCAGTGTGGCAGGGGGGGATAAAGTGAATTCTGCAATATCTCCTTTCCATTTTCCAACATTGCATATTTTTTTATATAAATGTTTGACCTATTAACTGTATTCCTAAATGCAAAATCAAAAAAAATAAAAATAGTTACAAATTATAATGAGGTTTAAATATGGAATCTCTGATAACGTCTATTACGAGGGAATAATTAAGTGAGTGAGTATTATTCTAGGGTAATATCTCTTCTCTGGATATTTTGCTCCGATACCAGATGCAAACTTTAAAAGCTACGGTTTAAAACTTTGCAAATGTAAAATAACTTTATGATCACATATTAAAAAGGATATGATCCTAATTTAAGGAAAGTGATCCTAAATTAAGAACATCGATAAGAAGAAATCAAATTTCCTTTATAAAACCAACCTCATTTAAATAAAGGAAAATATTAAAATGAAGATTGTGTCCATTTAAAAGCAAAAGACAACAAATAACTGAATCAAAATGTTTAAGACTCAATGAGTCCAGTAAGATACATTCAATTAAAAAAATCAGCAAATTAAACCATCACTACATAGGTTGTAAGTTGGTGGTGGTTGCTCAAAGAGTAGTTGTTTAGGAGATATTCGATAATACCTAATTCATAATAATGTTAAAATAATATCGCATCGACAATTTAGGGTGGAAAACCAAGTTTCTATAAACGTTGGAAAGTGTGCAGTTTTTTTTTTCTGTCTCAAAGTTCCAATGACCCAAGCAGTTCTGGAAAAACCACTTACAAATACAAGACCAGCCAACATCATGAAGAATACTATCTTTGTAAAATGCGTTCACTAATTTTTCTCATTGTCCGCTTTTTTATATCCTTGAATACACACGTGAGAAAGAATCCAAAGGAGAAGAATTTCAAAAACATTTCTAAATAGATCCCTAGCATCAGAAATTTAGGCAAAATCTCATGTCTTTCGAATGGGGATTGGAAGGGATCTCCAAAGATCGGAATAAATCATCGCCTTTTTAAACATATTACTCGCAATATACTGTATAGAACGATATAAATATGTGATATCTAAGGTAAAAATTGAAGTAAATTCGTTTGACTGATAACAATACTGTCACAAGCATATGCACAGCCATCGTGAGACTGAGTTTTGGAGCCATCCGTGTATATAGGAAATGAGTCGCTGTACAATGAACAGTGTACAAGTCCGTAAACAGAAGAAGGTGATTATAAATATGAAATGAGGAATAGTAAACTATTTTTGATTTTGATGAAAAATAGAATGTCATTTTGATACCAAGATTGTATTCGAAAAGAACTTCCGTTATAAATATAAATATCAAGAAAATTTTTTAATAATATCCTCTAAATACGTATTTCCAGATAAGCGATGAAGAATCTGCAGATTTTGAGTGTGAAGCATGACTATAATTTAAAGGCTTTCTCGATAAAGGATAAGATGTTTTTATAAAACATGGAAGTAGCAACAAACACTATCTTAATACACTATATCAGTGCCTTTCTGATTTCTTTGTATCTTTCTTTCTATCTCTTTCCTGATTACTTTGTTTTCACTTCAGTGCATTGCTCTAGCCACGAGGAAGAGTAAATTTTATCGATAGATAAAAATCGTTCGATTTCCGTAAAATTAATAAGAATAAAATGAATCATCGGTACACAAAATCTATTTTTTCAAATTTTATTTTGTATATTATACATGTATATAATAATGTTTCATTTCTTAATTTAAAATAATATAAAATGATGTATTTCTCATCATTGTTTTGAAAAAGATGCAGTTTAAAACTAAAGATAAGAACATTAGAATTCAGTCATCCTGGGCTATTCAGTCAGTAAAAATTCAATCTTTATATGATATTAGTGATATTCCATTCACTAATCTATAGCAACTTGAGCTCAGAAGCGAAAATTAAAATAACTAATGATTAACTGATAATTAAATCCTATAAACATAAAAAATTTGCCATAGAGACACAAATTTTAAGAAATTTTAATTCTTTATCGAAGTAAATAAAAATCGAATTCTCTTTCGAGAAATATGAAAGAAAAAACGAATAAAAGTTATTAAAAAGCGTGAAAATAATTTGAGAAGATATTTTTAAAGGTATTTTAAGGACTAACATTTTTATTTAAATACAAATGATTAAAATATACAATTACAAAGTCTTACAACAATAGCTAACCTTTATATTACAGACATAATTGGTCATTTCATTTTAATTCTATCTCACTGAGATCGTAGGCTTCTTTATGATGACACGTCTGTTGTTTTTCCCAAATGCAGAAAGAATATCAAAATTGGGCACTTATATGAATTACAACACCATAATGCTACTCCATAAAGAAATAGTTGGCCAAGATAAATGCCACCTATAGCAAATTTAGCACGATGTTACTTCTTTGAAAACTTTCTTATCTAATCAATCCTCGATGTCGATCCAATAAAAGCTGTGAAATTGTTATCATAGCTTATCTCTCAAACTCTATACGTAATTCCACCGAATCTTATGCAATTTAATATATAGAAATTCAGTTTTTTTAAATTAATTTTTCATTTAATCCTCTTCCCTACAACAAACAAATCTGCGCATATTTCTTCAGTCTTGATGACGTCACGTCAATCGTTAATTACGTCACAATAACACAACACCATCCTATGTGGATGGAATCAATCAGGAAACTTTATGGTGCCAGAAACTTGTGACGCAGAAAAAACACTAGCAAAACGAATAATTCCTCTTCTGAATACCAATCTGCATCAAACGCCATACTGTCAAAGTTTTTCGCAATTAGGAATTTTTTTTTGCCGAATTTGAATTTCGATGCTATAGAGCATTAAAAAAAATTTGGATACTAAAGTTTTAAATATAAGAGAGTTCGAATAATGGAATGAAAATCCTTTGATAGAAATGCAAATAGTATTCGAAAATGAAAACTTACTTTCTAAAAGAATAAATAAAACTGCTCAACTTCTTAGTAAACTTAGTAAAAAAAATCGTACAAATTTTGGACTCTACACGTATTTAGACACGTTACACTTGTTCAGTACGAAACTGAAGATTTAATCAGACACAATTGTTTTTAAAAATATTTAGAAAAGAAAACATAATAGAACAAAACGAAAGTAGTGAATCCATTTAAAATTCAAGATACAAATTTTAATGCCTTGAAGGTTTCATAAAAATTATAAAACATTTTTATTTCATTGAGTAAATTAACTCTTAATAATTAGTTTATTTTACTAAAATGGTGTTTCATTTATTTATTTATAGATTTATAATTATTTCTAAAAGAGAATTTCAGACATATATAAATCCTCTTCAGTTTTGAGGTACATATATGTGTGCTTGCAGTTTTTTTCATTTTCCTTACCCGCTAAAGTAAAATTTTAACGAAAAAAGGCATGCAATTCAATCTTTGTGAATGTAGCTTGCGTTTTTCATCAATTAATAACACTAAAGTTCGGCATTTTGTTTCATATCCATCGCTATTAATTAAATACTCCAGAAAATGGCGTCGAACAAGGAAATTCAGCAATATAACATTTATTCCTAAATTAAACTCTTGTATATTTTTTATAAAATACTTAGTGCCTCGTAAAAGTCATTACCAACGTATATATTCTTGTCTATAATAGAAACGATGTAAATATAAATTTAACTAAGGTACACATATGTGTACCTCAGGTGTTTTCGCGCCCATTTCTAGACTGCTTGCGATCCATTGTGATGTTTATCTTTTGAGCGCTTGTCTACAAATTGCCATTTCTTGTCCTTGAATATATAGTATATCTTTTTTATAATAAATAATTCTTATGTTTTATAATGTAATAAATTGTTTTATCCACAAATATTTTTTTCCACAAACAACTGAAATGTAAAAAGGATAAAAGATCATGAAATCAAATTTTTAAATCAGTTTTAAAATGGCCAGGTTTGAAGAGGATAATAAATAACCTAGAATCTGAACGTAGATAAAACATTAAATAATTCAATTTTTTTTCTATTATTATGTTTTTTTTTTTTCAAATGATAAATTTCTTAAGGTATTGTTTAAATTTATCAATATATGTTATAAGTAAAATAATGTTTTAAGAATTCAACAATAAAATAACTTTATGAACATTAAAAATTTTATTTGTATTTTTTTTTAGAAATTCAGTTCTTGATGCCTTATATAAATAAGCGTAGCGTTGAATTAGTACAACCCGTATTATTTTTTAAAATTTTGAAGCAATGAAACACTATGAAGAATTCCCTTGAAACAGATCCTGTAATATGTTAATATGGGCAGGTGTCTAATATCTTTACAACAAAAGCATACATACATCGAAGCACGATTCATTCTAAAAATGACAATTAACACAATGCTATTAACGTATTGGAAATTACATGTATGTCAATTCATCAACTTACTAATTTTGTTGAATAAAATTTCGGTAAATCAAAACTGTGATACCTGTTTTTTTTCTATTCACTTGAAAGACCTATGGAATATACTAAAATAAGATGTAAACAATCAAAATTTATTAAAAAAAAACTGTTTCTCATAAGATACTTTATCACATATTATTCCTAACATAATTCATGACAAGGCATTTAACATGTTATTATAAATCCTAATATTTGGAAATTTAAATTCCTATAACAAAACTGAAAGGTTAATTGGAAGAATTGAAGGAATTTTAAATTCAGTAACTGAAGCTGAAAGGAAGTAGGGGAAAGTTGAAATTTATGTGCCATCGATAAATTATTTCTCAAATACATAAGGGCCTGGCGTCCTGGCCTAGGAGAAATGCGTCTTCCCCTTGATCTGACCGTCCCAGATTCGAGTCATGGTTCGGGCATGGTTGTTCTTCATTTCGTGTTCTATCTGCGAGGTGTGTGAATGAGCCTCCCTGTAAAAAGAGGTTGTGAAATTGAGTGTGTGAGTGTAAACTTCAAACAAGCTAGAAGTTAAGACTTCTGCCCTCGGTTGCCCAGGGTTCTTTACTCTCAGAAGCTATTGCACCTCTTTTCTGTGGTAACGCGGACATGTCATCATCATCAATCGTATAGGGCATATTTTTGTGTTTACATTTCTTCAAGCAACCACTTCTCAATTTCCAAAATCTTTTAATTATCTCTCCAAAATACATTTATCAATGCAAAATATAAATTTACTAAAGAAAACATTCAAATGTTCTAAAATAAGTTAGCTTAATATTTTTTAGTAGTCTTAAATAGTAAGTAATTTTTATAAGTAAGTAAGTAATATTTAAGGAGTTCTTAAAGAGCAAAAACTAATGGAAAATTTAATATAACCACATTAAAAAATTTGTTTCAGTTTTGAACATCTTTAGATCAAAATGGCTTCAAATTTTCAATTTGAAGCAAAATAGGCGACAGCAAATAAAGGTATTCGGCAAATATTTTCACGCGCATTTGAATAAAATCTGCAAACGAATCAACCTACCCCTTCCGACATATAAAGCGAACCATTTATAACTTTTGGCCTTTGAAAGATTCTTATTTTAAGGTAGTAAACTATATTGAAAGCAGTTTTTTTTGTAAAATTTTGATTTTTTAAAAATTTAATATTCTTTATATTTAAAAAAATATGAAAAACCATTTGAATTTTGTTTTTAGGTCTATTTTTATATTTCCTTTTATATATGTTTCAATACTATCTTTATATGCGATTTTCTCAAATTCTAATCTCTGGTAGAATTTTCTTTCAAAAAAACCTCATCAATAAAGTTCTAATTTCATTTTTTTAAATTCAAATTCGGTATAACAACTTTTCAGTATGTTCTGTAGTTTCTTGAGTTAAAGAATAAGTAATTTATTATTTAGAAATATTTTATAATTGTTTCAATGCAACCAAATGTGTAAAAAGGGAAAATTTCTCGTAATTTATCAGTCGAACCCGATTGTTTAAAAAATATCTAGAAGTGCAGGTTATTTTTTAGTTCAGGAACTAGATATTATATTTTTAAAGCTATTTGCAAAATTTAAGCAAAATATTTAAAAAACTTCTAAACCAGAAAATTTTCAAGGGAAAATTTCTCGTCATTTATCAGTCGAACCCGATTGTTTAAAAAATATCTAGAAGTGCAGGTTATTTTTTAGTTCAGGAACTAGATATTATATTTTTAAGGCTATTTGCAAAATTTAAGCAAAATATTTAAAAAACTTCTAAACCAGAAAATTTTCTTTAATACCTCTTTTTAACCCCCCCCCCCCGCCTCCAAAAAAAAAAAAAAAAAAAAAAAACTACTTTTTTCTAACAGAAAAAACTTTTGCCCTTTAACAGGAATAATTTGGTATCATAAATCCTTTTGAACATTTTGTTATGTAAAAATTGAAAAATATAACCATTTTTCAAAAATAACCATTAGCTATTTTCAAAAAAAGTCATTCCGAACGTATTCATATAAATTCTCACTTTAGTATAAAATTATATTATAAGTGACATGACATTAGATGCTTTTGTTTAATTTTCTATTTCCTTAAAGTTTCAACTATTTATGTACTTCCAAAATGAAAGATTTTTTTTAAATAGTTATCTAAAAATATAAATATCCAAAAAAAAAAAAAAAAAATGTTTTACTGAAACTGATTATGTGGCTCAAAACACAAGTTAAGCCATTGAAATTATTTTAAGAATAAAAAAATCTAATGAAATATTGAATATGTGCATGATCATCTGTAATACCTAATTATCGGGTAAAATGAAATTTAATGGTTTTTGAGTATTTATATTAATACTCTAGCAGAATTTTTAGGAAATTAAGAAGAAATTTTGAAAGATGTAATTTTTACAATACTTTGAGTTTTATAATTGAAAATTTTTAGTAATGGGCCATCTATAGTGATCTTTACAAGAATTTATCTGAGAGTATTGAAAATTATATTTTTTAAGAAATTTTAAAATATAAAAACACATATTTATTCAAACTCCTTATTTATAAATGTGTTTTGATATCAGTGGTGTAAGGCATCCATTTATTATATCTATATAAGACATATTTTAAGATTTTTATGTCTATATTCTTCCATTTGAACTTTACTACAGGTCATTAAAATTAGAATATGTTTTGTAATTACTAGTTCAAAATATCTAGTGTGTAATTCTATGAAGTAGCTAACATTCATAGTTTTGATCATTTCTAGTTCCAGTTCTAACAGTCTGCCCTGTAGTGAATTCCGAACAACGTTTGTATCGTGATTACACAATTTACAGTTAATACACCATCTAACAGATTTTAATCATTTTAAAGGTTTTACATTAATTTAACATAATATATTTAGGTAGGATGTTGTTTGTAAATTGTCCCATTAGCTGTGCTTGATACAACAAAAATGATGCAAAAATAGTTGAAACATTATGTCGGGTAGAATATTTGACCTACTCAACCAAATATGGTAGAAAGTTAGTCTTTAAATAGTATATGATTATTAAATTTTCTAAAATTAAATTTTAAGTTAATAGAAAATATAAAGTTTTTCATTAACATTTTCTAAGTATATTGCTTGCAGAAAAGCTATTTTCACATCAATTTAATGTTTAAAAATATTCTTTTCATTAATACCAATTTTTTCCCTTTTCTATTGTTCAAATCTTATATTTTGCAATAAGATTTTTTTGTCTTATTTTTTGTGTTTATACAAGAAGAAATTGCAACTATATTAAACACTTATTGGATTTCTCCTTATTTTTACGACAATAAATTGCCAAAAAATGTAAATATTCGTCAAAAAATTTCAAATCGAATATGACGAACTTGAGTAAATTAAAATTTGCTAAGCAAATATTGAAATGTACAAACTTGGCGAAATCTTATAATCCTAAATATAATGAAGCTTGGCGAGTTTGGCTTAATCTGATATCCGTTATGTAAACCCTAGGAGAATACGGTAAAAAAAAGTAAATAATTTTGTGTTCATATTATAATTGCTGAAAATTAAAGTTAATTTGTAGTTTTAAAAAGCACGAATCAATCCTAAATTATTAAAACTTGTTGTGACGGTTAATTCTTTGAATAAAGGTTTCAGTTACTTTTAAAATTTTACTTTTGTTCAGAAAATGCAGATTATTGAAATTTAAGCATCATTAAAACACATTCATTCCACAATAGCTCTCCAATCAAAGTATAAAACAAATAAAAATTTTATAACAAGAATTTTATTAGAAAAAAAAACTTAGTTGGTCTTTCCCTGATAAACAGCTATTTTTAACAAGTACTATTTCCTTATTCGTTATTACTTTTACATATCTGCATTTTCATGATAAATTTGTTTTCTTTTTTATTAAAATACTATAACATAAACCTGATCCTTCATATGAGGCCTTTGTTTTGTTTAATAAGGCTTCTGTAACTGGTAAGACAATTTGTTTTTGATTATAATGTTTGACAGAATGTTAAATAAATCAAATTAGGATATGAAGAAACTCTTCGATTAGCTCTCTTAGTTTAAATTGATTAAAATTCCTCTTAGTCAAGATTTTTAATACTCTCCATTTCATGGCTCTGTTGATACAATCCTATTGCATAGAATTAGTTCTAATATTGAATAGATCATGGCAAGTACTCAGCTTTGAGTCTTGCACTAGCATATTATCACTCCACAAGGATCTGAATGTTTAAGATTGGTCTTATAGCATTACAAATATATATATATATATATACGTTATATGCTAAAGCCTCTCCGAAATTTTCTTTTTTAAACAAAAATCATTTAAGACAGTATTTAAAATTGAGAATTATACATTTGTACTGGCCTCTTTTGGCGACTAGATTTTGATAGTAAAAATTTGCCTTTAATATTGGCATTTCTGTTTGATTACGTATTAATATGGAATGAATTTATTTGATATTTCACATTTTTGTAGCATAAGATTGAAAAAATATTAATTTTATGTTATCACTTATACGGTAAATGACGCACGAGCTAATTAAAATTGTCCATACAATGAAATTAAGTGGAATAAAAGTGCTGTTTTGGAGTATATATTTAAAGAGAGCATTTTTTTTTATGTATGTTGGAATTTGAAAAACAAGAGTGAACTGTAGGCTATCTTATAGAAAATATCAGTGAGAATTATTTAAGATTATGAGAAATAGGTGGATTATGTACCGGAGAATACTCATTTTTCCCTTGTTAATATACATTTTATCCAAAATTCTTACCCATTATATTCTTGAGGGCCATAGGCTATTGCAATGTCATCATAAAATAATTATAATACAATAGATTATTTTAGTTCAATTTTAATTCTTCACAACTGAAGCAAGCAGCTAATGAATTTGATTAAAATTTCTATACTTTCGTAATTATCTATTAAATGATTAGTCTAATTAAATTATGATTTTTTACAATAATGAATAAGGATTCCGCTAATAATGAAATTGAAAAATGTTCCCTACATATACATTATATATATATATATATATATATATATATATATATAATTACAAGAAAAACAATTGAACTAATCCCCAGCCTCAAAGTGTAAACTCGATTTTATACAATTAGAGTTCTGCATTAAAAATACTAGTCTCTAGATATGTCATGGAGTACTTTTTTTTTCATCCTCTATTTCTGAGAGAAATTGAAAAAGCTTCATTGTACAGACTCTAAAGAAAAAGTACACGACAGAGTTCCTCAGCTACAATCAGAGAAACGACTTCAAAAAATTTTCTTTCATCTAAATGCTCATTCATTCTAGATACGTCAATAGCGGTCATCTAATTCCCTCCATTCCTCGCCACTTAGAAAGATATTTCAAAGTAAAAATTTGATAGAGTTTTTATGTTGAGCAAATTTCTGAAATTTTCGTTGCCACCCTTAGGGTTTCGTCGTTTGGAAGAATAGCTAACAAATCTGTAAGCTCTATCATTCCTATGGCAGCATAATTTGAAATAAAACTTTTTTTTTAACTTTTACTTATATTATAAAAATTATTATTTGATTGTACTTTTGTTGTGATAAGAGGCAGCTCATAAAAGTGCAATCACAGGATTAATTTATTCTTACTATTTCTATAGCCTTCGTCGATGATTAGGTTAGAAGTACTTGCTGGAAGGTGAAAACAATCATTTGACAAATAATAATTTTCCAAAATCAGTGAATCATTGTAGTTAGAAATAAAGATGAGCAAATGACTTATGATATGCATCCACAGTCATTAGCGTTTAGATGAAATAAAAAAAAATGGGAAATCAATACATTCAATAATATTTTTAGTGCTTGCAACTGGGGAAATCTGTCAAATTGTCTGTAGATGGGGATTCAAGAGTGAAATAATGTTTTTCAGATTTCTCTCGTAAATAGGAAATGGTTATGAGAGTGGGATTACAGACGACTTATTTGGGTATCATTCACTTTCATACGAAAATCAAAGTTGGTAAAATCAGTATGCAATGGTTTATCGGGCTTGCCAAAAGTTTTAAAATATAAAGGGGGGGGGGGAGAATATTGGGTCGTTTTAAGTGCCTATTTAATTCACTTTTGCACAAATTAAAGCACAAATGGAAAATTCGGCACAATGTTTCGTTAAAAGCCCATTTTAATAGGAAGCTCGCAGAAAAAAAATCAGAAAGAAGAATGAATATATTAAATATGAAAGCAACAAGAGCAAACGGCCATTTTTAAGTTGAAAATTATTGCAGAAAGTTACGTATAATATTTGATATGTGATTGTTGTACAAAGAAACTGTAAAACTCCCTATGTGCTACGTGATACGTCTCTGACTACTGCACTCTTAGCAGAGAGAATTTCCACATATTTCCTCAAAAATTTACATTTGAAATTAAGTTTCGCAACTTTCACTCAACTTCATTTATATCATGTATGTTAGGGGGAAATTTGGTCATTCTTTTTTCATTCAATTCCCTGTGTTCCGGAAGATTGAATTTTTATACGCTTATGTAATTCCAATGAAAATAATCTGATTAACTTTTTCTAAACATAGTTATCAGTTAGTCATTAATTAATTTAAAATTTGGTTTCTCACCAGTGGTGCCATCTGATAGTGTATTTTAAAAAGAAAATATATCAAGATTAAAAACCAGAAGATAATTAAAATATATGTTTTCGACACTTCATTATTAATTATATGCTTTAAAATATTTGAAAATTGATTACTTCAATTTTCATTTAATTTGATAAATATTATTAAATTAGATTTAAAATAATTTTAAATAAATTGTGATAATATTTTATATGACAATAACATCAGCTTGGAAATAAAATATGTCCTTGATATCGTGACATCAGGGAATCAACTAAAACGTTTATACTATTATGTTTGCATCCAATTAAATGCGTAATTTTTTATAATCGATGTTATTTCAGAAAGAATTATTCAAAATTTTCCCCAAATCTCTTTAAAAAGTAGCTAAGTGAAAATTGATGTGCGGTTATGTAAAATAAGTTAAATGCACTCTTATGCAAGTATTTTCCTACAAATTAGTTGCATTTATTTAATTTTATTAGATAATTATCATAAAAAAGTAATATAAAAATAAATATTAAGTAAAGCTATATTTTGAAAGAGTAAATACAAGTATATTAAATTTTAACTATGCGCCTAACTCTTCTTAACCGCAGCTTTTTCCACGAAGATACCATTAAAAATAAAACAAAATAATACTATTTATTTAAATTATGAATGTGACATCAGAAATATAATTTATAGAATAATTTAAATTCTGAAGTCAAATCATAATTTACTTAACTATGAAATCTGAAAAGAAAATAAACACAGTAATAGAGACAATTTTGGTGTTGAGACTATTTTATTTTGAGGGTTGATGGTTTGAAACAAAATTAAAATTAAATGCTATTGAATGCGCCTATTGATAAGAGTCCAAAATGAATTGTCTTCAAGCAACGATGTTCGGATAAGATGTTTGATGCAATGTTAGAAGGACAGCAATCTCAGCTTTCAGCAAAATCTCTTCAACATTCGATGAATTTCTTTCATTATAGAAAGACAAAGGCACAAGTAGGGTGACCGCATGCGGTCTTCATGTCAAGTCCGAGTACAGAAAAGTCCATCATCAGGAAACAGTATCACAAATGTATCATAAAAGCAATAAAAATGGTCCGCAGTGTAAAAATATATATATACAAACAACAAAAAATATGTACAAAAAACTATATACACTATATACACAAATGTCCATGACTGGATTTCTTTTGGAGCTTGAGGAACTTTTGCTTTATTTTTGAATCCGGAAGGTTAGAAGATTAGGTACAAAAGGCTGTTCTGAATGAGGAGATTTCAGGCATTTTCCACAGTTCATAACCGTAGATTGTTCGACTATTTTTTTCTAGTTGCATTTTCTGAAGGTTAAAAAACAGTTATTACTTTTGAATGTTGATAAACGGAGGTCCACAAATGATGATCAAATAATTTTCAAAGACTGCTATTGTAGATTGTTTGCTGAAGTTTTTATGTATGCATTCATTTCAAGTATAAAAAAATGCTTGGTGTTTCATAATCCACTCTGCACAGGCGGTAAGTTCGTCTGGTTCAGTCATTTCCAAATGTGCTAGAGGGTCATCAAAAGTCAGATACTCGAAAAAAGGATTGAGGAATGGGTTTAGGGTGATTGTGGTGGTAGCTGGTTCTGGTTGAGGAAGGGTTAAAGCTTCGTCTATGTTAGAATTCGAGGCAGATTCTTCCTCGCTAAGTGGCAGAAATGTTTCATCATCAACGGAGGTCCCAACATCCATTTTGGCATTATTTGGTTTGTGATCCATTGATGTTTGACATCCATTATTTTGTTTTTTAAATTCAGTCATCAGAAAATTTTTCAATATCAAAATATACGGAACAAAGTAAACGCAAGAAATCCAGTCATTCATTACAAAAACTCGATAATAAATCCACATGAATGTAACCACAGAAACATATTCTAGCACACCCATTTCGAACTACGGGAAAAACGTTATTTTCCAATAGAAATACGTTCTTAAAAGAGCTCAAAATCAAACTCTACACCTCGAGCAGTTTCAATTATAGAAATGATCAATTTAACAAAAATACTGCTTAAAAGAATCTCACTGTTTAAATTACATTGTTTCTGTAGAGTTAAGTAAACACTGTGATATTATTTTTATTGTTACACAATACCAGAAAACAAAGCGTAATATTCTATTTTAAGCGCTGTTGTAACTTGTTCTGTTGTTGAATAAAACAAATGTTTATTGTTAAAAATGAAGATTTAATTTTTACAGAAATAGCCGGTTATTTAAAAAAATCAAATATATAACAAATTTTATTATAATTAGAATTTTTAATTTATACACACACACACACACACACACACACACACACACACACACACACACACACAAATAATTTAGATTTAACAGATGGCATGCACTTTTGTGATTCAAAATTCCAGTCAGTGAGGGCAGATGGGGAGGGGGACAAACTGATATTTCCTTTCCATTTCTGGACATTGCATTATTTTTAATAGAAATCTGTGACTCATTAGCTGTATTCCTAAATGCGAAATAAGAAAAAAATCACTGAGGTGAGAGTGTGCGATGTCATTTTATTAATACCCTTCAATATTTATATGAACCCATTTGGGATAGTTGAATGATTCGACAAATTCCTGTACGCAAACACAAATTCTGCATCTAGCACATGAATAGCAGATTTGAAATAAAATATTGGAATGATTTTAAACATTTTTATTTACTGAATGACTCGCGATAAAATGTAGAAATTCTATTCATTAAAATCACGCAATCAACAACTTATAGCAAAATTTCCAGGGAAGAACGTCATCCTCATTATCAGACAAAATTTTGTAAACTCAGTCCTAAAATGTCTCGTGTTGCATTAAAACGGGATTTCATATAATTAAATTAAGGAACAGAAAAGTTAAAATACCTTCTCGCCAGTTCTATATTTTGACATTTCTTATATTTTTGATCAAATAGTGGCTGCCTTCGGCTCCCTGCTTTTTTATTCGAAATATTGTGTATGCTTACTATTATGCTTTTGTATTATTGCTTGTTTAGGGGTTTAGAATTTTACACTCTTGCCTAGTTTGACGCCATTTTTATAATGAATATTCAATTTATAATCCTTTGATCTTTAAATCGGATTCATACCTGTGTGTCCATTTTGGGAAACGGGAAAAAGAAAGACGAATAACAAAATCGAACTAGGACGAAGACTACATAACCGGATCTTTGAAGTATTTGAAGAAGTTTTTCCGGAACATGTCAGAAAATATTAGTTTGGATTCGAAGCCAAAAAATATCATAGTGGACTTTTATTGACGCTTATGCCACCGAGCCATCACTTTTTGATGTCTTATGTGAAAATACGCTTATAGCACATAAAATGATAACCTATGATTGTTAATAATTTTACAGGCCACCTTTGTTTCACTTTGCATTCATTTTCTACAAAATCCGAAAGGTTTCTTTTCAAATATATCGAAATCATTGTTGCTTATTTAATAATATTTATGTTTACTACGTTTGCTTCTTTCGGGTTCAAATTTGGATAACTTTTTTCGTAGCCCTTTTTTAATATCGGCTTGTTGAGTAGCCACCTTGCATTTATCTTTGGAAGAAGAGAAGGATTGGTGAAAAATTTCAAGACTCTCAAAAACCGATAAATATTCTGAAGATTTGCTAGTTCCCGTTTTGTTGTTCCTTGGGTAAGGTTGAAGACTGATTTTGTAAATTATAGAAAATGTCTGTATATTTTCGAACCTGAAAGGTAATGCGATTTATTAATGTCCATTGTATTGCTGAATGTTTTAAATGTACCGAAGTCTTCAGTACTAGCAGGTACCATTTTTAAAACCTGTTCACTATAGATGCTGGACTAAATGATAATGGGTAAGCTGTTTTTTTTTCCCGAGTTCACATGAATATAATAAAGAAATAAGAGTATTTTATTTATTGTAGATTCGAACACTTTTTTGACTGAAATATCCATTCTCAATATATTTTTTTCCGAACAGGTTTATTGCTGTTAATACTTAGAACCGGAATTTTAAAAGTGTAGCACAATTTATATAATTATTGAGTAAACCATGACTAGTGTCATTCAATAAAATGAAATGAATCAATTTAAAATGTGAAAGTTGTTCATTAGCTTCATGGAATTGAATTGCTATAAAGTAAAATAATATTATATTGTTTAAACTTTTGTTGAGTTAATCTCTGGAATAGGGCAATTCAACTGAAAATTCGACAATACAATTCTACTATGAGAAAATGAGGCGTTTGTTTTTCTAGGGAATATTTAATTCAAAATGGTATCAAAAACGGAGAATGTTCGAGATTCATCTTACAAATATGTGTACAAAAAAAATTCATATAATAGAAAATTTTAGAACTTTCTTTTTACGAAAAATAACACATATAAAAAATGCAAACAGTCTTAGTTTTCATGAAACGGAAGAAATCTGAATGGGAAATAAATAAAAAAAATCATTCAAACTAGTTTTGTGTAGAACTGTTATTGAAGTTAACGAATTCTTCCAAATGCCTACTTTCTATTAAAGAAATAATTTATTTTTATGACTTAGAATATGATTTAAATTAAAAAGTGAACATAATTCAGTTCATCATTTCACTATTGTCCTAGTAGTTTTTCTTGTTTATTTAACTTTTTAGTAAATAATTTGTATTCTTTTTCAAAGTTAAAAAAAATCTATAGTGTCGCAGATAGTGGTAGTTTCACTTCTATTCAAAATTACTTTGCTTTGGCACATTATTGCCTCTCGTTCAATACAAGTGTAAAAAAGTGCACTGTAAAATCCTCCTGAATTTAGATAAAACGCATTCCAAGTCTTTTGAATTTCGAATACATCTGTTTTTTGTAGCAAAATAAAAACGGCTGTATTTCTTTCGCATGATAAAATTAGCAATAATGATAGGTTCTTATATCAGGGATTTGATATCCACCAGCATCCAAATGAATTTGCTTGTGTCAGCCTAGTATCAAATTGATATAAAATTGGCAAGGCAACGTTTCCCTTAATTAAAAATGATTTAGGTGACGATTATCTGTATTTTTGCTACTAATAAAGATTAAAATAATTAGAAAACTGAATTAGTATTGCAGAATATAAGCGTTGTTACTATTTTTTAAAACTAAATTTGAAAAAATGAAAGATTGTAAAAATTTAGTATCAATGAAAAGATTTGATTTCGTATAAAAATGGGTTTATTGTCGTATGTTCCAGAATGGTCGAAGAAACTTTTTTCATTAGTAGAAATTTGGGAATAAATTTAAATTTTAATTAAAAATCTAAAATTTTTTGGGGAAAGGGATCTTTTTGTGAATGCCACTCCTCAGAAAGTTACTATTAGCCAAATTTAATAGTTTCGGGTCCAAATGTCTGCACGAAGAATATTACATTCAGTGCGTAATGAGCGCCATCACACCTCGCAATTCATGGAAAGCTTGCTGGCCTATTTGGAAAATTTCTTAAAAGAGCAGCATAATGTAGGATGTAAATTTTGACTGTCCCTGCCTCTAATAGCCCGGAACTATTAATACGTTGTATGCCATAGGGATTAGAGGTGACAGATACTCGACTTGGCTGTGATGCTATGACGGGCGCGCAGAGGTTTCTTGAGATACAAGATTTGAAAGAATATGAATATTTATAAATTTTTACCATTTACCGTCGTTAATACAAATGTGTGCAAACAAAGTAATGTTGTATAAAACATGTCAAAAAGTATTGTTCATATATAAAATATAAACCCATGATTTTTTTGCATTTGCACTCTATAGTTGCTTTATTTTTTGATAGCAGGTTATGCAAAACCGTCGCAAAGCTCTAATTTCGTATCGTAGTTTTCTTAAAACGCTTAGAATTGAAGAAATAGAAATCTCAATTTCATCACTATAACATTTTGTAAACATATTCAAAGCCGTCGGCGTCACCGATGACTCTTGTGCAATAAAATATTACCACAGCTTACTTGTTGTAAATAATATTTCAAAGTAACATTTATCACATAAAAAAGCTCAGTGCTGCCACAGCAAAACCCTGGAAAACTAGTAACGCTTTCAAAGTGTTAAGAAGAAACTTTTTAATTGTAAATGTGCGAAAATATTTGTAGTAATGCCAATGAGTTATATTTCCTTCCTCTTACGTAAAATGTTATTAAACGCATAGGACTGTAACATCTGTGTGTTAGGACAAGATCATGTTTTCTACCATGCTATGAGATGTTCATATATTTTAATATTATTCTATTGCGTTTTTAACATAGACATTGCATTCTCATTTGGTGCAGCTTGGTCAGCTCTAGTCCTTGTGCAATGAAAAATTATTCATTCTGCTACATTTCCTATGCTATTGTAAAGCTAATTTAACTGAACTGAATTTTTACTATTGTAAACAGTGCTTGAATGGCCTATATAAGAGACACAGTGAAATTCCGTTTTGTTAAGTATAGTTCACTCTCAAATTTTATTCGTAATGCAAAATAATCGTGAAGCGAAAAAGAATTCTCGATATGAATCAATATAAAAAGATCTGTCCCAATTCGAAAAAAATGGAAGAAAAAAATTCTTTTGCAGTTTGTTTATAATTTGCGTAAATATTACAAATCACATTTTCTCTTGCAGCTCATCATTCCGCAATAAGGTAACTGAAAGTGTGAAGTAGAAGCGACGCCTTCATTTTTATACCCAACTCTCCTTAGGTGATGGATTGCATATATCCAGGTTATCGTCGCTGAAAAGTGTCGTCCTTTCGATTTCTTTTTGAAAATACAAGACTGGATCCAAGCTGGTTTCGGAAAAGAACCCCATCTGAATCGCACCACACTGAACCAAGCCATTTTTAGATGGAAGAGGAAGATATTTTCTTTTGGATTTCCCACTCTATCGCATTCGACTGACCAGGTATGTCTACAAAATTGTGGCATCTCACCCGCTTAGAGATTACATGCATCGAATATTCAGAAATTATAAATGTTTCTTCCCTATTCTTTCAAAATACTAGAGGTTTAGATTTTGTTGACTTCCAAGAATTTACAAATCGAGAAAATTTAATTCCAATCAGGATCATTTTCAAAGAACACGAAAGGCAATTTGAATACGGAGCAATCGAATTATTTCAGAAATGAATGAACCGCAGAGCAAGAGTAACCTGGCAATAATTACAATTCCCTGAAGATGAAACCGAAATTTATTTTTTCGATACAATAATTATTATTAAAATCATTAAAGTGAATTTTCCAAAATCATACAAAATGTTGTTCAGTTTTATTCTAGTATTTTTCGCTATTTTTTTCTTATTTAGCGATCAAATACCCTCTAAATATGGATTCTTCATAAAGGGCTTTCATTTAAATCACGGTATAGTTTCATTTCGGTATATTTCTAATTAATATTGAAAATTTCCACGAGCTTTTTTCCAATTCCTGTAGTTTCTACCTAATATTCAAACGTGATCTAGTTTTGCTGATTATATGTTATTCCAACTTTTGCTTATGAATTGTGATATGGAAAATCGCGGATTGAGTAGTAAAAATTAAATTTTTCATTTGGAGAAATTTACTGTCAAAGTAAGTTTAAATACTTAATCGGAAGGTGAATTTTGGTGGTGTTGCGCTTAAAATTTAATTTTATAGTTGATAATTGATGTTAGGGTCAAAGCAGAATTTTATCGAATCAAAGATGAATTGTTTTGTAAGAAAAGGAATAAAATGTTGGTACATATTTTAAAACTCCAAGCGTTAGGACTATTCATTTCCTGCACTATAGAACTGTAGAATTTCAAATTTTCTATCTTCAGGGAAATGATTTAGTGTTAAATGCTTAAGAACATTTCGAGAATTCGAGGTTAAAATATGTGTGATGAAAACGAAACTTTTATTCTGGATGGTAAAAATGTAAAAGCAAGTTGGAAAAGATTTTTTTTTTTTTTTTTTGAAAATACTTTTACCATTTTTTTTTTTTTTTTTTTGAAATGATAAATTTCTGAGTGATAAGGCAATTTTCCAATTCTGTTCTATTGAAATTCTAACTGATTTCACTAACATTTCATGGGATATTAAATGGCATTACTTTGTAATACGTGTTATTGAGTATGAATGAAGTACTTTTCGTTAATTGGTATTTTGAATCCATAGTGCCTATTGAAATGGCCGATCGTTACTTTCAACATTCTCTTGCTGCTCGAACTAATTCTTTCCTTTAAATTTTTTTTAATGGCACACTATTGTTTCACATTAAAATGAAATAATTCCTTGAATTCCTTTTTATTAGTAGTGGAGGTTCCCCTATTTATTTTTATGGCATTCGTGTAGGCTTATAATAATGGAAAAAAATCTAAATTGCGTATAATTAACATATTTAATAAATTAACATATTTGATATTTTTAAATTTTTATATATTATATTTAGAGCTATTTGGTTAGTATTACCCGCTTTCATATCGTTGGGTTTGTCTTTATTCACTTAAATTATGAATTTTCGCACATGCTATTACTTGAAATTATTTGTTTTAACATTTCAGTGGAGGTGTATTTTTATCGTTTTCCGCCTGAAAAGGACTTCGTTAGATAAACGTAAAAATTCAAAATGTTATTAGCTGAAATTTAAAAAAAAATGCTTTCAGTCTCGTATCCATTTAAGTGCCACTAATATTCGAAATATTTTCAGTTCGTATATTTGAAAGAGTAATGTAAAGAAATGAAACGAAAATGTTAATAATAGTGCTCCATGCTTTACGTCAGATTCATGCATCCAAATAGGTATCTTTAAAGTTAAGAATCGAACGATTCGGGCATTATCCAAAACAAACAGCACTTAAATTAAAATTTGATTTATTCATAATGTAATTTGATTGCAATGAATCGAATTTTTCTGAGTTCAGAGACATAATCGGGAATGGGTAGAGATCGGGTTTGGACAAGCTAGTATTGCACTTTGAGAGAAATCTAATATTAAAATTCATAAATTGTCAGGGAAAGCAGTACGGAATATAGGAAATAATTTTCTGGAATTTCGAATCTTAGGATTCGTCATTTGCTTATGAGAAAGTATTGTTTTATTTACTATTTCCCTTTAATAAATGTCTCTCATCAAAACCATCATAAAGAAACCCTGGGTTCGGTATTTTTTTAAATTCTGTTTTCGTGTCAATTTCAATGCAAAATATTTGATCTCCTTGACGTAATGTGGGGCTACTGTCGTGTGTTTTGTTCTCAGTTTGAAATACATAATTCAAATAAGAATTGCCTAGTGATGTAAAGTTTTCACGTCTCGTGTTACGCATAGATATATTGCGAAGAAGAGTATTAATGTACTTTATTTGGGTATTGTGTGTGAAGCCTAATCTCTGCAATAGCGCATTATGCAGTGAATGGAGTATGCAATGAATGCAACAAAGTCGAATGTGGAAAGAGTCAATGGGTAATATGAAAGCGTTGTAAGTCATTTCGCCATCGATTGTGTTGTAGAACAGAAATGATTCACTCGTCCGGTTTTCGGATGATGCATGAAAAGTTAAGAATCGGAAATGTATGGAGTTACCGGCGTGAGTAATTATGTGTGTAAGGGTATGGGAATTGTGCCCTAGGCCTGGTGTTAGCAGTGCATGTGTTCCTATGAGAGAATCATGGACAGGTGTAGTTGGCGGCTTAGGTAGTTTATGAATTCTGGTTTCGGATAACGGGTGGTGACGGCGTAGGCGTGTGTGAGGATTCAGTCAATTTCGAGGGTGGTGCTAGAAGCGGTTTGTGTAATGTGTGTGGATTGAAATGTCGAGGGTGGTGATGGAAGCGGCTTGGGCAATGAATGTGATAGTGTGGATTGAAATGTCGAGGGTGGTGATGGAAGCGGCTTGGGCAATGAATGTGATAGTGTGGATTGAAATGTCGAGGGTGGTGATGGAAGCGGCTTGGGCAATGAATGTGATAGTGTGGATTGAAATGTCGAGGGTGGTGATGGAAGCGGCTTGGGCAATGAATGTGATAGTGTGGATTGAAATGTCGAGGGTGGTGATGGAAGCGGCTTGGGCAATGAATGTGATAGTGTGGATTGAAATGTCGAGGGTGGTGATGGAAGCGGCTTGGGCAATGCATGTGATAGTGTGAATTGAAATGTCGAGGGTGGTGATGGAAGCGGAATGGGCAATGCATGTGATAGTGTGGATTGAAATGTCGAGGGTGGTGATGGAAGCGGCATGGGCAATGCATGTGATAGTGTGGATTGAAATGTCGAGGGTGGTGATGGAAGCGGCATGGGCAATGCATGTGATAGTGTGGATTGAAATGTCGAGGGTGGTGATGGAAGCGGCATGGGCAATGCATGTGATAGTGTGGATTGAAATGTCGAGGGTGGTGATGGAAGCGGCATGGGCAATGCATGTGATAGTGTGGATTGAAATGTCGAGGGTGGTGATGGAAGCGGCATGGGCAATGCATGTGATAGTGTGGATTGAAATGTCGAGGGTGGTGATGGAAGCGGCATGGGCAATGCATGTGATAGTGTGGATTGAAATGTCGAGGGTGGTGATGGAAGCGGCATGGGAAATGCATGTGATAGTGTGGATTGAAATGTCGAGGGTGGTGATGGAAGCGGCATGGGCAATGCATGTAATAGTGTGGATTGAAATGTCGAGGGTGGTGATGGAAGCGGCATGGGCAATGCATGTGATAGTGTGGATTGAAATGTCGAGGGTGGTGATGGAAGCGGCATGGGCAATGCATGTGATAGTGTGGATTGAAATGTCGAGGGTGGTGATGGAAGCGGCATGGGCAATGCATGTGATAGTGTGGATTGAAATGTCGAGGGTGGTGATGGAAGCGGCATGGGCAATGCATGTGATAGTGTGGATTGTAATTTCGGAGTAGTGGCGTCTGCGTGGGCAATGCATGTGTGAGTGTGGATTGTAATTTCGGAGTAGTGGCGTCTGCGTGGGCAAGGCATGTGTGAGTGTGGATTGTAATTTCGGAGTAGTGGTGTCTGCGTGGGCAAGGCATGTGTGAGTGTGGATTGTAATTTCGGAGTAGTGGTGTCTGCGTGGGCAATGCATGTGTGAATTGTGATTTCGTGAGGTTTGTCCTAGTGCATAAAATGTGTGTGTGTGTCAGAATTGTGAAAATGGAAAATGTTAAATAAAAAAATGGTACCGCAATTGTTTACTTCATAAGAATAATCTACTTCATCTATTTCAGCATAACTTAATTTCACATTACGAACAATATTTCGATAGAAAGTAGGACAGATCGACGTATTGCGAAAAAGGGCTTAACAGAATGCTTAGCCAATTCGAAAATGTTAAACACAGTTCATATCTGAAGGCCTTTGATGATAATTTAAAAAAGAAAAAAATAATATTTTGAATTTTAATTCCACCAATCCAGCAGTTACGATTTTTTTTTTTTTTTTTAACTTTTGGGATGGATGCATGGCTGATTAACTATGCCGAGTTCCCACTTTTCCTTGCAATTTTCTCAAATCTGAAGATTGAACAATAAATTAACGGATAAATCGACTGAACTAATGAAATTTGCTTCATGACATTATTTCAGAAAATCTCTCATAATGAGAAATCTCAGATTAAGACAACAAATGCAATTCATAAGGATTGTAACCAATAAATAGTAAATATTTCAGTGTTGAGTAGAATCGGTACGTAGCATTTTAATGCTTACTTTCTGAGGAGCAGAAATAAATTAAATTAATATTTCATTAAATTTGAAATTTCACGGACAGAAGTCCTTAAAAATCAGTTTTTTCCCATACAATTTCAAATGCTAGTAAAAATAATTTATTTTATGGACGCTTTTAGAGAATCTGTAAATTTCTTCGAATAATATTCACTTATTCTTATTTAGGAGGGTTTAGGAGGACCGCTTCACTGGAATTAAGTATAAGTCAATTTTAAAATTTCTATAATTTCGAGTAAAAGTGAATTTTAATTGTCTTTTAAATTTCAAGTCGTAGTTCTTGTCATATAAAACAATAATTCCTTTTTCATAAAGTTCAATTATGAAACATTTCATTCTTTTAACCACCCTCCTTTCTCCATCTTGTAATTAAAATCCCAATCTTATATGAAAAGTTATTTTGTGTCTCGGCTATTTGGTATTCTCTCTATATATATAATATAATATGTGTGTGTGTAATGATATTTTAAACTCTTAATTTAATACAAATTAATTTCCAAGATTTTATCTTAATTTAGCCCATCGTAACTTCATTCTAAAATATTCTTATTTCGTGATCCAATTCCACTTTCGCTTTAATTAATTCCTTTGTAAAAATAATGCACCATCAGTACTACGTATCAAGAGAAAGTGATATCTTCGGTTGCCCTTGAAAAGGTGTCAAAGGTCACCACGTATATTGAATTGGCACCTGGCCAGAATTCCTATGTTATATAAGACTAGTGATCATTTGTTCGCCCATTTTTCACTTCTTTTATACTTCTATTTTTGTGCCCCGCTGCGTCTTGTAAAAAATCATGCCTACCACTGGGAATAGAATAAAACGAAATTAAAAATACAACGTCTCGTCTATGTCTTCCAACCTGCATTCAGCTTCAACCAAAATTTTATATAATATTCTTCTAATTGATGTAACAATTTCGTTGGTTTTGATTGAGGCTTGTATTATCGGTCAACCCTACACTGATACGACATTTTTCATGTTGACGGCGTGTCATTTCTTCTGAATAAAGTAGCTCAGCTTATTTCAACTTCTCTCCTCCCAGAATTTAGAAACAATTTAGTTCGTTCCATATCACAACAAAAAGGAAGTTTTGAATAACCTCATATATCGAATACGGGGAGAATTTCACTAACTTTCAATGAAAATAAGTAATTGGCTAGAGCATCGATAGGAAAACTTGGGTCACTGAGCTTTAGAGATAAAAAATTAAATGTAGCTATTCTAAATTTATTTACACATCTCGTATTGCACTTCTTTGTACTTAGATATGTAAAAAAAAATTTCTTTTCATAGAACTTTTTTAAAATATAAAATGCTTTTAGACAAAGACTTTTTTTGAGAAAACTTTGCATATTGTAAACAAAAAAGCATGATTTGATCACTTTCCTGCAATTCACCTTCGAAAATTTAAAAACGGTCATCTTTACTTTCTGAATTGAATTACAGTTGTGTTCTGAACCTTGAGATTCAGCGCAGATGATCCTACAAAATTATTTTAAACCAGAATAATATCCATATCTATCTAAAATCGATTATCGCTAACAGTTAGTGGCCACTAAACTATTTTTTAAATATTTCAAATTTTCTAAGATAAATTAAAATATACACGCTTTATGGATCCTTAGAAAGAATGAGGAAGAAACATTAATAATCTCTGGATATTCAATACACGTATCTTCTAAACGATGCGAGTGCCATATTTATATGGATTTTACATGGTACAGGATAATACGATAGAGGCAAGAACCACGGCGATTGTTTTCTTGTGCCTTTTTCTACAAATGTACCGAATGAATGAATGAATGAATGAATGTTAAGTTGGCATGTTCAATGTTAAAAATGATTGGAACATTACATCTTGTATTTAAACTTTTTCACTAAAACCACATAGTTTCTGTTGGATTCATTATATTTTTTTAATCATTTGAGTTAAATGGAAAGTCACAGAAATCATTAAAGAAGCAGATTAGCCTGAGCAGACATTTGCGTTTAATGGGAACAAATCCACAACATCATTCCCAATGACTGCCTTTACAGCTGTTGGCAAATAGTACGGATATCAGCTGTTCAAATGACCAGAAAACATGTTATTGTTTGACAAAGAAGTAATATCGGTAAGTTATGCTATTTATAATTGTTATATCGAAATGAATATTAAATAAAATCATTTGATTTGACCAAATGTAAATGGAACTATAAAAATGTACTCATTTTATTTCATGTTTCATAGGCTGGATGACACTTAATAGATACTGGTTTGAGTGATAAAGGTATGAAGACAACCACCGTATTTTCTCAGTTCGGTATTCCGCTGGATGCAAGGAAGTATTCGCTTAAGATACGTCTATGTATCCAAAGGCACAGTAAGTACTCCAAATTTATTAAACTGACAAAACGATATGGCATTTGCAAACTAATTTGTTCATCTAGAAAGCAAGTTTCTGATGGTTACAAAAAAGATGCGAAAGATAATTATTTAGAAGAATGTATCAAAATATTTCATTCTGCTTCCTCCCAGTATAAGAACTACAAGAATTGAAATATTAAATGCGTGTCATTCCATGAGACAAATTTGTATATCTGGGTTTCCAATAATTACTCACCTGAGAGGGAATTCTGCTTGGAATGGTCATCTGTATGTCATCGTCTCTAGAAAAATACTACTTGGCCAGGAACCATTTCAGATAATCGGTTCCAGCACTTATGAAAAGGTAAAAAAATATTTGTAGGTAATTTTGTATTGTTTCTGTATGGATCAAAGTGAAACTTTTTAGAATGACCAAGCATATTACTAATAAGTAAAAAAAAATTATATTTTCTTTTCGATTCTTCATTTGTCATAAAAGTAAATGTTTTTTTGTTAAGATCCTCATTCTTGTTTAAGCATCCAATTAAGAAATTTTATGAAATTAAAATTGCAGTCTTACAAAATTAAAATGGATTTGTTCTTAAATGAAATTTCATTATCTCGATGCATATTGTGGGTTTTTCTTTTAGAAGAGCATTTTAACGAGAAAAAAAAGTTCGTTTTCATATAAACTTTATGATATAAAGTATAATCAATAATTGTGCCTGAAGAATAATTCATAAACTGGATACTGCATTTCTAAATAAATAGTCTGTCGCTCGAAAAAAAAATTAGAATTCTTTTTTAGAATGAAGGAATGAAATGGTTGGAAGGTTTTACTGATGTATTTCAAATACGAAAAGATTTAGTTTGAAATATAAAATGACCTGATGAAAATTCTAAAACATTTCTTGGTTAAGAAACAGTAAATTTCATTCTATAAATAAAATAGCAAATTCTTTTCGGGATTTTGAATTACCGGTGTAGTTTGAAAGTGCAAAATTTCAATTGAATATACTCCTGCATTTCACGATATTCTTGATGGATGCTTTCATATCTGCTGATTTAAATTATTTCATTTTTTCAGATAGACATGTCTTGTCCGAAATGACCATGGCTCAACAGGAAATGCCTAGAATCTTCAAGAGGATTTAGGAATTTGGACCGTTTTTAAAAATAAATTATAGTCGGTGATCCAACAAATTTAATTGATAGTTTTAAGAGCTAGAAATATTGCAAAATGCATCGTCTTTGGTACTCGCAAGTTACCAAAACTTAAATTCAATCTGCACAGTGGATTGAAAGTGAAAGGTTTATAATATCTCCATATGCCAGACAAGTGGTTTCAAAAAAACGAGGTCAGAATCATGTGGATTTAACATGTGTAACTTGCGATAGGAGAAAATAACCATGAAGATTTCTTCTTGTACCGTTTTCAACTATGGAACCAATGTTAATTTGGACGCTTTTTTGTGTAATGTCAGCAAGAATTTGAGATAACATCCATTTGAACCACTTTACTTAAACCTAAATACTACTTGGTTCTACAGCAGCGCATTGTGCAAAGAATACAACTGATGTCATTTATTTGAACAACGACACTCTCCATCTATGGAATGAATGTCCTTTTCAGTTCTAGCTACAAACTCTATATACGGAGGATGTCTGGATGCCCAGGAAAGGACAGTACTGATGTGATTTCGGTAAGTTGTGCAAATTAAGATAATTGTCGTATCGAAATGAAGATTGTATCCAATCATTTGACTCGACTGTCAAATAACTAAAAGTGTACTTTTTCATTTTGTTGGTTATACTAATAGGTTTGACAATTTATCGATTCCACTGTTCTGAAAAAAAACCCATTAGCACTCGTTATCACACGACTTTTTCGATTCCATACTCAATACACATTAATTGTACTTACTTGATGGTAAATATTCTCTTAAGATGACATTCGAAGACATGCTAAGTTCCTGAATTATAATAGAAATCTCAGATTTGACATTTGAGAATCGTTCAGACTTTCAAGAGATGTTGCATGACCAGAAACCTTTTCAGACTTGCGCATGTGAGAAATAAGTAAAAGATGTTTCCTTATAATTTTGTTTCGTGTCTTCTTTCATCAACTCATTTTTTAGAATGAAAAACATATTGCTGTTAATATTTAAAATGTCATCTTCGTTAGTCGTAATAATCGGTACATACTGATATCAGCAAGGTCATTTTCAAGTATTTAAATAAACCAGAAAGTTTCATCTACAAACCTACGAAAGAAATATTTTTCCAGTAAAACTTTAGACCATATTTTTTTGTCCTATGGACGAATGCATCTGCTTTGAGAGCCTAAGGTTTTGTGAACGTTTTAAGGATTTGGCAAAAAATAACCTACTGTATTCAGAAGTATAACCACCAACCAATGACTGCGGTTATTGGGCGTTTGTTTGAGCATTCATTATTTGCGCCACTTCTGATCATCACAGCATAAACATTTTCGGAAGATTCAGGAAAGAAATGTATTTTATTTAGCTAATTTAATTTCAATTTTAAAATAATTGTAAATTTCAAAAAGCGAAAAGGTAAGTAAGGCGAGGTGTTAGTAAATCTAGATTTTAAAATTTTTGTTTTCACTTCTATGAATAACGAAATTGTAAGCAAATTCTCTTATCGAAAAACTGAATAATTGATTTAAAGAGCGAAATGAAGTCGCTTCTACTCCAGAATTTAAAGATATTCTTGATATTTTCAGATCTATATTAATTCAAATATTTAATCTTTTCAGATATTGACACGAGTTGGCCGAAATGATCACGGTACAACGGATGGCATCCAGAATCTTCATCAAGCGAATATTAGAATTCGGAGCCTTAGTAATGAAATATCAGATGGCGATCCAACAGATGCAGCTTGAAAAATTCTGATACTAGACCAAATCTAAAATGCATATTCTGTGCCAAAATATTATCAATGATCTGCATAGTGGAAATCTAAATGCGTATGTAGTTAACATTACTTGAGGATATCAATACATCTCTGAAATACTTTATTCTTCCATTTTTAAGGTGTTGAATATTTATATATTTTTGGAGAAGTCTTTCAATCAATGCAGTAATTATTTTTGAACTTGGAAAAGGTTGAAGTGCCTGGAATGCACATCATTCAAAACATGTGTCTGGCACATGAATCAATATTTCTGAACTTTTTTTGTAAGTTGTTATTCATATATCAATTTAATAGCTTTTGGCAAACAATATATTTCCTACAAAGTTTGTTTAGATTCTACTCCTTTAGAAATAAGTATTTTTTTTAATATTCTAGACATATGAAACATTTTTATGGATAAATTAAAATTTGATAGTGTGTTTGATTTTTGATGGTTGTCTAAAACCAATTTCCAACAAGACCTAAAGAAGAATTTTTTTCTCAAGATGTATAAAATTGACTTTTAAATTTCATTTGCAACCATATTCTTATTACAGGTTAACAAGTAGAACTTTTGTTACTGACCCAGCAATATAACCAGAGATCGCAACCACTGTCACAGAATTCTAATTACTAGAAATAAAAATGTATAACGACTTAATTTGCATTTGACATTTCTCCGTCATTGTCAACAGAGAATGCATTTTCATGATATTGGATGATTTAAGATTATTTTTCATCAAGGATTGCCTTATTAAAATTCTAAAAATTTAATTTTTTGGTATTGTCAACCGATTAGCTGTTATTCCTTCTCATCAGCATTGTTTGCTGATAGTTTTCAATTTATTGACAGATTTTACAAAATATTCTTAGTTTTCATTTATTACTGAATGTCAAAGATCGCGAAAGCAATTTCATTCATTTTTCCTGAATAGAAATTTAAAACCATGGTATCAAAGATCATTATTTGAAATTTAATTTCAGCACTTTGCGAAATTTTATCACTATTTTTGTAGCTATATTAAGCAAATATCTTTATATTGCATCCATTTGCAATTATTTTTTAAATAAAGATTCTATTCTTATGAAATTTATTAAAAATGGGTGATAATTAATGATTAATAGAGCTTCACTTTATGACTATGAAATAAGTTACCATAAACTCAGTATATTTACTGTAATGGCTATGCGTGTATAATTCTGATTTAGCAACTAATTTTGTTTTTCTATAAGGGTCTTAACATTAGCCTTTGAAATATTGTTTTATGTTTTATTATAAAGATCTCTAAATTTTTTTATTAAAACTTATGAAGATGAAATTTGCTTTAATATGTATTTGTATGCTTTTCTATTTTAAAACATATCAATCACTGCTGTCAATGGCCGGGGGAAACGTGTCTGTACCCTGTATGAAAGAAATGACAAAAAATGCGATGTCCCCATGTCTATTTTGTTTTCTTAAAAATTGTTTGAAATTTTAAATATTTTCCAATATATATTGCTCAAACTTATGTATTTGTTTACGTGAAACAGTGTTGAACATTGCAAAGATGTTTTATGCTTATATATTGAATTTGGAAATATTAATTATTGGAACTGTAATTATTCTTAAATTATGTGATACGATAGTGCTTTATTCTCTTTTCTTTAACTCTCACATTTGTATAATCGTAAAATGCACAGCATTAATTTTTCCTGAACAGAAATTTAAAAACATGGTATCAATGGCCATTCATTTGTAATCAAATTTCAATGCTTTCAGAAAATTTTTTAACCCAGTATTTGTAGTTATATTAAATAAGCATCTGTTCATTGCATCCATTTGCAGTAAGGCTTTTAAAAGATTTTATTCTTGTTAAATTTATTTAGATTAAATTAATGATTAATTTATTCATTAAAAATAAAAAAGTTAGTAATACTTAATATTTCAAGTTCACCATTAATCTTATAATAAGTAATAATTTCTAAATCTCGCCATTTTGGCCTTCAATTTTACTTAAATGTGTACAACCGCGGATAGAGGATGTTTTGATTGACTCGGCCGGCCAGCCAATCATAATGTCCTCGGATTCTTCGAAGGCATTTGATCATTGTGCCTGATCCCCACAATGATCAGTATGCTTTCGTAGAAAATGATACTTGCGCATGATTAGCATGAATCAAAACTTCTGTAAATCTCCTCGAATATAATGTAATTTGTTTAGAATAAAGTGAATGGATGCAGTGATGAATTTTGAATAATGTAGGTTAGATTGCTTTCTTTTATTAATAATACGAGTAAATTAAGTTTTATCAGCTTTTCAGAAATTTTTAATTTCAATTTTTATTGTAAGTTATTTAATAAAATATTAAATTCTCACTTATTCTGAATGGAATTATGTATTGGAAAAATCTTAAAATGAATGTTCAAATTCTACCCTTATATAATTATATTAATGTTTTTTAATTATTTATATAAATGCTTCTTTAATTACATTTTAATAATCAATACTTGTATTAAATTTCCATTTCAAGTATATCAATTTTATGTTAACTAAGTACTTTTATTTTCAAAATTGCTTGAATTCCAGTTAAGCTTATTGTATAAGACAGTAGTCTGATACCTGTTAAATTTAATTTCATATTTGTACTGAATTCTTAATTCAATGCATTTATGCTCTACTTTTTGTTATAGTAATTTTGTAAACGGCCAATTTTTGTATATTAAACTTGCGAATAAAGTTTGTGTAATTCGAATTCATTTTGTATTTAATTACCAAATATTCTTGTGACCTTTCGAGTAATTGTTTCAACAAAAGTATTAAATTTCTTGAAAGCCACTCCTATAGCAAATCCATTCACTGAATACAAGACGTACATACATCCAAGTCCTTTGAAGAATATTGATTTGATTTTAAATTAAAAGTAGAAAAGCACAAGATGAATGAATAGATTTGTTTCTATCCTTTACCTGATTTTATTGGTTTCAAATGTAAATTAGTTACATGTAAATCATTGGAATTCATTCGCCATTTTAATGAAAGAGTATAAATAAAAAGTTAGAAATAGGCCATGCTCTAGAAATGCATTAGTAGAATATGACGAAATGGAACTTTTGTCTGCTTTTTAACAATGTGTTCATAGAAATTTCATTATGTTCAAGTCGAATTCATCTGTCTTCGAATTTAAAACTAAAAACTACTGGCATGTTCATTCCTGATAGTCAATGGGCACATTTAAGATCTTTAACTTAGTGGAGAATGCATTTTTAAAAATTTGAACTAGTTATATTTGAATTGTAAAGTTTACTTTTAATATGAAAAATAACAACGGAACTTCAAATTGGTTATTAAATAATACATATATACTATCGCATTTAAATATTTTTTTTATTTTGATATCTTTATTTCTACTCTTTACCGATTTGAAAAATGTGAATAGGTAGTGAATTTTTATTGTAGTGAAAATTCTTTGTCAGTTTTATAATTGCAATATTTAATTATTATGAATGTATTCTGGTCTTCGTCTCTAGATAAAAGGACTAACTATCAAAAGAAGATCGTAAGAGTGCGAAACTTCACATAAATGAAAATTGCATTATTATAAAACTTAAATATTTGATCAAAGTATCAACAGAAAAATTTTTTTATTAAATCTGGAAGTCAAAACAAAAATCGTAAATGTGTGAGGTATAGGTAGAAAATCTGTAAATGAATTGAAATTGTACTTCTATTTATAATTCATCTAAATTTTATTAAAAAAATATTTGCAATTTTTGAGGAAAAAATGCCACTAAAACTCTCACCGGGAATAGAACAGCTTTCTCCGAGTGTACTATTCTAAACAGGTATAAAATGTCACAGGGGAAAAATAATTCGGCTTTAGATTTATACAAAGGAAAGGGAGAGTTATGAAGGATTATTTAAAGCATTTATTCTGTACAGAAAAATACACACACGGAGATATTATAGTAAATTGATTAAAAAGAACACTGGAGAAGGTTCGGAACAGTGTTGGAATGATACTCAATAAAGAAGCATCCATGACGCAAAAGTCAAGAATCTTACGCATATGCGACTTGGACAGCTTACATAATGGCAGATTTTATTTTAGGAGACAGGGAAAATAAGACTTCATTTCTAATACAATGAAAATTCTATTTTGTATGCAGTACATATATTTAATATTCTACTACAAGTGCAAATATTTAATTCGAGGAAATAATGATTCTATTCTAAAAATAAATGTTTTAATACGACTTTAATATATTTTCTTGTTTTGCTTTAAAAATATGGATACCAAAGTAATATGATAAAAATGTGAGATACCAAACGGGATATTTTAGATAATTTGGAATTTTAATTGCATTCATAATATATTTGACACTGCGTTTTGCTAGTCTTCAATTCGAATCTCGAAATCAAGGAATGTTTTTATATATTTTTCTTTCCTTTTTTAAATTTATTTTAGCTATTTCTCTCCATTATTCCCACACTTACTATGAGTTATTCCAAATCATATACTTCAAAAGCAAAATTTAATTTCAAAATATGTTGTTGTTGTTGTTTCTTATGGCACTTGCCATGGGCAAGTCCGCAGATACGAAGACAGCGATTTAAGCCGGTGGGGGAGCGTCTCTTGTTTTTATAGTAGCGCCAACTTAGGCCAAGAATACGACTTTGCTACCCACGCATCGCTCATTCGCCTGCACAACCCTTTTTTTATAGGAGGGCACATTCACACATCTCACAGATAGAGCAACGGAAGAACCACCATGCCCAAACCGGAACTCGAACCCAGGAAGCCCAAATCACGGGGAAGACGAGCTACCCCTGTGCCAGGACGCCGGCATTTCAAAATATTTCTATATTTAATCGAAATTTTAAGATTCAAGCTCACACACATGCGCAGAATTCAGTCGTATGGAAAGCATTGTGCTTTTAGACCAGATTGACATCGTCTTAAAACTTTTTTTGGCCAATCACAGTTTCAATCTTAGACAGGTCAGACGATCTCGGGATACGAGGCGTGGTGGCAAGATCAGCAAGGTGCGCCACTTAGTTATGCAGGTCTTCGGTACGAGTCTCGAAAATAAGAAAAGTTTTTATATATATTCCTTTTTTTTAAATTTATTTTAGCTATTTTTCTCCATTATACCCACAGCTACTATGAATAATTTCAAATTATACACTTCAAAAATAAAATTTAATTTCAAAATATTTCTATATTTAATCGAAAATTTAAGAGTCAAGTGCACCCACATGCGCAGAAGAATAGTACTATATTCCTCTAAACCCTATTCAACTCTTGTATGAATCGACCCCTAGGCGAATTCAAGCTGTATTAAATGCCAAAGGCTGTCCTACACCATACTAATAGAAGATTCTTTATAAATCTAAGGGGTTTCCATTATTTTGATAACCACCTGTATATATATTTATATGCTGATAAACCGCTTTGAAATTATTTCATATTGATTCTGAATTGAAATTTCATAATGAAAGGAAATATTGTGTAGCCTCTACGGTTCTGAGTTGACAAGGCTATTCTGAAGCCGTGAAAAGGCAATGAGTGCATCCAACTTTTCTATTCAGCATTTATTAGATTCCGAAAGTATATGATAGGTTATCTTACAAAAAATATATGTGAAAACAATTTAAAGTAGTTGAGAGTAACTATATTGATATAAAGGAACAGGTGGATCTTGTGATCAGAAAACACTCGTTTTCCTCTCAATGATAAACATTTTACCCGCACTTTTCTTCCGTTATATTCTTGATGACAACAGGCTGTTGCAATATTATCATAAATTATTTATAATTTAGTCGATTCATTTAGCTATATTTTTGATTCGTTACAACTGGAGCCAACTGGTACGGAATTTGAGGAAAAATTCCATATTTTTATAATTATGTATTAAATGGTTAGTCACATTAAATTATGATTCTATAATCCAGAACTAGGATATCAACTAACAATGAAAATCATGGAATTTGAGAAAATTCCATGACGTGTACATTACCTATATATCAACGAGCAAAACTAATGAACTAAATTCTAAACCGAAAAATCGAACCGCCTCAATTCTAAGCATGATTTCATTAATTATTGTACAACGTGAAAAATATTTAAAATTATTTTAAAATTAATTACTTTAATATTAATTTAACATAATAAATATTATTAAATTTTTTTAATAATAATTTTAAAGAAATTATTTTTTTTAAATAAATTGAGTGAATAATTTATATGACAGTAGCATCAGAATGGAACTAAAATATGTCTTTGATATCGTGACATCAGGGACACAACTAAAACATTTATTATATTATGTTTTCACCCAATAAAATGGTTGATGCTTTATAATCGATGTTATTTCAGAAAGAAATCATTATTCAAAATATTCTCAAAAACTGTTTAAAAAATAGTTAAGAGTAAATTGATGCGTTTTTGTGCAAAGTCAGTTAAATGCACACTTATGCAAGTATCTTTCTGAGTTTATTTAATTCCATTAAGTAACTATCATCAAAAAAGTAATTTGAAAATAAATACTTTGTAAAACATTATTTTGAAAGCGTAAATATAAATTTTTTAAATCTTAATTATGCGCATAAGTATTCATAAGCGTAATAAGAATGAAAAGAGAATAAACACAATAATAGAGACAATTTTGGTGTTGAGCCTATTTTATTTTGAGGGTTGAGGGTTTGAAAGAAGATTAAAATTAAATGCTATTGAATGCGCCTATTGATAAGAGTCCAAAATGAATTGTCTTCAAGCAACGATGATCGGATAAAGATGTTTGATGCGATGTTAGGTGAACAGCAATCTCAGCTTTCAGCGAAGTCTCTTCAAAATTAGATGAATTTCTTTCATTTTAGAAAGACAAAGTCACAAGTAGGGTGACCGCATGAGGTCTTAAAGTCAAGTCCGAGTACAGGAAAGTCCATCATCAGGAAACAATATCACAAGTATTTGCAAAGCAATAAAAATGGTCCGCAGTGCAAAATATATATATATACAAACCACAACAAATATGTACAAAAAATTATATACACTATATACAAATGTCCATGACTGGATTTCTTCTGGAACTCGAGAAACTTTCACTTTATTTTTGAATCCGGAAGTTTAGAGGATTAGGCACTAAACGCTGTTCTGAATGAGGAGGAGATTTCTTATAATAATCAGGCACATTCCACAGTTCATAACCGTAGATTGTTCGACTATTTTTTTCAAGTTGAATTTTCTGAAGGTCTAAGAACAGCTACTACTTTTGAATCTTGATAAACGGAGGTCCACAAATGATGATCAAATAATTTTCAAAGATTGCTATTGTAGATTGTTCGCTGAAGTATTTATGTATCCATTCATTCCAAGAGTTAAAAAAATGCTTGATGTTTCATAATCCAGTCTGCACAGGCAGTAAGTTCGTCTGGTTCAGTCATTTCCAAATGTGCTAGAGGGTCATCGAAAGTTATATACTCCACAAACGGATTGAGGAAAGGGTTTAGGTTGATTTTAGTGGTAGCTGGTTCTGGATGAGGAATGGTTAAAGCTTCGTCTATGCTAAAATTCGAGGCAGATTCTTCCTCGTTAAGTGGCAGAAGTGTTTCATCAACAGAGGTACCAACATCCATTTTGGCATTATTTGGTTTGTGATCCATTGATGTTTGACATCCATTATCCTGTTTTTTAAATTCATTCATCAGAAAATTTTTTAATATCAAAATATACGGAAGGAAGAAAACGCAAGAAATCCAGTCATTCATTACAAAAACTCGAAAATAAATCCACATGAATGTGCCCACAGAAACATATTCTAGCACACCCATTTCTAACAACGGGAAAAATGTTATTCACCAATAAAAATACGTTCTTAAAAGAGCTCAATATCAAACTCAACACCTCGAGCAGTTTCAAGCATAAAAATGACTAATTTAACAAAGATACTGCTTAAAAGATTCTCACTGTTTAAAATGACATTGTTTCTGTAAAATTTAGCAAACACTGCGATATTGTTTTTATTGTTAAACAATACCAGAAAACAAAGCGTAATACTCTATTTTAAGCGTTGTTATAACTTGTACTGTTGTAGAATAAAGCAGTTGTTCATTGTTAAAAGTGAAGATTTAAATATTGTAGAAATAGTCCTTTAGTTTTAAAAAAAATATATATTACAAATTTTAAAGTTAACAGACTATATATATTTGTATATATAATTATTTGTTTAAATATTTATTTTGTATATATTTATATACAAATAATTTAGAGAGTTAACCGATAGCATGCACTTTTGTGATTCAAAATTCCAGTGTGGCAGGGGGGGATAAAGTGAATTCTGCAATATCTCCTTTCCATTTTCCAACATTGCATATTTTTTTATATAAATGTTTGACCTATTAACTGTATTCCTAAATGCAAAATCAAAAAAAATAAAAATAGTTACAAATTATAATGAGGTTTAAATATGGAATCTCTGATAACGTCTATTACGAGGGAATAATTAAGTGAGTGAGTATTATTCTAGGGTAATATCTCTTCTCTGGATATTTTGCTCCGATACCAGATGCAAACTTTAAAAGCTACGGTTTAAAACTTTGCAAATGTAAAATAACTTTATGATCACATATTAAAAAGGATATGATCCTAATTTAAGGAAAGTGATCCTAAATTAAGAACATCGATAAGAAGAAATCAAATTTCCTTTATAAAACCAACCTCATTTAAATAAAGGAAAATATTAAAATGAAGATTGTGTCCATTTAAAAGCAAAAGACAACAAATAACTGAATCAAAATGTTTAAGACTCAATGAGTCCAGTAAGATACATTCAATTAAAAAAATCAGCAAATTAAACCATCACTACATAGGTTGTAAGTTGGTGGTGGTTGCTCAAAGAGTAGTTGTTTAGGAGATATTCGATAATACCTAATTCATAATAATGTTAAAATAATATCGCATCGACAATTTAGGGTGGAAAACCAAGTTTCTATAAACGTTGGAAAGTGTGCAGTTTTTTTTTTCTGTCTCAAAGTTCCAATGACCCAAGCAGTTCTGGAAAAACCACTTACAAATACAAGACCAGCCAACATCATGAAGAATACTATCTTTGTAAAATGCGTTCACTAATTTTTCTCATTGTCCGCTTTTTTATATCCTTGAATACACACGTGAGAAAGAATCCAAAGGAGAAGAATTTCAAAAACATTTCTAAATAGATCCCTAGCATCAGAAATTTAGGCAAAATCTCATGTCTTTCGAATGGGGATTGGAAGGGATCTCCAAGGATCGGAATAAATCATCGCCTTTTTAAACATATTACTCGCAATATACTGTATAGAACGATATAAATATGTGATATCTAAGGTAAAAATTGAAGTAAATTCGTTTGACTGATAACAATACTGTCACAAGCATATGCACAGCCATCGTGAGACTGAGTTTTGGAGCCATCCGTGTATATAGGAAATGAGTCGCTGTACAATGAACAGTGTACAAGTCCGTAAACAGAAGAAGGTGATCTAAATATGAAATGAGGAATAGTAAACTATTTTTGATTTTGATGAAAAATAGAATGTCATTTTGATACCAAGATTGTATTCGAAAAGAACTTCCGTTATAAGTATAAATATCAAGAAAATTTTTTAATAATATCCTCTAAATACGTATTTCCAGATAAGCGATGAAGAATCTGCAGATTTTGAGTGTGAAGCATGATTATAATTTAAAGGCTTTCTCGATAAAGGATAAGATGTTTTTATAAAACATGGAAGTAGCAACAAACACTATCTTAATACACTATATCAGTGCCTTTCTGATTTCTTTGTATCTTTCTTTCTATCTCTTTCCTGATTACTTTGTTTTCACTTCAGTGCATTGCTCTAGCCACGAGGAAGAGTAAATTTTATCGATAGATAAAAATCGTTCGATTTCCGTAAAATTAATAAGAATAAAATGAATCATCGGTACACAAAATCTATTTTTTCAAATTTTATTTTGTATATTATACATGTATATAATAACGTTTAATTTCTAAATTTAAAAAAATATAAAATGATGTATATCTCATCATTGTTTTGAAAAAGATGCAGTTTAAAACTAAAGATAAGAACTTTAGAATTCATTCGTCCCGGGCAATTCAGTCAGTAAAAATTCAATCTTTATATGATATTAGTGATTTTCCATTCACTAATATATAGCAACTTGAGCTCAGAAGCGAAATTTAAAATAACTAATGATTAACTGATAATTAAATCCTATAAAAATAAAAAATTTGCCATAGAGACACAAATTTTAAGAAATTTTAAGTAAATAAATCGAAGTAAATAAAAATTGAATTCTCTTCCGAGAAATATGAAAGAAAAAACGAATAAAAGTTATTAAAAAGCGTGAAAATAATTTGAGAAGATATTTTTAAAGGTATTTTAAGGACTAACATTTATATTTAAATACAAATGATTAAAATATACAATTACAAAGTCTTACAACAATAGCTAACCTTTATATTACAGACATAATTGGTCATTTCATTTTAATTCTATCTCACTGAGATCGTAGGCTTCTTTATGATGACACGTCTGTTGTTTTTCCCAAATGCAGAAAGAATATCAAAATTGGGCACTTATATGAATTACAACACCATAATGCTACTCCATAAAGAAATAGTTGGCCAAGATAAATGCCACCTATAGCAAATTAAGCACGATGTTACTTCTTTGAAAACTTTCTTATCTAATCAATCCTCGATGTCGATCCAATAAAAGCTGTGAAATTGTTATCATAGCTTATCTCTCAAACTCTATACGTAATTCCACCGAATCTTATGCAATTTAATATATAGAAATTCAGTTTTTTTTAATTAATTTTTCATTTAATCCTCTTCCCTACAACAAACAAATCTGCGCATATTTCTTCAGTCTTGATGACGTCACGTCAATCGTTAATTACGTCACAATAACACAACACCATCCTATGTGGATGGAATCAATCAGGAAACTTTATGGTGCCAGAAACTTGTGACGCAGAAAAAACACTAGCAAAACGAATAATTCCTCTTCTGAATACCAATCTGCATCAAACGCCATACTGTCAAAGTTTTTCGCAATTAGGAATTTTTTTTTGCCGAATTTGAATTTCGATGCTATAGAGCATTAAAAAAAATTTGGATACTAAAGTTTTAAATATAAGAGAGTTCGAATAATGGAATGAAAATCCTTTGATAGAAATGCAAATAGTATTCGAAAATGAAAACTTACTTTCTAAAAGAATAAATAAAACTGCTCAACTTCTTAGTAAACTTAGTAAAAAAAATCGTACAAATTTTGGACTCTACACGTATTTAGACACGTTACACTTGTTCAGTACGAAACTGAAGATTTAATCAGACACAATTGTTTTTAAAAATATTTAGAAAAGAAAACATAATAGAACAAAACGAAAGTAGTGAATCCATTTAAAATTCAAGATACAAATTTTAATGCCTTGAAGGTTTCATAAAAATTATAAAATAGTTTTATTTCATTGAGTAAATTAACTCTTAATAATTAGTTTATTTTACTAAAATAGTGTTTCATTTATTTATTTATAGATTTATAATTATTTCTAAAAGAGAATTTCAGACATATATAAATCCTCTTCAGTTCTGAGGTACATATATGTCTACTTGCAGTTTTTTTCATTTTCCTTACCCGCTAAAGTAAAATCTTAACGAAAAAAGGCATGCAATTCAATCTTTGTGAATGTAGCTTGCATTTTTCATCAATTAATAACACTAAAGTTCGGCATTTTAAGGAGTTGTAAAGTTCGTTTAAGGATAACATTTTAAGGAGTCTTAAATATTTCTTAAAGAGCAAAAGCTAATGGAAAATTTAATATGACCACACTTAAAAATTTGTTTCAATTTTGAATATCTTTTGATCAAAATTGTGTCAAGTTTTCAATTTGAAGCAAAATAGGCGACAACAAATAAAGGAATTCGGCAAATATTTTCACGCGCATTTGAATAAAATTTGCAAGCGAATCAACATACCCCTTCCGACATATAAAGCGAACCATTTATAACTTTTGGCCTTTGAAAGATTCTCATTTTAAGGTAGGAAACTGTGTTGAAAGCCTTTTTTTGTGAAATTTTGATTTTTTTAAAATTTAATATTCTTTATATTTAAAAAAATATGAAAAACCGCTTGAATTTTGTTTTTAGGTCTATTTTTATATTTCCTTTTATATATGTTTCAATACTATCTTTATAAGCGATTTTCTCAAATTCTAATCTCTGGTAGAATTTTCTTTCAAAAAAACCTCATCAATAAAATTCTAATTTCATTTTTTAAATTCAAATTCGGTATAATAACTTTTCAGTATGTTCTGTAGGTTCTTGAGTTAAAGAATAAGTAATTTATTATTTAGAAATATTTTATAATTGTTTCAATGCAGCCAAATGCGTAAAAAGGGAAAATATCTCGTCATTTATCAGTCGAAATCGATTGTTTAAAATATATCTTGAAGTGCAGGTTATTTTTTAATTGAGGAACTAGATATTATATTTTTAAAGCTATTTGCAAAATTTAAGCAAAATATTTAATAAACTTCTAAACCAGAAAAATTTCTTTTATACATCTTTTTAAACCCCGCCTCCAAAAAAGAAACTACCTTTTTCTAACAGAAAAAACTTTTGCGCCATTTAACAGGAATAATTTGGTATCATAAATCCTTTGAAATCTTTTTTTTTATGTAAAAACTGAAAAATATAACCATTTTAACGCTATTTTCAAAAAAAAAGTCATTCCGAACGTATTCATATAAATTCTCACTTTAGTATAAAATTATATTATAAGTGACATGACATTAGATGCTTTTGTTTAATTTTCTATTTCCTTAAAGTTTCAACTATTTATGTACTTTCAAAATGAAAGATTTTTTAAAAATAGTTATCTAAAAATATAAATATCCAAAAAAAAAAAAAAAAAAAATGTTTTACTGAAACTGATTATGTGGCTGAAAACACAAGTTAAGCCATTGAAATTATTTTAAGAATAGAAAAATCTAATGAAATATTGAATATGTGCATGATCATCTGTAATACATAAACATCGGGTAAAATGAAATTTAATGGTTTTTGAGTATTTATATTAATACTCTAGCAGAATTTTTAGGAAATTAAGAAGAAATTTTGAAAGATGTAATTTTTACAATACTTTGAGTTTTATAATTGAAAATTTTTAGTAATGGGCCATCTATAGTGATCTTTACAAGAACTTATCTGAGAGTATTGAAAATTATATTTTTTAAGAAATTTTAAAATCTAAAAACACATATTTATTCAAACTCTTTATTTATAAATGTGTTTTGATATCAGTGGTGTAAGGCATCCATTTATTATATCTATATAAGACATATTTTAAGATTTTTATGTCTATATTCTTCCATTTGAACTTTACTACAGGTCATTAAAATTAGAATATGTTTTGTAATTACTAGTTCAAAATATCTAGTGTGTAATTCTATGAAGTAGTTAACATTCATAGTTTTGATAATTTCTAGTTCCAATTCAAACAGTCTGCCGCGTAGTGAATTCCGAACAACGTTTGTATCGTGATTATACAATTTGCAGTTAATATACCATCTAACAGATTTTAATCATTTTAAAGGTTTTACATTAATTTAACATAATATATTTAGGTAGGATGTTGTTTGTAAATTGTCCCATTAGCTGTGCTTGATACAACAAAAATGATGCAAAAATAGTTGAAACATTATGTCGGGTAGAATATTTGACCTACTCAACCAAATATGGTAGAAAGTTAGTCTTTAAATAGTATATGATTATTAAATTTTCTAAAATTAAATTTGAAGTTAATAGAAAATATAAAGTTTTTCATTAACATTTTCTAAGTATATTGCTTGCAGAAAAGCTATTTTCACATCAATTTAATGTTTAAAAAATATTTTATAAAATATAAAAAATTTCATTAATATCAATTTATTTCCCTTTTCTATCGTTCAAATCTTATGTTTTGCAATAAGATTTTTTGTCTTATTTTTTTGTGTTTATACAAGAAGAAATTGCAACTATATTAAACACTTATTGGGTTCCTCCTTATTTTTATGACAATAAATTGCCAAAAAAATTTAAATATTCGTCAAAAAATTTCAAATCGAATATGACGAACTTGAGTAAATTAAAATTTGCTAAGCAAATATTGAAATGTACTAACTTGGCGAAATCTTATAATCCTAAATATAATGAAGCTTGGCGAGTTTGGCTTAATCTGATATCCGTTATGTAAACCCTAGGAGAATACGGTAAAAAAAAAAGTACATATTTTTGTGTTCATATTATAATTGCTGAAAATTAAAGTTAATTTGTAAATATAGTTTTAAAAAGCACGAATCAATCCTAAATTATTAAAACTTGTTGTGACGGTTAATTCTTTGAATAAAGGTAACAGTTACTTTTAAAATTTTACTTTTGTTCAGAAATGCAGATTATTGAAATTTAAGCATCATTAAAACCTATTTATTCCACAATAGCTCTCCAATCGAAGTATGAAACAAATAAAAATTTTATAACAAGAATTTTATTAGAAAAAAAACTCAGTTGATCTTTCCCTGATAAACAGCTATTTTTAACAAGTACTATTTCCTTATTCGTTATTACTTTTACATATCTGCATTTTCATGATAAATTTGTTTTCTTTTTTATTAAAATACTATAACATAAACCTGAACCTTCATATGAGGCCTTTGTTTTGTTCAATAAGGCTTCTGTAACTGGTAAGACAATTTGTTTTTGATTATAATGTTTGACAGAATGTTAAATAAATCAAATTAGGATATGAAGAAACTCTTCGATTAGCTCTCTTAGTTTAAATTGATTAAAATTCCTCTTAGTCAAGATTTTTAATACTCTCCATTTCATGGCTCTGTTGATACAATCCTATTGCATAGAATTAGTTCTAATATTCAATAGATCATGGAAAGTACTCAGCTTTGAGTCTTGCACTAGCATATTATCACTCCACAAGGATCTGAATGTTTAAGATTGGTCTTATAGCATTATATATATAAATATATATATATATATATACGTTATATGCTAAAGCCTCTCCGAAATTTTCTTTTTTAAACAAAAAATCATTTAAGACAGTATTTAAAATTGAGAATTATACATTTGTACTGGCCTCTTTTGGCGACTAGATTTTGATAGTAAAAATTTGCCTTTAATATTGGCATTTCTGTTTGATTACGTATTAATATGGAATGAATTTATTTGATATTTCACATTTTTGTATCATAAGATTGAAAAAATATTAATTTTATGTTATCACTTATACGGTAAATGACGCACGAGCTAATTAAAATTGTCCATACAATGAAATTAAGTGGAATAAAAGTGCTGTTTTGGAGTACATATTTAAAGAGAGCATTTTTTTTTATGTATGTTGGAATTTGAAAAACAAGAGTGAACTGTAGGCTATCTTATGGAAAATATAAGTGAGAATTATTTAAGATTATGAGAAATAGGTGGATTATGTACCGGAGAATACTCATTTTTCCCTTGTTAATATACATTTTATCCAAAATTCTCACCCATTATATTCTTGAGGGCCATAGGCTATTGCAATGTCATCATAAAATTATATATATATATATATATATATATATATATATATATATATATATATATATATATATATATATATATATAATTACAAGAAAAACAATTGAACTAATCCCCAGCCTCAAAGTGTAAACTCGATTTTATACAATTAGAGTTCTGCATTAAAAATACTGGTCTCTAGATATGTCATGGAGTACTTTTTTCTCATCCTCTATTTCTGAGAGAAATTGAAAAAGCTTCATTGTACAGACTCTAAAGAAAAAGTATACGACAGAGTTCCTCAGCTACAATCAGAGAAACCGACTTCAAAAATTTTTCTTTCATCTAAATGCTCATTCATTCTAGATACGTCATTAGCGGTCATCTATTCCCTCCATTCCTCGCCACTTAGAAAGATATTTCAAAGTAAAAATTTGATAGAGTCCTCGTCCTCCATGAGCAAATTTCTGAAATTTTCGTTGCCACCCTTAGGGTTTCGTCGTTTGGAAGAACAGCTAACAAATCTGTAAGCTCTATCATTCCTATGGCAGCATAATTTAAAATAAAACGTTTTTTTAAACTTTTACTTATATTATTAAAATTATTATTTGATTGTACATTTGTTGTGATAAGAGGCAGCTCATAAAAGTGGAATCACAGGTTTCATTTTTTTCTTACTATTTCTAATACCTTCTAACTTAATCAACGATGATTAAGTTAGAAGTACTTGCTGGAAGGTGAAAACAATCAATTGACAAATAATAATTTTCGAAAATCAGTCAATCGTTGTAGTTAGAGATAAAGATGAGTAAATGACTTATGATTTGCATCCACAGTCATTAGCTTTTAGATGAAATAAAAAAATGGGAAATCAATGCATTCAATAATATTTTTAGTGCTTGCAACTGGGGAAATCTGCCAAATTGTCTCTAGATGGGGATTGAAGAGTGAAATAATGTTTTTCAGATTTCTCTCGTAAATAGGAAATGGTTATGACAATGGGATTACAGACGACTTATTTGGGTATCACTCACTTTCATACGAAATCAAAGTTGGTAAAATCAGTATGCAATGGTTTTTCGGACTTGCCAAATGTTTGAAAATATAAATGGAGGGAGAATATTGGGTCGTTTTAAGTGCCTATTTAATTCACTTTTGCACAAATTAAAGCACAAATTGAAAATTTCGCACAATGTTTCGTTAAAAGTCCATTTTAATAGGAAGTTCGCAGAAAAAAAATCAGAAAGAAGTAGGAATATATTAAATATGAAAGCAACAAGAGCAAGCGGCCATTTTTAACTTGAAAATTATTGCAGAAAGTTACGTATAATATTTGATATGGGATTGTTGTACAAAGAAACTGGAAAACTCCCTATGTGCTACGTGATACGTCTCTGACTACTTCACTCTTAGCAGAGAGAATTTCCACAGAGTTCCTGAAAAATTAACATTTTTAACAACTTTCACTCACCTTCATTCATATCATGTATGTGAGGGGGAAATTCGGTCATTCTTTTTTCATTCAATTTCCTGTGTTCCGGAAGATTGAATTTTTATTCGCTTATGTAATTCCAATGAAAATAATCTGATTAACTTTTTCTAAACATAGTTATCAGTTAGTCATTAATTAATTTAAAATTTGGTTTCTCACCAGTGGTGCCATCTGATAGTGTATTTTAAAAACAAAATATATCAAGATTAAAAACCAGAAGATAATTAAAATATATGTTTTCGACTTACTTCATTATTCATTATATGCTTTAAAATATTTGAAAATTGATTACTTCAATTTTCATTTAATTTGATAAATATTATTAAATTAGATTTAAAATAATTTTAAATAAATTGTGATAATATTTTATATGACAATAACATCAGCTTGGAAATAAAATATGTCCTTGATATCGTGACATCAGGGAATCAACTAAAACGTTTATTATATTATGTTTGCATCCAATTAAATGCGTCATTTTTTATAATCGATGTTATTTCAGAAAGAATTATTCAAAATTTTCCCCAAATCTCTTTAAAAAGTAGCTAAGTGAAAATTGATGTGCGGTTATGTAAAATAAGTTAAATGCACTCTTATGCAAGTATTTTCTTACAACGTAGTTGCATTTATTTCATTTTATTAGATAATTATTATAAAAAAGTAATATAAAAATAAATATTAAGTAAAGCTATATTTTAAAAGAGTAAATACAAGTATATTAAATTTTAACTATGCGCCTAACTCTTCTTAACCGCAGCTTTTTCCACGAAGATACCATTAAAAATAAAACAAAATAATACTATTTATTCAAATTATGAATGTGACATCAGAAATATAATTTATAGAATAATTTAAATTCTGAAATCAAATCATAATTTACTTAACTATGAAATCTGAAAAGAAAATAAACACAGTAATAGAGACAATTTTGGTGTTGAGACTATTTTATTTTGAGGGTTGATGGTTTGAAACAAAATTAAAATTAAATGCTATTGAATGCGCCTATTGATAAGAGTCCAAAATGAATTGTCTTCAAGCAACGATGTTCGGATAAGATGTTTGATGCAATGTTAGAAGGACAGCAATCTCAGCTTTCAGCAAAATCTCTTCAACATTCGATGAATTTCTTTCATTATAGAAAGACAAAGGCACAAGTAGGGTGACCGCATGCGGTCTTCATGTCCAGTCCGAGCACAGAAAAGTCCATCATCAGGAAACAGTATCACAAATGTATCATAAAAGCAATAAAAATGGTCCGCAGTGTAAATATATATATATATACAAACAACAAAAAATATGTACAAAAACTATATACACTATATACACAAATGTCCATGACTGGATTTCCTTTGGGGCTTGAGGAACTTTTGCTTTATTTTTGAATCCGGAAGGTTAGAAGATTAGGTACAAAAGGCTGTTCTGAATGAGGAGATTTCAGGCATTTTCCACAGTTCCTAACCGTAGATTGTTCGACTATTATTTTTCTAGTTGCATTTTATGAAGGTTGAAAAACAGCTATTACTTTTGAATGCTGATAAACGGAGGACCACAAATGATGATCAAATAATTTTTAAAGATTGCTATTGTAGATTGTTTGCTGAAGTTTTTATATACGCATTCATTTCAAGTTTAAAAAAATGCTTGATGTTTCATAATCCACTCTGCACAGGCAGTAAGTTCGTCTGGTTCAGTCATTTCCAAATGTGCCAGAGGGTCATCAAAAGTCAGATACTCGAAAAAAGGATTGAGGAATGGGTTTAGGGTGATTTGGATGGTAGCTGGTTCTGGTTGAGGAAGGGTTAAAGCTTCGTCTATCTTAGAATTCGAGTCAGATTCTTCCTCGTTAAGTGGCAGAAATGTTTCATCAACGGAGGTCCCAACATCCATTTTGGCATTATTTGGTTTGTGATCCATTGATGTTTGACATCCATTATCTTGTTTTTTAAATTCAGTCATCAGAAAGTTTTTCAATATCAAAATATACGGAATAAAGTAAACGCAAGAAATCCAGTCATTCATTACAAAAACTCGAAAATAAATCCACATGAATGTGCCCACAGAAACATATTCCAGCACACCCATTTCTCACTACGGGAAAAATGTTATTTATCAATAAAAATACGTTCTTAAAAGAGCTCAAAATCAAACTCAACACCTCGAGCAGTTTCAAATATAAAAATGGCCCTTTTAACAAAGATACAGCTTAAAAGATTCTCGCAGTTTAAATTGCATTGTTTCTGTGAAGTTAAGTAAACACTGCGATATTATTTTTATTGTTACACAATACCATAAAACAAAGCGTAATACTCTATTTTAAGCGCTGTTGTAACTTGTTCTGTTGTTGAATAAAACAATTGTTTATTGTTAAAAATGAAGATTTAATTTTTACAGAAATAGCTGGTTAATTAAAAAAATCAAATATATAACCAATTTTATTATAATTATAATTTTTAATTTATATATATATATATATATATATATATATATATATATATATATATATATATATATATATATATATATATATATATATATATATATATATATATATATATATATATATATATATATATATATATATATATATATACACACACACAAATAATTTAGAGATTTAACAGATGGCATGCACTTTTGTGATTCAAAATTCCAGTCAGTGAGGGCAGATGGGGAGGGGGACAAACTGATATATCCTTTCCATTTCTGGACATTGCATTATTTTTAATAGAAATCTGTGACTCATTAGCTGTATTCCAAAATGCGAAATAAGAAAAAAATCACTGAGGTGAGAGTGTGCGATGTCATTTTATTAATACCCTTCAATATTTATATGAACCCATTTGGGATAGTTGAATGATTCGACAAATTCCTGTACGCAAACACAAATTCTGCATCTAGCACATGAATAGCAGATTCGAAATAAATTATTTGAATGATTTTAAACATTTTTATTTACTGAATGACTCGCGATAAAATATAGAAATTATATTCATTAAAATCACGCAATCAACAACTTATAGCAAAATTTCCAGGGAAGAACGTCATCCTCATTATCAGACCAAATTTTGTAAACTCAGTCCTAAAATGTCTCGTGTTGCATTAAAACGGGATTTCATATAATTAAATTAAGGAACAGAAAAGTTAAAATACCTTCTCGCCAGTTCTATATTTTGACATTTCTTATATTTTTGATCATATAGTGGTTGCCTTCGGCTCCCTGCTTTTTTATTGGAAATATTGTGTATGCATAGTATTAATGATATCTCTTTTGTATTATTTCTTGTTTAGGGTTTTAGAATTTTACACTCTTGCCTAGTTTTACGCCATTTTTATAATGAATATTCAATTTATAATCCTTTGATCTTTAAATCGGATTCATACCTGTGTGTCCATTTTGGGAAACGGGAAAAAGAAAGACGAATAACAAAATCGAACTAGGACGAAGACTACATAACCGGATCTTTGAAGTATTTAAAGAAGTTTTTCCGGAACATGTCAGAAAATATTAGTTTGGATTCGAAGCCAAACAATATCATAGTGGACTTTTATTGACGCTTATGCTACTGAGCCATCACTTTTTGATGTCTTATGTGAAAATACGCTTATAGCACATAAAATGATAACCTATGATTGCTAATAATTTTACAGGCCACCTTTGTTTCACTTTGCATTCATTTTCTACAAAATCCGAAAAATTTCTTTTCAAATATATCGAAATCATTGTTGCTTATTTAATAATATTTATATTTACTACGTTTGCTTCTTTCGGGTTCAAATTTGGATAACTTTTTTCGTAGCCCTTTTTTTATATCGGCTTGTTGAGTAGCCACCTTACATTTATCTTTAGAAGAAGAGAAGGATTGGTGAAAAATTTCAAGACTCTCAAAAACCGATAAATATTCTGAAGATTTGCTAGTTCCCATTTTGTTGTTCCTTGGGTAAGGTTGAAGACTGATTTTGTAAATTATAGAAAATGTCTGTATATTTTCGAACCTGAAAGGTAATGCAATTTATTAATGTCCATTGTATTGCTGAATGTTTTAAATGTACCGAAGTCTTCAGTACTAGCAGGTACCATTTTTAAAACCTGTTCACTATTGATGCTGGACAAATGATAATGGGTAAGTTGTGTTTTTTTATCGAGTTTACATGAATATAATTGCTGTTAATACTTAGAACCGGGATTTTAAATGTGTAGCACAATTTATATAATTATTGTGTAAACCATGACTAGTGTCACTTACTAAATTGAAATGAATCAATTTGAAATGTGAAAGTTTTTCATTAGCTTTATGGAATTTAATTGCTATGAAATATAATATTATATTGTTTATATTTTTGTTCAATTCGTTTCTGGAATCGGGAAATTCATTTGAAAATTCGACAATACAATCCTACTATAGGAAAATCTGGCGTTTCAGTTTTTCTAAGGAATATTTTATTCAAAATGGTATCAAAAACGGAGAATGTTCGAGATTCATCTTATAAATAAGTGTACAAAAAATTCATATAATAGGAAATTTTAGGACTTTCTTTTTACAAAAAATAACACATATGAGAAAGTGCAAAACTTGACAGAATTCTTATTTTTCATGAAACGGAAGATATCTGAATGGGAAAATAAATAAAAAAATCATTCAAACTAGTTTTGTATAGAACTGTTATTGAAGTTAACGAATTCTTCCAAATGCCTACTTTCTATTAAAGAAATAATTTATTTTTATGACTTAGAATATGATTTAAATTAAAAAATGAACATAATTCAGTTCATCATTTCACTATTGTCCTAGTAGTTTTTCTTGTTTATTTAACTTTTTAGTAAATAATTTGTATTCTTTTCAAAGTTAAAAAAAAAATCTATAGTGTCGCAGATAGTGGTAGTTTCACTTCTATTCAAAATTACTTTGCTTTGGCACATTATTAGTGGAAAAAATTGCACTGTAAAATCCTCCCGAATTTAGATAAAGCGCATTTCAAGTCTTTTGAATTTCGAATACATCTGTTTTTTGAGCAAAATAAAAACTGTTGTACGTCTTTCGCAAGATAAAATTAGCAATAATGATGGGTTCTTGTATCAGGGATTTGATATCCACCAGCATCCAAATGAATTTGCTTGTGGCAGCCTAGTATCAAATTGATATAAAATCGGCAAGGCAACGTTTCCCTTAATTAAAAATGATTTAGGTGATAATTATCTGCATTTTTACTAGTAATAAAGATGAAAATCATTAGTAAGCTGAATTAGTATTACAGAATATAAGCGTTGTTACTATTTTTAAAACTAAATTTGAAAAAATGAAAGACGCTGAAAAAATTTAGTATCCATGAAAAGATTAGATTTCGTATAAAAATGGGTTTATTGTCATATGTTCCAGAATGGTCGAAGAAACGTTTTTCATTAGTAGAAATTCGGGCATAAATTTAAATTTTAATTAAAAATCTAAAATTTTTTGGGGAAAGGAATCTTTTTGTGAATGCCACTCCTCAGAAAGTTACTATTAGCCAAATTGAATAGTTTCGGGTCCAAATGCCTGCACGAAGAGTATTACATTCAGTGCTTAATGAGCGTCATCAAACCTCGCAATTAGTGGAAAGCTTGCTGGCCTATTTGAAAAATTTCTTAAAAAAAGCAGCATGATGTAGGAAGTAAATTTTGATAGTCCCTGCCTCTAATAGCAAGGAACTATTAATACGTTGTATGCCATAGGGATTAGAGGTGACAGATATTCGACTTGGCTGTGATGCTATGACTGGCATGAAGAGGTTTCTTGAGAGACAAGATTTGAAAGAATATCAATATTTATAAATTTTTACCATTTACTGTCGTTAATACAAATGTGTGGAAACAAAGTAATGCTGTATAAAACATATCAAAAAGTTTTGTTTATATATAAAATATAAACCCATGATTTTTTGCATTTGCACTCTACATTTGCTTTATTTTTTGACAGAAGGTTCTGCAAAACCGTCGCAAAGCTCTAATTTCGTGTTGTAGTTTTCTTAAAATGCTTAGAATGGAAGAAATAGAAATCTCAATTACATTACTATAACATTTTGTAAACATATTCAAAGCCGTCGGCGTCACCGATGACTCTTGTGCAATAAAATATTATTACCACAGCTTACTTGTTGTAAATAATATTTCAAAGTAACATTTATCGCATAAAAAAAGATCACTGTGCTGCCATAGGAAAACCCTGTAAAACTAGTAACGATTTCAAAGTGCTAAAGAGAAACTTTTTAAATGTAATGTGAGAAAATATTTGTAGTAATGCCAATGAAAGTTATTTCCTTCATCTTACGTAAAATGTTATTAAACGCATAGGACTGTAACATCTGTATGTTAGGGCAAGATCATGTTTTCTGCCATGCTGTGAGATCTTCGCATATTGATATTTTATTGCGTTTTTAACATACTTTGCATTCTCCTTTGATGCAGCTTGGTCAGCTCTAGCCCTTGTGCAATGAAAAATTATTCATTCATTCTGTTACATTATCTATGTAATTGTAAAGCTAAATAAAGCAACTCAAGGATGAATTTACTACTGTAAACAGTGGCTTGGTGGTCTAGATAAGAGACGCAGTGAAATTCCGCTTTGTCAAGTATAATTCGTTCCCGAGTTTTATTCGTAATGCGAAATAATCGTGAAGCAAAAAAAATGTTTTGATATGAATCAATATAAAATTATGTCCCAATTCGAAAAAAATGGAAGAAAAAAATTCTTTTGCAGTTTGTTTATAATTTGTGTAAATATTACAAATCACATTTTCTCTTGCAGCTCATCATTCCGCAATAAGGTAACTTCAAGGTGTCGCTTCTACTTCACACTTTATTTTTATACCCAACTCCCCTTATGTGATGGATTCATATATCGAAGTTATCGTCGCTGCCAAGTGTCGTCCTTTCGATTTCTTTTTGAAAATACAAGACTGGATCCAAGCTGGTTTCGGAAAAGATCCCCATCTGAATCGCACCACACTGAACCAAGCCCTTTTTAGATGGAAGAGGAAGATATTTTCTTTTGGATTTCCCACTCTATCGCATTCGACTGACCAGGTATGTCTACAAAATTGTGGCATCTCACCCGCTTAGAGATTACATGCATAGAATATTCAGAAATTATAAATGTTTCTTCCCTATTCTTTCAAAATACTAGAGGTTTAGATTTTGTTGACTTCCAAGAATTTACAAATCGAGCAAATTTAATTCCAATCAGGATCATTTTCAAAGAACACGAAAGGTAATTTGAATACAGAGCAATCGAATTATTTCAGAAATGAATGAACCGCAGAGCAAGAGTAACCTGGCAATAATTACAATTCCCTGAAGTTGAAACCGAAATTTATTTTTCCGATACAATAATTACTATTAAAATCATTAAAGTGAATTTTCCAAAATCACACAAAATGTTGTTCAGTTTTATTCTAGTATTTTTCGCTATTTTTTTCTTATTTAGCGATCAAATACCCTCTAAATATGGATTCTTCATAAAGGGCTTTCATTTAAATCCCGGTATAGTATCATTTCGGTATATTTCTAATTAATATTGAAAACTTCCACGAGCTTTTTTCCAATTCCTGTAGTTTCTACCTAATATTCAAACGTGATCTAGTTTTGCTGATTATATGTTATTCCAACTTTTGCTTATGAATTGTGATATGGAAAATCGCGGATTGAGTAGTAAAAATTAAATTTTTCATTTGGAGAAATTTACTGTCAAAGTAAGTTTAAATACTTAATCGGAAGGTGAATTTTGGTGGTGTTGCGCTTAAAATTTAATTTTATAGTTGATAATTGATGTTAGGGTCAAAGCAGGATTTTATCGAATCAAAGATGAATTGTTTTGTAAGAAAAGGAATAAAATGTTGGTACATATTTTAAAACTCCAAGCGTTAAGACTATTCATTTCCTGCACTATAGAACTGAAGAATTTCAAATTTTCTATGTTTAGGGAAATGATTTAGAGTTAAATGCTTAAGAACATTTCGAGAATTCGAGGTTAAAATATGTGTGATGAAAACAAAACTTTTATTCTGGATGGTAAAAATGTAAAAGCAAGTTGGAAAAGATTTTTTTAATTCTAAAAATTATTTTACCATTTTTTTTTTGAAATAAATTTCTGACTTATAAGACAATTTTCCAATTCTGTTCTATTGAAATTCTAACAGATTTCACTGACATTTCATAGGATATTAAATGGCATTACTTTGTAGTTGCTGTTATTGAGTATGAATGAAGTGCTTTTCGTTAATTGGTATTTTGAATCCATAGTGCCTAATGAAATTGCCGATAGTCCTCTTGCTGTTCGAACTAATTATTTCCTTTAAATTTTCTTTAATGGCACACTGTTGTTTCACATTAAAATGAAATAATTCCTTGAATACCTTTTTATTAGTAGTGGAGGTTCCCCTATTTAGTTTGATGGCATTCGTGTAGGCTTATAATAATGGAAAAAAATCTAAATTGCGTATAATTAACATATTTAATAAATTAACATATTTGATATTTTTATATATTATATTTAGAGCTATTTGGTTAGTATTACCCGCTTTCATATCGTTGAGTTTGTCTTTATTCACTCAAATCATGAATTCTCGGACATACTGATACTTGAAATTATTTTTTTTAACACTTCAGTGGAGATGTATTTTTATCGTTTTCCACCTGAAAATGACTTCGTTAGATTAACGTTAAAATTCAAAATGTTATTAGCTGAAATTTAAAAAAATACTTTCAGTCTCGTATCCATCTTAGTGCCATTAATATTCGAAATATTTTCAGTTCGTATATTTGAAAGAGTAATGTAAAGAAATGAAACGAAAATGTTAATAATAGTGCTCCATGCTTTACGTCAGATTCGTGCATCCAAATAGGTATCTTTAAAGTTAAGAATCGAACGATTCGTGCATTATCCAAAACAAACAGCACTTAAATTAAAATTTGATTTATTCATAATGTAATTGGATTGCAATGAATCGAATTTTTCTGAGTTCAGAGACATAATCGGGAATGGGTAGAGATCGGGTTTGGACAAGCTAGTATTGCACTTTGAGAGAAATCTAATATTAAAATTCATAAATTGTCAGGGAAAGCAGTACGGAATATAGGAAATAATTTTCTGGAATTTCGAATGTTAGGATTCGTCATTTGCTTATGAGAAAGTATTGTTTTATTTACTATTTCCCTTTAATAAATGTCTCTCATCAAAACCATCATAAAGAAACCCTGGGTTCGGTATTTTTTAAATTCTGTTTTCGTGTCAATTTCAATGCAAAATATTTGATCTCCTTGACGTAATATGGGGCTACTGTCGTGTGTTTTGTTCTCAGTTTGAAATACATAATTCAAATAAGAATTGCCTAGTGATGTAAAGTTTTCACGTCTCGTGTTACGCATAGATATATTGCGAAGAAGAGTATTAATGTACTTTATTTGGGTATTGTGTGTGAAGCCTAATCTCTGCAATAGCGCATTATGCAATGAATGGAGTATGCAATGAATGCAACATAGTCGAATGTGGAAAGAGTCAATGGGTAATATGAAAGCATTGTAAGTCATTTCGCCATCGATTGTGTTGTAGAACAGAAATAATTCACTCGTCCGGTTTTCGGATGATGTATGAAAAGTTAAGAATCGGAAATGTATGAAGTTACCGGAGTGAGTAATTATGTGTGTTAGGGTATGGGAATTGTGCCCTAGGCCTGGTGTTAGCAGTGCATGTGTTGCTATGAGAGAATCATGGGCAGGAGGTGTAGTTGGCGGCTTACGTAGTGTATGAATTCTGGTTTCGGATAACGGGTGGTGACGGCGTAGGCGTGTGTGAGGATTGCAGTCAATTTCGAGGGTGGTGCTAGAAGCGGTTTGTGTAATGTGTGTGGATTGTAATGCCGAGGTTGGTGATGGAAGCGGCATGGGTAATAAATGTGATAGTGTGGATTGAAATGTCGAGGGTGGTGATGGAAGCGGCATGGGCAATGAATGTGATAGTGTGGATTGAAATGTCGAGGGTGGTGATGGAAGCGGCATGAGCAATGAATGTGATAGTGTGGATTGAAATGTCGAGGGTGGTGATGGAAGCGGCATGGGCAATGAATGTGATAGTGTGGATTGAAATGTTTGAGGGTGGTGATGGAAGCGGCATGGGCAATGAATGTGATAGTGTGGATTGAAATGGCGAGGGTGGTGATGGAATCGGCATGGGCAATGAATGTGATAGTGTGGATTGAAATGTCGAGGGTGGTGATGGAAGCGGCATGGGCAATGCATGTGATAGTGTGGATTGTAATTTCGGAGTAGTGGCGTCTGCGTGGGCAATGCATGTGATAGTGTGGATTGAAATGTCGAGGGTGGTGATGGAAGCGGCTTGGGCAATGAATGTGATAGTGTGGATTGAAATGTCGAGGGTGGTGATGGAAGCGGCTTGGGCAATGAATGTGATAGTGTGGATTGAAATGTCGAGGGTGGTGATGGAAGCGGCTTGGGCAATGAATGTGATAGTGTGGATTGAAATGTCGAGGGTGGTGATGGAAGCGGCATGGGGAATGCATGTGTGAGTGTGGATTGTAATTTCGGAGAAGTGGCGTCTGCGTGGGCAATGCATGTGTGAGTGTGGATTGTAATTTCGGAGTAGTGGCGTCTGCGTGGGCAATGCATGTGTGAGTGTGGATTGTAATTTCGGAGTAGTGGCGCCTGCGTGGGCAATGCATGTGTGAGTGTGGATTGTAATTTCGGAGTAGTGGCGCCTGCGTGGGCAATGCATGTGTGAGTGTGGATTGTAATTTCGGAGTAGTGGCGCCTGCGTGGGCAATGCATGTGTGAGTGTGGATTGTAATTTCGGAGTAGTGGCGCCTGCGTGGGCAATGCATGTGTGAGTGTGGATTGTAATTTCGGAGTAGTGGCGCCTGCGTGGGCAATGCATGTGTGAGTGTGGATTGTAATTTCGGAGTAGTGGCGCCTGCGTGGGCAATGCATGTGTGAGTGTGGATTGTAATTTCGGAGTAGTGGCGCCTGCGTGGGCAATGCATGTGTGAGTGTGGATTGTAATTTCGGAGTAGTGGCGCCTGCGTGGGCAATGCATGTGTGAGTGTGGATTGTAATTTCGGAGTAGTGGCGCCTGCGTGGGCAATGCATGTGTGAGTGTGGATTGTAATTTCGGAGTAGTGGCGCCTGCGTGGGCAATGCATGTGTGAGTGTGGATTGTAATTTCGGAGTAGTGGCGTCTGCGTGGGCAATGCATGTGTGAGTGTGGATTGTAATTTCGGAGTAGTGGCGTCTGCGTGGGCAATGCATGTGTGAGTGTGGATTGTAATTTCGGAGTAGTGGCGTCTGCGTGGGCAATGCATGTGTGAATTGTGATTTCGTGAGTTTTGTCCTAGTGTATAAAATGTGTGTGTGTGTGTTTCAGAATTGTGAAAATGGAAAATGTTAAATGAAAAAATGGTACCGCAATTGTTTACTTCATAAGAATAAGCTACTTCAACTATTTCAGCATAACTTAATTTCACATTACGAACAATATTTCGATAGAAAGTAGGACAGATCGACGTATTGCGAAAAAGGGCTTAACAGAATGCTTAGCCAATTCGAAAATGTTAAACACAGTTCATATCTGAAGGCCTTTGATGATAATTTAAAAAAGAAAAAAAAAACATTTTGAATTTTAATTCCACCAATCCAGCAGTTACGATTTTTTTTTTTTTTTTAACTTTTGTGATGGATGCATGGCTGATTAACTATGCCGAGTTCCCACTTTTCCTTGGAATTTTCTCAAATCTGAAGATTGAACAATAAATTAACGGATAAATCGACTGAACTAATGAAATTTGCTTCATGACATTATTTCAGAAAATCTCTCATAATGAGAAATCTCGGATTAAGACAACAAATGCAATTCATAAGGATTGTAACCAATAAATAGAGTAAATTTTTGAGTGTTGAGTAGAATCGGTACATAGCATTTTAATGCTTACTTTCTGAGGAGCAGAAATGATTCAAATTCATATTTCATTAAATTTGAAATTTCACGGACAGAAGTCCTTAAAAATCAGTTTTCCCATACAATTTCAAATGCTAGTAAAAATAATTTATTTTATGGACGCTTTTAGAGAATCTGTAAATTTCTTCGAATAATATTCACTTATTCTTATTTAGGAGGGTTTAGGAGGACCGCTTCACTGGAATTAAGTATAAGTCAATTTTAAAATTTCTATAATTTCGAGTAAAAGTGAATTTTAATTGTCTTTTAAATTTCAAGTCGTAGTTCTTGTCATATAAAACAATAATTCCTTTTTCATAAAGTTCAATTATGAAACATTTCATTCTTTTAACCACCCTCCTTTCTCCATCTTGTAATTAAAATCCCAATCTTATATGAAAAGTTATTTTGTGTCTCGGCTATTTGGTATTCTCTCTATATATATAATATAATATGTGTGTGTGTAATGATATTTTAAACTCTTAATTTAATACAAATTAATTTCCAAGATTTTATCTTAATTTAGCCCATCGTAACTTCATTCTAAAATATTCTCTTATTTCGTGATCCAATTCCACTTTCGCTTTAATTCCTCTGTAAAAATAATGCACCATCAGTACTACGTATCAAGAGAAAGTGATATCTTCGGTTGCCCTTGAAAAGGTGTCAAAGGTCACCACGTGTATTGAATTGGCACCTGGCCAGAAATCCTATGTTATATAAGACTAGTGATCCTTTGTTCGCCCATTTTTCACTTCTTTCACTTCTTTTATACTTCTACTTTTGTGCCCCGCTGCGTCTTGTAAAAAATCATGCCTACCACTGGGAATAGAATAAAATGAAATTAAAAATACAACGTCTCGTCTATGTCTTCCAACCTGCATTCAGCTTCAACCAAAATTTTATAATATTCTTCTAATTGATGTAACAATTTCGCACTCTTTAAAAGAAGTTGGTTTTGATTGAGGCTTGTATTATCGGTCAACCCTACACTGATACGACATTTTTCAAGTTGAAGGCGTGTCATTTCTTCTGAATAAAGTAGCTCAGCTTATTTCAACTTCTCTCCTCCCAGAATTTAGAAACAATTTAGTTCGTTCCATATCACAACAAAAAGGAAGTTTTGAATAACCTCTTATATCGAATACAGGGAGAATTTCACTAACTTTCAATGAAAATAAGTAATTGGCTAGGGCATCGATAGGAAAACTTGGGTCACTGAGCTTTAGAGATAAAAATTAAATGTAGCTATTCTAAACTTATTTACACATCTCGTATTGCAATTCTTTGTACTTAGATATGTAAAAAAAAATTCTTCTTTTCATAGAACTTTTTTAAAATATAAAATGCTTTTAGACAAAGACGTTTTTTGAGAAAAACTTTGCATATTGTAAACAAAAAAGCATGACTTGATCACTTTCCTGCAATTCACCTTCGAAAATTTAAAAACGGTCATCTTTACTTTCTGAATTGAATTACAGTTATGTTCTGAACCTTTGAGTTTCAACGCAGATGATCCTACAAAATTATTTTAAACCAGAATAATATCCATATCTATCTAAAATCGATTATCGCTAACAGTTAGTGGCCACTAAACTATTTTTAAACTATTTGAAATTTTCTAAAATAAATTAAAATATACACGCTTTATGGATCCTTAGAAAGAATGAGGAAGAAACATTAATAATCTCCGGATATTCAATACACGTATCTTCTAAACGATGCGAGTGCCACAATTATATGGATTTTACATGGTACAGGCTAATATGACAGAGGCAAGAACCATGGTGATTGTTTTCTTGTGCCGTTTTCTACAAATGTGGCGAATGAATGAATGTTAAGTCGGCATGTTCAATGTGTAAAAATAATTGGAACATTAGATCATGTATTTAAACTGTTTCACTAAAACCACGTAGTTTCTGTTGGATTCATTACATTTTTTTAATCATTTGAGTGGAATGGAAAGTCACAGAAATCATTAGAGAAGCAGATTATCCTGAGCAGACATCTGGGTTTAATGGGAACAAATCCACAACGTCATTCCCCATGACTGCCTTTACAGCTGTTGGCAAATAGTACGGATATCAGGTGTTCAAATGACCAGAAAACATGTTATTGTTTGACAAAGAAGTAATATCGGTAAGTTATGCTATTTATAATTGTTATATCGAAATGAATATTAAATAAAATCATTTGATTTGATCAAATGGTAAATGGAACTATAAAAATGTACTCATTTTATTTCATGTTTCATATGCTGGTTGACATTTAATAGATACCATTTTGCGGGATAAAGGTATGCCGACAACCACCGTATTTTCTCAGTTCCGTACACATGCCATCTATCTACATCAATTCCGCTGGATGCGAGGAATTATTTGCTTAAGATACGTCTATGTATCCAAAGGCACAGTAAGTACTCCAAATTTATTAAACTGACAAAACGATATGGCATTTGGAAACTAATTTTTTCATCTAGAAAGCAAGTTTATGGTGGCTACAAAAAAGATGCGAAAGATAATTATTTAGAAGCATTTATCAAAATATTTCATTCAGATTCCTCCCAATATAGGAACTACAAGAATTGAAATATTAAATGCGTGTCATTCCATGAGACAAATTTGTATATCTGGGTTTCCAATAATTACTCACCTGACAGGGAATTCTGCTTGGAATGGTCATCTGAATGTCATCGTCTCTAGAAAAATACTGCTTGGCCAGGAACCATTTCAGATAATGGTTCCAGCACTTATGAAAAGGTAAAAAAATATTTTAGGTCATTTTGTATTGTTTCTGTATGGATCAAAGTGAAACTTTCTAGAATGACCAAGCGTATTACTAATAAGTAAAAAAATTGTATTTTCTTTTCGATGCTTCATTTGTCATAAAAGTAAATGTTTTTTTTTTGTTAAGATCCTCAAATTCTTGTTTAAGCATCTAATTAAGAAATTTTATGAAATTAAAATTGCAGTCTTACAAAATTAAAATTCATTTGTTCTTAAATGAAATTTCATATATTATCTCGATGCATATTGTGGTTCTATTTTTAGAAGAGCATTCTAACGAAAAAAAGTTCGTTTTCATATAAACTTTATGATATCAAGTATAATCAATAATTGTGCCTGAAGAATAATTAATAAACTGGATGCTCCATTTCTAAATAAATAGGCTGTCGCTCGAAAAAAAATTAGAATTCTTTTTTAGAATGAATGAATGAAATGGTTGGATGAAATGTTTTACTGATGTATTTCAAATACGAAAAGATTTAGTTTTAAATATAAAATGACCTGATGAAAATTCTAAAACATTTCTTGGTTAAGAAACGGTAAATTTCATTCTATAAATAAAATAGCAAATTCTTTTCGGGATTTGAATTACCGGTGTAGTTTGAAAGTGCAAAATTTCAATTGAGTATACTCCTGCATTTCACGATATTCTTGATGGATGTTTTCATATCTGCTGATTTAAATTATTTAATTTTTTCAGATAGACATGTCTTGTCCGAAATGACCATGGCTCAACAGGAAATACCTGGAATCTTCAAGAGGATTTTGGAATTTGGACCGTTTTTAAAAATAAATTATAGTCGGTGATCCAACAAATTTAATTGATAGTTTTAAGAGCTAGAAATATTGCAAAATGCATCGTCTTTGGTACTCGCAAGTTACCAAAACTTAAATTCAATCTGCACAGTGGATTGAAAGTGAAAGGTTTATAATCTCTCCATATGCCAGACAAGCGGTTTCAAAGAAACGAGATCAGAATCATGTGGATTTAACATGTGTAACTTGCGATAGGAGAAAATATCCATGAAGATTTCTTCTTGTACCGTTTTCAACTATGGAACCAATGTTAATTTGGACGCTTTTTTGTGTAATGTCAGCAAGAATTTGAGATAACATCCATTTGAACCACTTTACTTAAACCTAAATACTTTTTTCTACAGCAGCGCATTGTGCAAAGAATACAACTGATGTCATTTATTTGAACAACGACACTCTCCATCTATGGAATGAATGTCCTTTTCAGTTCTAGCTACAAACTCTATTTACGGAGGATGTCTGGATGCCCAGGAAAGAACAGTACTGAAGTGATTTCGGTAAGTTGTGCAAATTAAGATAATTGTCATATCGGAATGAAGATTGTATCCAATCATTTGACTCGACTGTCAAATAACTGAAAGTGTACCTTTTAATTTTGTTGGTTATATTAATAGGTTTGACAATTTACCGATTCCACTGTTCTGAAAAAAAAAACCCATTAGCACTCGGTATCACACGACTTTTTCGATTCCATACTCACTACCTCAATACACATTAATTGTGCTTACTTCATGGTAAATATTCTCTTAAGATGACATTCGAGGACATGACAAGTTCCTGAATTATAATAGAAATCTCAGATTTGACATTTGAGAATCGTTCAGACTTTCAAGAGATGTTGCATGACCAGAAAACTTTTCAGACTTGCGCATGTGAGAAATAAGTAAAAGATGTTTCCTTATAATTTTGTTTTGTGTCTTCTTTCATCAACTCATTTTTTAGAATGAAAAACATATTGCTGTTAATATTTAAAATGTCATCTTCGTTAGTCATAATAATCGGTACATACTGATATCAGTAAGGTCATTTTCAAGTATTGAAATAAACCAGAAAATATCATCTACAAACCTACGAAAGAAATATTTTTCCAGCGAAACTTTAGACCATATTTTTTTGTCCTATTGACGAATGCATCTGCTTTGAGAGCCTAAGAAGGTTTTGTGAACGTATTGAGGATTTGGCAAAAAATAAACTACTGTATTCAGAAGTATAACCACCAATGACTGCGGTTATTGGAAGGTTGTTTGAGCATTCATTATTCGCGCCACTTCTGATCCTCACAGCATAAACATTTTCGGAAGATTCAGGAAAGATATGTATTTTATTTAGCTAATTTCAATTCAATTTTAAAATAATTGTAAATTTCAAAAAGCGAAAAGGTAAGTAAGGCGAGGTGTTAGTAAATCTACATTAAAAATTTTTTTTTCACTTCTATGAATAACGAAATTGTAAGCAAATTCTCTTATCGAAAAACTGAATAATTGATTTAAAGAGCGAAATGAAGTCGCTTCTACTCCAGAATTTAAAGATATTCTTGATATTTTCAGACCTATATTAATTCAAATATTGAATCTTTTCAGATATTGACATGAGTTGGCCGAAATGATCACGGTACAGCGGATGGCTACCAGAATCTTCATCAAGCGAATATTAGAATTCGGAGCCTTAGTGATGAAATATCCGATTTCGATCCAACAGATGCAGCTTGTAAAATTCTGATATTAGACCAAACCCAAAATGCATATTCTGTGCCAAAATATTATCGATGATCTGCATAGTGGAAATGTACATGTAGTTAACATTACTTGAGGATATCAATACATCTCTGAAATGCTTTATTCTTCCATTTTTAAGGTGTTGAATATTTATATATTTTTGGAGAATTCTTTCAACCAATGCAGTAATTATTTTTGAACTTGGAAAAGGTTGAAGTGCCTGGAATGTACATCATTCAAAACATGTGTTTGGCATATGAATCACCATTTCTGAACTTCTTTGAAAATTGTTATTCATATATCAATTTAATAGCTTTTGGCAAACAATATATTTCCTTCAAATTTGATATTTATATTCTACTCCTTTAGAAATAAGTATTTTTTTAATATTCTAGACATATGAAACATTTTATGGATAAATTAAAATTTGATAGTGTTTGATTTTTGATGGTTGTCTAAAACCAATTTCCAACAAGACCGGAAGAATTTTTCTCTCAAGATGTATAAAAGCGACTTTTAAATTTCATTTGCAACCATACTCTTATTAAAAGTTAACAAGTAGAACTTTTGTTAGTACCCCAGCAATATAGCCAGTGATCTCAACCACTGTCACAGAATTGTAATTACTGGAAATAAAAAAAAATATATAACGAATTAATTTGCCTTCGACATTTCTCCATCATTGTCAACAGAGAATGCCACTTCATGATTTGCTAATATTACTTTTAATCATCGATTGCCTTTTTAGAGTTGTAAAAATTTAATTTTTTGATATTGTCAATCGATTAGCTGTTATTCCTTCTCATCAGCGTAATTGTCTGCAGATAGTTTTCACTTTATTGACAGATTCTATAAAATAGTATTCCTTTTATTTTCTTTTATTACTGAATGTCAAAGATGGTGAAAGCAATTTCATTCATTTTTCCTGAATAGAAATTTAAAACCATGGTATCAAAGATCATTATTTGAAATTTAATTTCAGCACTTAGCGAAATTTTATCACTATTTTCGTAGCTATATTAAGCAAATATCTTTATATTGCATCCATTTGCAATTATTTTTTTAAATCAAGATTCTATTCTTATTAATTATCACCCATTTTTAATAAATTTAATGATTAATAGAGTTTCACTTTATGACTATGAAATAAGTTACCATAAACTCAGTATATTTACTGTAATGGCTATGCGCGTATAATTCTGATTTAGCAACTGATTTTGTTTTTCTATAAGGGTCTTAACATTAGCCTTTGAAATATTGTTTTATGTTTTATTATCAAGATCTCTAAATTTTTTTTATTAAAACTTATGAAGATGAAATTTGCTTTAATATGTATTTGTATGCTTTTCTATTTTAAAACATAACAATCACTGTCAATGGCGGGGGAAACGTGTCTGTACCCTGTATGAAAGAAATGACAAAAAATGCGATGTCCCCATGTCTATTTTGTTTTCTTAAAAATTGTTTGAAATTTAAATATTTTTTAGAATAAATATCGCTCAAACTTGTGTATTTGCACACGGGAAACATTATTGGGCATTGCAAAAAATGTCTTATTCTTATATATTGAATTTGGAAATACTAATTATTGGAACTGTAATTATTCTTAAATTATGCGATAGGATAGTACTTTATTCTATTTTCTTTAGTTTTCACATTTGAATAATCATAAAATGCCAGAATTAATTTTTCCTGAACAGAAATTTAAAAACATGGTATCAATGGCCATTCATTTGTAATATAATTTCAATGCTGTCAGAAAAATTTTTAACCCAGTATTTGTAGTTGTATTAAATAAGCATCTGTTCATTGCATCCATTTGCAGTAAGGCTTTTAAAAGATTTTATTCTTGTTAAATTTATTTAGAGTAAATTAATGATTAATTTATTCCTTAAAAATAAAAAGTTAGTAATACTTAATATTTCAAGTTCACCATTAATCTTATAATAAGTAATGATTTCTAAATCTCGCCATTTTGGCCTTCAATTTTACTTAAATGTGTACAACCGCGGATAGAGGATGTTTTGATTGACTCGGCCGGCCAGCCAATCATAATGTCCTCGGATTCTTCGAAGGCATTTGATCATTGTGCCTGATCACCACAATGATCAACATGCTTTCGTAGAAAATGATACTCGCGCATGATTAGCATGAATCAAAATTTCAAAATCTACTCGCGTGTAAGAAAGTATTAGTTGAGGGAAAAATAGTGAATGGATGCGATGAATGTTGAATAATGTAGGTTAGATTGCTTTCTTTTATTAAAAACACGAGTAAATTAAGTTTTATAAGCTTTTCAGAAGCTTCTAATTTCCATTTTTATTCGAAATTATTTAATAAAATATTAAATTTTCACTTATTCTAAATTGAATTATGTATTGGAAAAATCTTAGAATGAATGTTCAAATTATATACTATCCTTAAATAATAATTTATATAAACGTGTTTTAATTATTTATATAAATGTTTCTTTAACTACATTTTAATAATCAATACTTGTATTAAATTTTACATTTCAAGTATATCAATTTTATGTTAACTAAGTACTTTTATTTTCAAAATTGCTTGAATTCCAGTTAAGCTTATTGTATAAGACAGTAGTTTGATACCTGTTAAATTTAATTTCATATTTGCACTGAATTCTTAATTCAATGCATTTATGCTGTACTTTTTATGTTACAGTAATTTTGTAAACGGCCAATTTTTGTATATTAAACTTGCAAATAAAGTTTGTGTAATTCGAATTCATTTTGTATTTAATTACCAAATATTCTTGTCTCCTTTCGAATAATTGTTTCGACAAAGGTATTAAATTTCTTGAAAGCCACTCCTATAGCAAATCCATTCACTGAATACAAGCCGTACATACATCCAAGTCCTTTGAAGAATATTGAGTTGATTTTAAATTAAAAGTAGAAAAGCACAAGATGAATGAATAGATTTGTTTCTATCCTATACCTGATTTTATTAGTTTCAAACGTAAATTAGTTACATGTAAATCATGTGTCGGAATGATACTCAATAAAGAAGCATACAACGCAAAGGTCTAGTATCGGACGCATATCCGATTTCGACAGCTTACATAATGGCAGATTTTATTTTAGGAGGCAGGGAAAATAAGCGTTCATTTCTAATACAATGAAAATTCTATTTTGTATGCAGTACATATATTTAATATTCTACTACAAGAGCAAATATTTAATTCGAAGAAATAATAATGATTCTATTCTAAAAATAAATGTTTTAATACAACTTTAATATATTTTCTTGTTTTGCTTTCAAAATATGGATACCAAAGTAATACCATAAAAATGTGAGATACCAAACGGGATATTTTAGATAATTTGGAATTTTAATTGCATTCATAATGTATTTGACACTGCGTTTTGCTAGTCTTCAGTTCGAATCTCGAAATCAAGGAATGTTTTTATATATTTTTCTTTCCTTTTTTAAATTTATTTTAGCTATTTCTCTCCATTATTCCCACACTTACTATGAGTTATTCCAGATCATATACTTCAAAAGCAAAATTTAATTTCAAAATATGTTGTTGTTGTTGTTTCTTATGGTACTTGCCATGGACAAGTCCGCAGTTGCGAAGACAGCGATTTAAGCCGGTGGGGGAGCGTCTCTTGTTTATATAGAAGCGCCAACTTAGGCCAAGAATACGACTTTGCTACCATCGCATCGCTCATTCGCCTGCACTACCCATTTTTTTATAGGAGGGCACATTCACACATCTCACAGATAGAGCAACGGAAGAACCACCATGCCCAAACCGGAACTCGAACCCAGGAAGCCCAAATCCCGGGGAAGACGAGCTACCCCTGTGTCAGGACGCCGGCATTTCAAAATATTTCTATATTTAATCGAAATTTTAAGATTCACGTTCACACATATGCGCAGAATTCAGTCGTATGGAAAGCATTGTGCTTTTAGACCAGATTGACATCGTCTTAAAACTTTTTTTGGCCAATCACAGTTTCAATCTTAGACAGGTCAGACGATCTCGGGATACGAGGCTTGGTGGCAAGATCAGCAAGGCGCGCCACTTAGTTTTGCAGGTCTTCGGTACGAGTCTCGAAAATAAGAAAAGTTTTTATATATATTCCTTTTTTTTTTAAATTTATTTTAGCTATTTTTCTCCATTATACCCACAGCTACTATGAATAATTTCAAATTATACACTTCAAAAATAAAATTTAATTTCAAAATATTTCTATATTTAATCGAAAATTTAAGAGTCAAGTGCACCCACATGCGCAGAAGAATAGTACAATATTCCTCTAAACCCTATTCAACACTTGTATGAATCGACCCCTAGGCGAATTCAAACTGTATTAAATGACAAAGGCTGTCCTACACCATACTAATAGAAGATTCTTTATAAATCTAAGGGGTTTCCATTATTTTGATAACCACCTGTATATATATTTATATGCTGATAAACCGCTTTGAAATTATTTCATATGGATTCTGAATTGAAATTTCATAATGGAAAGGAAATTTTGTGTAACCTCTACGGTTTTGAGTTGACAAGGCTATTCTGAAGCCGTGAAAAGGCAATGAGTGCATCCAACATTTCTATTCAGCATTTATTAGAACCCGAAAGTATATGATAGGTTATCTTACAAAAAATATATGTGAAAACAATTTAAAATAGTTTAGAGTAACTATACTGTTATAAAAGAACAGGTGGATCTTGTGATCAGAAAACACTCGTTTTCCTCTCATTGATAAACATTTTACCCGCACTTTTCTTTCGTTATATTCTTGATGACAACAGGCTATTGCAATATTATCATAAATTATTTATAATTTAGTCGATTCATTTAGCTATATTTTGGATTCGTTACAACTGGAGCCAACTGGTACGAAATTTGAGGAAAAATTCCATATTTTTATAATTATCTATTAAATGGTTAGTCACATTAAATTATGAATCTATAATCCATAACTAGGATATCAACTAATAATGAAAATCATGGAATTTGAGAAAATTCCATGACGTGTACATTATCTATATAACAGCGAGCAAAACGAATGAACTAAATTCTAAACAGAAAAATTGAACGGCGTCAATTCTAAGCATGATTTTATTAATTATTGTACAACGTGAAAAATATTTAAAATTATTTTAAAATTAATTACTTCAATATTATTTTAACATAATAAATATTATTAAATTTTTTCAATAATAATTTTAAAGAAAATATTTTTTTTAAATAAATTGAGTGAATAATTTAGATGACAGTAGCATCAGCCTGGAATTAAAATATGTCTTTGATTTCGTGACTTCAAGGACACAACTAAAACATTTATTATATGATGTTTTCACCCAATAAAATGCGTGATGTTTTATAATCGATGTTATTTCAGAAAGAAATCATTATTCAAAATATTCTCAAAAACTGTTTAAAAAATAGTTAAGAGTAAATTGATGCGTGGTTGTGCAAAGTCAGTTAGATGCACACTTATGCAAGTATCTTTCTGCGTTTATTTAATTCCATTACCTGACTGCAAAAAAAAATTTGAAAATAATTACTTTGTAAAACATTATTTTGAAAGAGTAAATATAAATATTTTAAATCTTAACTATGCGCATAAGTATTCATAAGCGTAATAAGAATGAAAAGAAAATAAACACAATAATAGAGACAATTTTGGTGTTGAGCCTATTTTATTTTGAGGGTTGAGGGTTTGAAAGAAGATTAAAATTAAATGCTATTGAATGCGCCTATTGATAAGAGTCCAAAATAAATTGTCTTCAAGCAACGATGTTCGGATAAGATGTTTGATGCAATGTTAGAAGGACAGCGATCTCAGCTTTCAGCGAAGTCTCTTCAAAATTAGATTAATATCTTTCATTATAGAAAGACAAAGTCACAAGTAGGGTGACTGCATGCGGTCTTCATGTCCAGTCCGAGTACAGGAAAGTCCATCATCAGGAAACAGTATCACAAATATTTGCAAAGCAATAAAAATGGTCCGCAGTGTAAAAAATATATATATATACAAACAACAAAAAATATGTACAAAAAACTATATACACTATATACACAAATGTCCATGACTGGATTTCTTTTGGAGCTTGAGGAACTTTTGCATTATTTTTTAATTGGGAAGGTTAGAAGAGTAGGTACAAAAGGCGGTTTCTGAATGAGGAAAAGATTTCTTATAATAATTTGGCACTTTTCACAGTTCATAACCGTAAATTGTTCGACTATTTATTTTCTAGTTGCATTTTCTGAAGGTTGAAGAACAGCTATTACTTTTGAATCTTGATAAACGGAGGTCCACAAATGATGATCGAATAATTTTCAAAGATTGCTATTATAGATTTTTAGCTAAAGTATTTATGTATCCATTCATTTCAAGTTAAAAAAATACTTGATGTTTCATAATCCACTCTGCACAGGCAGTAAGTTCGTCTGGTTCAGTCATTTCCAAATGTGCCAGAGGGTCATCGAAAGTTATATACTCGACAAACGGATTGAGAAAAGGGTTTAGGTTTAGATTGGTGGTAGCTGGTTCTGGATGAGGAATGGTTAAAGCTTCGTCTATGCTAAAATTCGAGGCAGATTCTTCCTCGTTAAGTGGCAGAAATTTTTCATCAATGGAGGTCCCAACATCCATTTTGGCATTATTTGGTTTGTGATCTATTGATGTTTGACATCCATTATCTTGTTTTTTAAATTCAGTCATCAGAAAATTTTTCAATATCAAAATATACGAAACAAAGTAAACGCAAGAAATCCAGTCATTCATTACAAAAACTCGATAATAAATCCACATGAATGTGGCCACAGAAGCATATTCTAGCACACCCATTTCAAACAACGGAAAAATGTTATTCTCCAACAAAAATACGTTCTTAAAAGAGCTCAAAATCAAACTCAACACCTCGAGCAGTTTCAAGTATAGAAATGACCAATTTAACAAAGATACTGCTTAAAAGATTCTCACTGTTTAAAATGACATTGTTTCTGTAAAATTTAGCAAACACTGCGATATTGTTTTTATTGTTAAACAATACCAGAAAAAGAAGCGTAATACTCTATTTTAAGCGTTGATATAACTTGTACTGTTATAGAATAAAGCAGTTGTTTATTGTTAAAAGTGAAGATTTAAATATTGTAGAAATAGTCCTTTAGTTTTAAAAATAATATATATTACAAATTTTAAAGTTAACAGACTATATATATTTGTATATATAATTATTTGTTTAAATATTTATTTTGTATATATTTATATAGAAATAATTTAGAGAGTTAACCGATAGCATGCACTTTTGTGATTCAAAATTCCAGTGTGGCAGGGGGGGATAAAGTTAATTCTGCAATATCTCCTTTCCATTTTCCAACATTGCATATTTTTTATATAAATTTTTGACCTATTAACTGTATTCCTAAATGCAAAATAAAAAAAAAATCGTTACAAATTATAATGAGGTTTAAATATGGAATCTCTGATAACGTCTATTACGAGGGAATAATTAAGTGAGTGAGTATTATCCTAGGGTAATATCTCTTCTCTGGATATTTTGCTCCGATACCAGATGCAAACTTTAAAAGCTACGGTTTAAAACTATGCAAATGTAAAATAACTTTATGATCACATATTAAAAAGGATATGATCCTAATTTAAGGAAAGGGATCCTAAATTAAGAACATCGATAAGAAGAAATCAAATTTCCTTTATAAAACCAGCCTCATTTAAATAAAGGAAAATATTAAAATGAAGATTGTGTCCATTTAAAAGCAAAAGACAACAAATAACTGAATCAAAATGTTTAAGACCCAATGAGTCCAGTAAGATACATTCAATTAAAAAAATCAGCAAATTAAACCATCACTGCATAGGTTGCAAGTTGGTGGTGGTTGCTCAAAGAGTAGTTGTTTAGGAGATATTCGATAATACCTAATTCATAATAATGTTAAAATAATATCGCATCGACAATTTAGGGTGGAAAACCAAGTTTCTATAAAAGTTGGAAAGTGTGCAGTTTTTTTTTTTTCTGTCTCAAAGTTCCAATGACCCAAGCAGTTCTGGAAAAACCACTTACAAATACAAGACCAGCCAACATCATGAAGAATACTATCTTTGTAAAATGCGTTCACTGATTTTTCTCATTGTCCGTTTTTTATATCCTTGAATACACACGTGAGAAAGAATCCAAAGGAGAAGAATTTCAAAAACATTTCTAAATAGATCCTTAAGCAAATCCCTAGCATCAGAAATTTAGGCAAAATCTCATGTCTTTCGAATGGGGATTGGAAGGGATCTCCAAGGATCGGAATAACTCATCGCCTTTTTAAACATATTACTCGCAATATACTGTATAGAACGATATAAATATGTGATATCTAAGGTAAAAATTGAAGTAAATTCGTTTTACTGATAACAATACTGTCACAAGCATATGCACAGCCATCATGAGACTGAGTTTTGGAGCCATCCGTGTATATAGGAAATGAGTCGCTGTACAATGAACAGTGTACAAGTCCGTAAACAGAAGAAGGTGATCTAAATATGAAATGAGGAATAGTAAACTATTTTTGATTTTGATGAAAAATAGAATGTCATTTTGATACCAAGATTGTATTCGAAAAGAACTTTTGTTATAAATATAAATATCAAGAAAATTTTTTAGTAATAGCCTCTAAATACGTATTTCCAGATAAGCGATGAAGGATCTGCAGATTTTGAGTGTGAAGCATGACTATAATTTAAAGGCTTTCTCGCTAAAGGATAAGATGTTTTTATAAAACATGGAAATAGCAACAAACACCATCTTAATACACTATATCGGTGCCTTTCTGATTTGTTTGTATCTTTCTTTCTATCTCTTTCCTGATTACTTTGTGTTCACTTCAATGTATTGCTCTCGCCATGAGGAAGAGGAAGTTTTATCGATAGATAAAAATCGTTCGGTTTCCTTAAAATTAATAAGAATAAAATGAATCATCGCTACTCAAAATCGATTTCTTCAAATTTTATTTTGTATATTATACATGTATATAATAACGTTTCGTTTCTTAATTTAAAATAATATAAAATGATGTATTTCTCATCATTGTTTTGAAAAAGATGCAGTTTAAAACTAAAGATAAGAACATTAGAATTCAGTCATCCTGGGCTATTCAGTCAGTAAAGATCCAATCTTTATATGATATTAGTGATATTACAGTCACTAATATATAGCAACTTCAGCTCAGAAGCGAAATTTAAAATAACTAATGATTAACTGATAATTAAAAATTATAAACATAAAAAAAATTCCATAGAGACACAAGTTTTAAGAAATTTTAATTCTTTATCGAAGTAGATATAAATCGTCTGAGAAATATGAAAGAAAAATCGAATAAAAGTTATTAAAAAGCGTGAAAATAATTTGAGAAGATATTTTTAAAGGCATATTAAGTACTAACATTTATATTTAAATAGATATTATTAACATAAACAATTTCAAATACTTACAACAATAATTAGCATTTATATTACAGACATAATTGGTCATTTCATCTTAATTCTATCTCATTGAGATCGTAGGCTTCTTTATGATGATACGTCTCTTCTTTTTCCCAAATGCAGAATGAATACTAAAATTGGGCACTTATATGAATTACAACACCTTAATGCTCCTCCATAAAGAAATAGTTGGCCAAGATAAATATCACCTATAGCAAATTAAGCACGATGTTACTTCTTTGAAAACTTTCTTATCTAATCAATCCTCGAAGTCGATCCAATAAAAGCTGTGAAATTGTTGTCATAGCTTATCTCTCAAACTCTATACGTAATTCCACCGAATCTTACGCAATTTAATATATAGAAATTCAGTTTTTTTAATTAATTTTTCATTTAATCCTCTTCCCTACAACAAACAAATCTGCGCATATTTCTTCAGTCTAGATGACGTCACGTCAATCGTTAATTACGTCACAATAACACAACACCATCCTATGTGGATGGAAGTAATCAGGAAACTTTATGGTGCCAGAAATTTGTGGCGCAGAAAAGGCACTAGCAAAACGTATAATTTCTCTTCTGAATACCAATCTGCATCAAACGCCATACTGCCAAAGTTTTTGGCAATTTGGAACTTTTTCTTTTTTTGCCGAGTTTGAATTTCGATGCTATAGAGCATGAAAAAAAAAAAATTGGATACTAAAGTTTTAAATATAAGAGAGTTCGAAGAATGGCGATAAAAATCTTTGGTAGAAATGCAAATTGTGTTCGAAAATGAAAACTTACTTTCTAAAAGAATAAATAAAACTGCTCAACTTCTTAGTAAGCTTAGTAAAAAAAAATCGTACAAATTTTGGACTCTACACGTATTTAGACACGATACATTTGTTCAGTACGAAGCTGAAGATTTAATCAGACACAATTGTTTTTAAAAATATTTAGAAAAGAAAACATAATAGAACAAAACGAAAGTAGTGAATCCATTTAAAATTCAAGATACAAATTTTAATGCCTTGAAGGTTTCATAAAAATTATAAAATAGTTTTATTTCATTGAGTAAATTAACTCTTAATAGTTAGTTTATTTTGCTGAAAAGATGTTTCATTTATTTGTTTATAGATTTATAATTATTTACAAAAGAGAATTTCAGGCATATATAAATCCCCTTCAGTTCTGAGGTACACATATGTGAAAATGAAAAAAAAAAAAAAAAATGCAGGTACACATATGTGTACCTGCATTTTTTTTTTCATTTTCCTTACCCGATAAAGTAAAATTTTAACGAAAAAATGCATGCAATTCAATATTTATGAATGTAGCTTGCATTTTTCATCAATAAATAACACTAGAATTCGGCATTTTTATTCATATCCATCGCTATTAATTAGAGATTTAAGAAAATGGCGTCGAACAAGGAAACTCAGCAATATAAGTACCATTTTTAACATTTATTACTAAAATAAACTCTTGTATATTTTTTATAAAATACTTAGTGCCCCTTTAAAGTCATTACCAAAGTATTTCTTCTTATCTGTAATAGAAACGGTGAAAATATAAATTTAACTCAGGTACACATACGTGTGTCTTAGGCGTTTTGTGCCCATTTCTAGACTGCTTGCGATCCATTGTGATGTTTATCTTTTGAGCTCTTGTTTTCAAATTTTCCTTGAATATATTGTATATTTTTTTATAATAAATAATTCTTATGTTCTATAATGTAATAAGATATAAATTTAAAAATATTCATTTTTTAACTTTATTAAGAAAATTTTATTTTATAGCTGCCTTGTAGTCAGTCATTTTTATTTCAATCCGGCATCATGTATAGATTATACAGAATTTTATTAGCTATTAATAATTTTTTTACATCAAGCGGCTTTAACTCCAAGAGGAGATTGTTGAACTTCTAAGACAAAGCGATTTTAGGGAGAGCAATGGAATTTTTCATGTATCGAAAATTCTGATAAATGCATTAAAAGAATAGAATGGGATGAATTGGTCACAGACGATAGTAAAATGTGCCTTGTCAGGTTGAAAGATAGTAAATCCGTGACTCTTATTCACGTGTATTGGTAATAAGCCAATCGGAACAGATAGAAAACAGTCAAAATAACTGAAACAAAAAGCTAATGTAAAATAATCTGCTATTGTAAAAGCATACAATATGCATATGGGAAGCATCGAACATCATTTTGTGTATTACCGGTGTGCAGTTAGGAAAAAAAATGGGCAACAAGATTGTACTTTAAAATTATAGAACTGAAAATTGTTTGATCCACAAATATTTTTTTCCACGAACAACTGAAATGTAAAAAAGATAAAAGATCTTGAAATCAAATTTTTAAACCAGTTTTAAAATGGTCAAGTTTGAAGAGAATAATAAATAACCTAGAATCTGAACGTAGATAAAACATTAAATAATTCAATTTTTTTCTATTAATATATTTTATTTCTTTTCAAATGATAACTTTCTTAAGGTATTGTTTAAATTTATCAATATATGTTATATATAAAATAATGTTTTAAGAATTCAACAATAAAATAACAACTTTATGAACATTAAAAATTTTATTTGCATTTTTTTTTAGAAATTCAGTTCTTGATGCATTACATAAATAAGCTTAGCGTTGAATTAGTACAACCCGTATTATTTTTAAAAAATTTTGAAGCAATGAAACACTATGAAGAATTTTCTTGAAACAGATCGTGTAATATGTTAATATAAACAGGTGTCTAATATCTTTACAAGAAAAGCATACATACACCGAAACACGATTCATTCTAAAAATGACAATTAAAACAATGCTATTAACGTATTGGAAATTACACGTATGTTAATTCATCAAATTACTAATTTTGTTGAATAAAATTTCGATAAATCAAAACTGTGTTACCTGTTTTTTTTTCTATTCACTTGAAAGACCTATGGAATATACTAAAATAAGCTGTAAACAATCAAAATTTATTTAAAAAAAACTGTTTCTCATAAGATACTTTATCACATATTATTCCTAACATAATTCATGACAAGGCATTTAACATGTTATTATAAATCCTAATATTTGGAAATTTAAATTCCTTTAACAAAACGGAAATGTTAATTGGAAGAATTGAAGGAATTTTAAATTCAGTAACTGAAGCTGAAAGGAAGTAGGGGAAAGTTGAAATTTATGTGTCATCGATAAATTATTTCTCAAATACATAAGGGCCTGGCGTCCTGGCCTAGGAGAAATGCGTCTTCCCCTTGATCTGACCGTCCCAGATTCGAGTCATGGTTCGGGCATGGTTGTTCTTCATTTCGTGTTTTATCTGCGAGGTGTGTGAATGAGCCTCCCTGTAAAAAGAGGTTGTGAAATTGAGTGTGTGAGTGTAAACTTCAAACAAGCTAGAAGTTAAGACTTCTGCCCTCGGTTGCCCAGGGTTCTTTACTCTCAGAAGCTATTGCACCTCTTTTCTGTGGTGACGTGGACATGTCATCATCATCAATCGTATAGGGCATATTTTTGTGTTTACATTTCTTCAAGCAACCACTTCTCAATTTCCAAAATCTTTTAATTATCTCTCCAAAATACATTTATCAATGCAAAATATAAATTTACTAAAGAAAACATTCAAATGTTCTAAAATAAGTTAGCTTAATATTTTTTAGGAGTCTTAAATAGTAAGTAATTTTTATAAGTAAGTAAGTAATATTTAAGGAGTTCTTAAAGAGCAAAAACTAATGGAAAATTTAATATAACCACATTAAAAATTTTTTTCAGTTTTGAACATCTTTCAATCAAAATGGCTTCAAATTTTCAATTTGAAGCAAAATAGGCGACAGCAAATAAAGGTATTCGGCAAATATTTTCACGCGCATTTGAATAAAATCAGCAAACGAATCAACCTACCCCTCCCGACATATAAAGCGAACCATTTATAACTTTTGGCCTTTGAAAGATTCTTATTTTAAGGTAGTAAACTATATTGAAAGCAGTTTTTTTTGTAAAATTTTGATTTTTTAAAAATTTAATATTCTTTATATTTAAAAAAATATGAAAAACCATTTGAATTTTGTTTTTAGGTCTATTTTTATATTTCCTTTTATATAGGTTTCAATACTATCTTTATATGCGATTTTCTCAAATTCTAATCTCTGGTAGAATTTTCTTTCAAAAAAACCTCATCAATAAAGTTCTAATTTCATTTTTTTAAATTCAAATTCGGTATAACAACTTTTCAGTATGTTCTGTAGTTTCTTGAGTTAAAGAATAAGTAATTTATTATTTAGAAATATTTTATAATTGTTTCAATGCAACCAAATGTGTAAAAAGGGAAAATTTCTCGTAATTTATCAGTCGAACCCGATTGTTTAAAAAATATCTAGAAGTGCAGGTTATTTTTTAGTTCAGGAACTAGATATTATATTTTTAAAGCTATTTGCAAAATTTAAGCAAAATATTTAAAAAACTTCTAAACCAGAAAATTTTCTTTAATACCTCTTTTTAACCCCCCCCCCGCCTCCAAAAAAAAACAAAAAAAAAACTACTTTTTTCTAACAGAAAAAACTTTTTCCCTTTAACAGGAATAATTTGGTATCATAAATCCTTTTGAACCTTTTGTTATGTAACAATTGAAAAATATAACCATTTTTCAAAAATAACCATTAGCTATTTTCAAAAAAAGTCATTCCGAACGTATTCATATAAATTCTCACTTTAGTATAAAATTATATTATAAGTGACATGACATTAGATGCTTTTGTTTAATTTTCTATTTCCTTAAAGTTTCAACTATTTATGTACTTCCAAAATGAAAGATTTTTTTAAAATAGTTATCTAAAAATATAAATATCCAAAAAAAAAAAAAAAAAATGTTTTACTGAAACTGATTATGTGGCTCAAAACACAAGTTAAGCCATTGAAATTATTTTAAGAATAAAAAAATCTAATGAAATATTGAATATGTGCATGATCATCTGTAATACATAAACATCGGGTAAAATGAAATTTAATGGTTTTTGAGTATTTATATTAATACTCTAGCAGAAATTTTAGGAAATTAAGGAGAAATTTTGAAAGATGTAATTTTTACAATACTTTGAGTTTTATAATTGAAAATTTTTAGTAATGGGCCATCTATAGTTATCTTTACAAGAATTTATCTGAGAGTATTGAAAATTATATTTTTTAAGAAATTTTAAAATATAAAAATACATACTTATTCAAACTCCTTATTTATAAATGTGTTTTGATATCAGTGGTGTAAGGCATCCATTTATTATATCTATATAAGACATATTTTAAGATTTTTATGCCTATATTCTTCCATTTGAACTTTACTACAGGTCATTAAAATTAGAATATGTTTTGTAATTACTAGTTCAAAATATCTAGTGTGTAATTCTATGAAGTAGTTAACATTCATAGTTTTGATCATTTCTAGTTCCAGTTCTAACAGTCTGCCCTGTAGTGAATTCCGAACAACGTTTGTATCGTGATTACACAATTTACAGTTAATACACCATCTAACAGATTTTAATCATTTTAAAGGTTTTACATTAATTTAACATAATATATTTAGGTAGGAATTTGTTTGTAAATTGTCCCATTAGCTGTGCTTGATACAACAAAAATGATGCAAAAATGGTTGAAACATTATGTGAGGTAGAATGTTTGACCTACTCAACCAAATATGGTAGAAAGTTAGTCTTTAAATAGTATATGATTTTTAAATTTTCTAAAATTAAATTTTAAGTTAATAGAAAATATAAAGTTTTTCATTAACATTTTCTAAGTATATTGCTTGCAGAAAAGCTATTTTCACATCAATTTAATGTTTAAAAAATATTCTTTTCATTAATACCAATTTTTTTCCCTTTTCTATCGTTCAAATCTTATATTTTGCAATAAGATTTTTTTGTCTTATTTTTTGTGTTTATACAAGAAGAAATTGCAACTATATTAAACACTTATTGGGTTTCTCCTTATTTTTACGACAATAAATTGCCAAAAAATGTAAATATTCGTCAAAAAATTTCAAATCGAATATGACGAACTTGAGTAAATTAAAATTTGCTAAGCAAATATTGAAATGTACAAACTTGGCGAAATCTTATAATCCTAAATATAATGAAGCTTGGCGAGTTTGGCTTAATCTGATATCCGTTATGTAAACCCTAGGAGAATACGATAAAAAAAAAGTAAATATTTTTGTGTTCATATTATAATTGCTGAAAATTAAAGTTAATTTGTAGTTTTAAAAAGCACGAATCAATCCTAAATTATTAAAACTTGTTGTGACGGTTAATTCTTTGAATAAAGGTTTCAGTTACTTTTAAAACTTTACTTTTGTTCAGAAAATGCAGATTATTGAAATTTAAGCATCATTAAAGCACATTCATTCCACAATAGCTCTCCAATCAAAGTATAAAACAAATAAAAATTTTATAACAAGAATTTTATTAGAAAAAAAAACTCAGTTGGTCTTTCCCTGATAAACAGCTATTTTTAACAAGTACTATTTCCTTATTCGTTATTACTTTTACATATCTGCATTTTCATGATAAATTTGTTTTCTTTTTTATTAAAATACTATAACATAAACCTGATCCTTCATATCAGGCCTTTGTTTTGTTTAATAAGGTTTCTGTAACTGATAAGACAATTTGTTTTTGATTATAATGTTTGACAGAATGTTAAATAAATCAAATTAGGATATGAAGAAACTTTTGGATTAGCTCTCTTAGTTTAAATTGATTAAAATTCCTCTTAGTCAAGATTTTTAATACTCTCCATTTCATAGCTCTGTTGATACAATCCTATTGCATAGAATTAGTTCTAATATTCAATAGATCATGGAAAGTACTCAGCTTTGAGTCTTGCACTAGCATATTATCACTCCACAAGGATCTGAATGTTTAAGATTGGTCTTATAGCATTATATATATAAATATATATATATATATATATACGTTATATGCTAAAGCCTCTCCGAAATTTTCTTTTTTAAACAAAAAATCATTTAAGACAGTATTTAAAATTGAGAATTATACATTTGTACTGGCCTCTTTTGGCCACTAGATTTTGATAGTAAAAATTTGCCTTTAATATTAGCATTTCTGTTTGATTACGTATTAATATGGAATGAATTTATTTGATATTTCACATTTTTGTATCATAAGATTGAAATAATATTAATTTTATGTTATCACTTATACGGTAAATGACGCACGAGCTAATTAAAAATGTCCATACAATGAAATTAAGCGGAATAAAAGTGCTGTGTTGGAGTACATATTTAAAGAGACCATTTTTTTAAAATTTATGTTGGAATTTGAAAAACAAGAGAGAACTGTAGGCTATCTTATAGAAAATATCAGTAAGAATTATTTAAGATTATGAGAAATAGGTGGATTATGTACCGGAGAATAGTCATTTTTCCCTTGTTAATATACATTTTATCCAAAATTCTCACCCATTATATTCTTGAGGGCCATAGGCTATTGCAATGTCATCATAAAATAATTATAATATAATAGGTTATTTTAGTTCAATTTTAATTCTTCACAACTGAAGCAAGCAGCTAATGAATTTGATTAAAATTTCTATACTTTCGAAATTAAATGATTAGTCTAATTAAATTATGATTTTTTACAATAATGAATAAGGTATCCGCTAATAATGAAATTGAAAAATGTTCCCTACATATACATTATATATTTATCTATATATATATATATATATATATATATATATATATATATATATATATATATATACAAGAAAAACAATTAAACTAATCCCCAGCCTCAAAGTGTAAACTCGATTTTATACAATTAGAGTTCTGCATTAAAAATACTGGTCTCTAGATATGTCATGGAGTACTTTTTTTATCATCCTCTATTTCTGAGAGAAATTGAAAACGCTTCATTGTACAGACTCTAAAGAAAAAGTACACGACAGAGTGCCTCAGCTACAATCAGAGAAACGACTTCAATAATTTTTCTTTCATATAAATGCTCATTCATTCTAGATACGTCATTAGCGGTCATCTATTCCCTCCATTCCTCGCCACTTAGAAAGATATTTCAAATTAAAAATTTGATAGAGTCCTCGTCCGCCATGAGCAAATTTCTGAAATTTTCGTTGCCACCCTTAGGGTTTCGTCGTTTGGAAGAATAGCTTACAAATCTGTAAGCTCTATCATTCCTATGGCAGCATAATTTAAAATAAAACTTTTTTTAAAACTTTTACTTATATTATTAAAATTATTATTTGATTGTACATTTGTTGTGATAAGAGGCAGCTCATAAAAGTGGAATCACAGGATTCATTTTTTCTTACTATTTCTAATACCTTCTAACTTAATCAACGATGATTAAGTTAGAAGTACTTGCTGGAAGGTGAAAACAATCAATTGACAAATAATAATTTTCCAAAATCAGTCAATCGTTGTAGTTAGAGATAAAGATGAGTAAATGACTTATGATTTGCATCCACAGTCATTAGCTTTTAGATGAAATAAAAAAATGGGAAATCAATGCATTCAATAATATTTTTAGTGCTTGCAACTGGGGAAATCTGCCAAATTGTCTCTAGATGGGGATTGAAGAGTGAAATAATGTTTTTGAGATTTCTCTCGTAAATAGGAAATGGTTATGAGAATGGGATTACAGACGACTTATTTGGGTATCATTCACTTTCATACGAAATCAAAGTTGGTAAAATCAGTATGCAATGGTTTTTCGGGCTTGCCAAATGTTTGAAAATATAAATGGAGGGAGAATATTGGGTCGTTTTAAGTGCCTATTTAATTCCCTTTTGCACAAATTAAAGCACAAATGGAAAATTTCGCACAATGTTTCGTTAAAAGCCCATTTTAATAGGAAGCTAGCAGAAAAAAAATCAGAAAGAAGTATGAATATATTAAATACTAGCCACCTTTGGCGACCAGCCGGTTCGCCAATCTTAATGTTCGTTAAAATTTTAATAATTAAATATTTTATGCAATTTCTACTTTAATAGCTTCTTCATCAAAATATTTTAAAACTTCAAATTTTGATTATCATATAATTCATTCATAATATTATAAAGGCCTTCAGTCATAACGTAATATGTATCTCTCTCATTTTCTGTTAGCACCCGTAGAATTTATGCTTTAAATTAAAGTGGAAAGAATTTATCTTCAATTAATATAATAATATTGTTTACTGAAACAAAGCATTTTTTTATAATCTGATTACTGAAAACAGAGTCACTCAGCGTTTAAACTTTATGGGTACTAAAGAATATCTTTTTAAATTTATGTAATATCTCAAGAGTTGGTCAACAAAATTTTCTTAGATTCATTATGAGCATATCGATTCATTAACAATGTTTAAATTTAAATGCATCAAACACTAAGAAAATAAAACGAATCGTTTAAAATAAATGGTTGAAAACAGGTTTTAAAAAAACTACTTAAAAAACGATGTACTTAAAACTATAAGCATATACAAAAAATATATAACTAACATAAATACAATTTACTTACAAAAGCATGCAACTAACCCAAAAATAATTTAAATCATCCATTATTAACGTTGTCATGGCAACAATCAGAACAGAATGCGCATGCGTGAATTTTCTTCGCCGGTTACGTAACGCAAATACGTGATTTTTTCTACGCCAGTTGGGGTAACGCTATGCGGATTAGGAATTTTTAATTTCCTTTATTCTGTTTTATTTTAATTCAAAAGTACTTCAGAATGAATCTGAAAGATTGATTCATTAACAATGTTTAATTTTAAATGCATCAAACATTAAGAAAATAAACAGAACCGATTGAAATAATCCGCCGAAAAATTTTAACCCTAGCCTCATTACTGTTGGGAGAAAAAAAAACTGAAGCCTTTCTCGTTTGGCGCTGGGGATAATGGAAGATTGTTTTGGCGGAAAAGTTGGCGGTGGGAAAAATGGAAGATTTTTTTGGCGGGAAAGTTAGTTTTTAATTAATAATTAAAATTCTAATTAAAAATTCGAAAAAAGAAACCCCAGGTGCACATTCCCAACCTCCAAGGTATACATGTACCAAATTTGGTAGCTGTATGTCAAACGGTCTGGCCTGTAGAGCGCCAACACACACACACACACACACACACACACACACACACACACACACACACACACACACACACACACACACATTGAGCTTTATTATAAGTATAGATATAGATATAGATGAAAGCAACAAGAGCAAACGGCCATTTTTAAGTTGAAAATTATTGCAGAAAGTTACGTATAATATTTGATATGTGATTGTTGTACAAAGAAACTGTAAAACTCCCTATGTGCTACGTGATACGTCTCTGACTACTTCACTCTTAGCAGAGAGAATTTCCACAGATTTCCTGAAAAATTAACATTTTTAACAACTTTCACTCACCTTCATTCATATCATGTATGTGAGGGGGAAATTCGGTCATTCTTTTTTCATTCAATTCCCTGTGTTCCGGAAGATTGAATTTTTATACGCTTATGTAATTCCAATGAAAATAATCTGATTAACTTTTTCTAAGCATAGTTATCAGTTAGTCATTAATTAATTTAAAAATTGGTTTCCCACCAGTGGTGCCATCTGATAGTGTATTTTAAAAACAAAATATATCAAGATTAAAAACCAGAAGATAATTAAAATATATGTTTTCGACTTACTGCATTATTAAGAATGTGCTTTAAAATATTTAAAAATTGATTACTTCAATATTCATTTAATTTGATAAATATTATTAAATTAGATTGAAAATAATTTTAAAGAAATTATTATTTTTAAATAAATTGTGATAATATTTTATATGGCAATAACATCAGTCTGGAAATAAAATATGCCCTTGATATCGTGACATCAGGGAGTCAACTAAATCGTTTATACTATTATGTTTGCATCCAATTAAATGCGCCATTTTTTATAATCGATGTTATTTCAGAAAGAATTATTCAAAATTTTCCCCAAATCTCTTTAAAAAGTAGCTAAGTGTAAATTGATGTGCGGTTATGTAAAATAAGTTAAATGCACTCTTATGCAAGTATTTTCCTACAAATTAGTTGCATTTATTTAATTTTGTTAGATAATTATCATAAAAAAGTAATATAAAAATAAATATAAAGTAAAGCTATATTTTGAAAGAGTAAATACAAGTATATTAAATTTTAAATGCGCCTAACTCTTCTTAACCGCAGCCTTTTCCGCGAAGATACCATTAAAAATAAAACAAAATAATACTATTTATTCAAATTATGAATGTGACATCAGAAATATAATTTATAGAATAATTTAAATTCTGAATTCAAATAATAATTTACCTAACTATGAAATCTGAAAAGAAAATAAACACAGTAATAGAGACAATTTTGGTGTTGAGACTATTTTATTTTGAGGGTTGATGGTTTGAAACAAAATTAAAATTAAATGCTATTGAATGCGCCTATTGATAAGAGTCCAAAATGAATTGTCTTCAAGCAACGATGTTCGGATAAGATGTTTGATGCAATGTTAGAAGGACAGCGATCTCAGCTTTCAGCAAAATCTCTTCAAAATTCGATGAATTTCTTACATTATACAATAGATAGACGAAGTCACAAGTAGGGTGACCGCATGCGGTCTTCATGTCAAGTCCGAGTACTGAAAAGTCCATCATCAGGAAACAGTATCACAAGTGTATCATAAAAGCAATAAAAATGGTCCGCAGCGTAAAAATATATATATACAAACAACAAAAAATATGTACAAAAAACTATATACAGTATATACACAAATGTCCATGACTGGATTTCTTTTGGAGCTTGAGGAACTTTGCTTTATTTTTGAATCCGGAAGGTTAGAAGATTAGGTACAAAAGGCTGTTCTGAATGAGGAGATTTCAGGCATTTTCCACAGTTCATAACCGTAGATTGTTCGACTATTTTTTTTCTAGTTGCATTTTCTGAAGGTTGAAAAACAGCTATTACTTTTGAATGTTGATAAACAGAGGTCCACAAAGGATGATCAAATAATTTTCAAAGATTGCTATTGTAGATTGTTTGCTGAAGTTTTTATATATGCATTCATTTCAAGATTAAAAAAATGCTTGGTGTTTCATAATCCACTCTGCACAGGCGGTAAGTTCGTCTGGTTCAGTCATTTCCAAATGTGCCAGAGGGTCATCAAAAGTTAGATACTCGAAAAAAGGATTGAGGAATGGGTTTAGGGTGATTGTGGTGGTAGCTGGTTCTGGTTGAGGAAGGATTAAAGCTTCGTCTATGTTAGAATTCGAGTCAGATTCTTCCTCGTTAAGTGGCAGAAATGTTTCATCAACGGAGGTCCCAACATCCATTTTGGCATTATTTGGTTTGTGATCCATTGATGTTTGACATCCATTATCTTGTTTTTTAAATTCATTCATCAGAAAGTTTTTCAATATCAAAATATATGGAATAAAGTAAACGCAAGAAATCCATTCATTCATTACAAAAACTCGAAAATAAATCCACATGAATGTGCCCACAGAAACATATTCCAGCACACCCATTTCTCACTACGGGAAAAATGTTATTTATCAATAAAAATACGTTCTTAAAAGAGCTCAAAATCAAACTCAACACCTCAAGCAGTTTCAAATATAAAAATGGCCCTTTTAACAAAGATACTGCTTAAAAGATTCTCACTGTTTAAATTATATTGTTTCTGTAAAGTTAAGTAAACACTGCGATATTATTTTTATTGTTACACAATACCATAAAACAAAGCGTAATACTCTATTTTAATTGATTTTGTAACTTGTTCTGTTGTTGAATAAAACAATTGTTTATTGTTAAAAATGAAGATTTAATTTTTACAGAAATAGCAGGTTAATTAAAAAATTCAAATATATAACAAATTTTATTATAATTATAATTTTTAATTTATATATATATATATATATATATATATATATATATATATATATATATATATATATATATATATATATATATATATATACACAAATAATTTAGAGATTTAACAGATGGCATGCACTTTTGTGATCCAAAATTCCAGTCAGTGAGGGCAGATGGGGAGGGGGACAAACTGATATTTCCTTTCCATTTCTGGACATTGCATTATTTTTAATAGAAATCTGTGACTCATTAGGTGTATTCCTAAATGCGAAATAAGAAAAAAATCAGTGAGGTGAGAGTGTGCGATGTCATTTTATTAATACCCTTCAATATTTATATGAACCCATTTGGGATAGTTGAATGATTCGACAAATTCCTGTACGCAAACACAAATTCTGCATCTAGCACATGAATAGCAGATTTGAAATAAAATATTGGAATGATTTTAAACATTTTTATTTACTGAATGACTCGCGATAAAATGTAGAAATTCTATTCATTAAAATCACGCAATCAACAACTTATAGCAAAATTTCCAGGGAAGAACGTCATCCTCATTATCAGACAAAATTTTGTAAACTCAGTCCTAAAATGTCTCGTGTTGCATTAAAACGGGATTTCATATAATTAAATTAAGGAACAGAAAAGTTAAAATACCTTCTCGCCAGTTCTATATTTTGACATTTCTTATATTTTTGATCAAATAGTGGCTGCCTTCGGCTCCCTGCTTTTTTATTGGAAATATTGTGTGTGCTTAGTATTAATGACATCTCTTTTGTATTATTGCTTGTTTAGGGGTTTAGAATTTTACACTCTTGCCTAGTTTCACGCCATTTTTATAATGAATATTCAATTTATAATCCTTTGATCTTTAAATCGGATTCATACCTGTTTGTCCATTTTGGGAAACGGGAAAAAGAAAGACGAATAACAAAATCGAACTAGGACGAAGACTACATAACCGGATCTTTGAAGTATTTAAAAAAGTTTTTCCGGAACATGTCAGAAAATATTAGTTTGGATTCGAAGCCAAACAATATCATAGTGGACTTTTATTGACGCTTATGCTACTGAGCCATCACTTTTTGATGTCTTATGTGAAAATACGCTTATAGCACATAAAATGATAACCTACGATTGCTAATAATTTTACAGGCCACCTTTGTTTCACTTTGCATTCATTTTCTACAAAATCCGAAAGATTTCTTTTCTAATATATCGAAATCATTGTTGCTTATTTAATAATATTTATGTTTACTACGTTTGCTTCTTTCGGGTTCAAATTTGGATAACTTTTTTCGTAGCCCTTTTTTAATATCGGCTTATTGAGTAGCCACCTTGCATTTATCTTTGGAAGAAGAAAAGGATTGATGAAAAGTTTCAAGACTCTCAAAAACCGATAAATATTCTGAAGATTTGCTAGTTCCCATTTTGTTGTTCCTTGGGTAAGGTTGAAGACTGATTTTGTAAATTATAGAAAATGTCTGTATATTTTCGAACCTGAAAGGTAATGCAATTTATTAATGTCCATTGTATTGCTGAATGTTTTAAATGTACCGAAGTCTTCAGTACTAGCAGGTACCATTTTAAAAACCTGTTCACTATAGATGCTGGACTAAATGATAATGGGTAAGCTGTGTGTTTTTTTTCCCGAGTTCACATGAATATAATAAAGAAATAAGAGTATTTTATTTATTGAAGATTCGAACACTTTTTTGACTGAAATATCCATTCTCAATATATTTTTTTCCGAACAGGTTTATTGCTGTTAATACTTAGAACTTAATTTTAAAAGTGTAGCACAATTTATATAATTATTGAGTAAACCATGACTAGTGTCATTTAAGAAAATGAAAGGAATCAATTTAAAGTGTGATTTTTCATTAGCTTTATGGAATTTAATTTCTATAAAGTATAGTAATATTAAATAGCTTAAATTTTTGTTGTAATTAGTTTCTGGAATCGGGTAATTTAACTGAAAATACGACAATAGTATTCTACTATGAGAAAATCGGGCGTTTGTTTTTCTAAGGAATATTTAATTCAAAATGGTATCAGAAACGGAGAATGTTCGTGATTCATCTTATAAATAAGTGTACAAAAAATTCATATAATAGAAAATTTTAGAACTTCCTTTTTACAAAAAATAACACATATGGAAAAAATAAAAAACTTGACAGAATTCTTAGTTTTTATGAAACGGAAGAAATCTGAATGGAAAATAAATAAAAAATCATTCAAACTAGTTTTGTGTAGAACTTTTTTTGAAGTTAACGAATTCTTCCAAATGCCTACTTTCTATTAAAGAAATAATTTATTTTCATGACTTAGAATATGATTAGATTAAAAAATGAGCATAATTCAGTTCATCATTTCACCATTGTCCTAATAGTTTTTCTTGATCATTTAACTTTTTAGTGAATAATTTGTATTCTTTTCAAAGTTAAAAAAATCTATAGCGTCGCAGATAGTGGTAGTTTCACTTCTATTCAAAATTACTTTGCTTTGGCACATTATTGCCTCTCGTTCAATACAAGTGTAAAAAAAGTGCACTGTAAAATACTCCTGAACTTAGATAAAACGCATTCCAAGTCTTTTGAATTTCGAATACATTTGTTTTTTGAGCAAAATAAAAACTGTTGTATTTCTTTCGCAAGATAAAATGAGCAATAATGATGGGTTCTTGTATCAGGGATTTGATATCCACCAGCATCCAAATGAATTTGCTTGTGGCAGCCTAGTATCAAAATGATATAAAATTGGCAAGGCAACGTTTCCCTTAATAAAAAATGATTTAGGTGACAATTATCTGTATTTTTACTACTAATAAAGATAAAAATAATTAGAAAACTGAATTAGTATTACAGAATATAAGAGTTGTTACTATTTTTTAAAACTAAATTTGAAAAAATGAGAGACTGAAAAAATTTCGTATCAATGAAAAGATTTGATTTCGTATAAAAATAGGTTTATTGTCGTATGTTCCAGAATGGTCGAAGAAATTTTTTCATTAGTAGAAATTCGGGCATAAATTTAAATTTTAATTAAAAATCTAAAATTTTTGGGGGAAAGGAATCTTTTTGTGAATGCCACTCCTCAGAAAGTTACTATTAGCCAAATTGAATAGTTTCGGGTCCAAATGCCTGCACGAAGAGTATTACATTCAGTGCTTAATGAGCGTCATCAAACCTCGCAATTAGTGGAAAGCTTGCTGGCCTATTTGAAAAATTTCTTAAAAAAAGCAGCATGATGTAGGAAGTAAATTTTGATAGTCCCTGCCTCTAATAGCAAGGAACTATTAATACGTTGTATGCCATAGGGATTAGAGGTGACAGATATTCGACTTGGCTGTGATGCTATGACTGGCATGAAGAGGTTTCTTGAGAGACAAGATTTGAAAGAATATCAATATTTATAAATTTTTACCATTTACCGTCGTTAATACAAATGTGTGGAAACAAAGTAATGCTGTATAAAACATATCAAAAAGTTTTGTTTATATATAAAATATAAACCCATGATTTTTTGCATTTGCACTCTACATTTGCTTTATTTTTTAACAGAAGGTTCTGCAAAACCGTCGCAAAGCTCTAATTTCGTGTTGTAGTTTTCTTAAAATGCTTAGAATGGAAGAAATAGAAATCTCAATTACATTACTATAACATTTTGTAAACATATTCAAAGCCGTCGGCGTCACCGATGACTCTTGTGCAATAAAATATTATTACCACAGCTTACTTGTTGTAAATAATATTTCAAAGTAACATTTATCGCATAAAAAAGCTCACTGTGCTGCCATAGGAAAACCCTGTAAAACTAGTAACGATTTCAAAGTGCTAAAGAGAAACTTTTTAAATGTAATGTGAGAAAATATTTGTAGTAATGCCAATGAAAGTTATTTCCTTCATCTTACGTAAAATGTTATTAAACGCATAGGACTGTAACATCTGTATGTTAGGGCAAGATCATGTTTTCTGCCATGCTGTGAGATCTTCGCATATTGATATTTTATTGCGTTTTTAACATACTTTGCATTCTCCTTTGATGCAGCTTGGTCAGCTCTAGCCCTTGTGCAATGAAAAATTATTCATTCATTCTGTTACATTATCTATGTAATTGTAAAGCTAAATAAAGCAACTCAAGGATGAATTTACTACTGTAAACAGTGGCTTGGTGGTCTAGATAAGAGACGCAGTGAAATTCCGCTTTGTCAAGTATAATTCGTTCCCGAGTTTTATTCGTAATGCGAAATAATCGTGAAGCAAAAAAAATGTTTTGATATGAATCAATATAAAATTATATGTCCCAATTCGAAAAAAATGGAAGAAAAAAATTCTTTTGCAGTTTGTTTATAATTTGTGTAAATATTACAAATCACATTTTCTCTTGCAGCTCATCATTCCGCAATAAGGTAACTTCAAGGTGTCGCTTCTACTTCACACTTTATTTTTATACCCAACTCCCCTTATGTGATGGATTAATATATCGAAGTTATCGTCGCTGCCAAGTGTCGTCCTTTCGATTTCTTTTTGAAAATACAAGACTGGATCCAAGCTGGTTTCGGAAAAGATCCCCATCTGAATCGCACCACACTGAACCAAGCCATTTTTAGATGGAAGAGGAAGATATTTTCTTTTGGATTTCCCACTCTATCGCATTCGACTGACCAGGTATGTCTACAAAATTGTGGCATCTCACCCGCTTAGAGATTACATGCATCGAATATTCAGAAATTATAAATGTTTCTTCCCTATTCTTTCAAAATACTAGAGGTTTAGATTTTGTTGACTTCCAAGAATTTACAAATCGAGAAAATTTAATTCCAATCAGGATCATTTTCAAAGAACACGAAAGGCAATTTGAATACGGAGCAATCGAATTATTTCAGAAATGAATGAACCGCAGAGCAAGAGTAACCTGGCAATAATTACAATTCCCTGAAGATGAAACCGAAATTTATTTTTTCGATACAATAATTATTATTAAAATCATTAAAGTGAATTTTCCAAAATCACACAAAATGTTGTTCAGTTTTATTCTAGTATTTTTCGCTATTTTTTTCTTATTTAGCGATCAAATACCCTCTAAATATGGATTCTTCATAAAGGGCTTTCATTTAAATCACGGTATAGTTTCATTTCGGTATATTTCTAATTAATATTGAAAATTTCCACGAGCTTTTTTCCAATTCCTGTAGTTTCTACCTAATATTCAAACGTGATCTAGTTTTGCTGATTATATGTTATTCCAACTTTTGCTTATGAATTGTGATATGGAAAATCGCGGATTGAGTAGTAAAAATTAAATTTTTCATCTGGAGAAATTTACTGGCAAACTAAGTTTAAATACTTAATCGGAAGGTGAATTTTGGTGGTGTTGCGCTTAAAATTGAATTTTACAGTTGATACTTGATGTTAGGGCCAAAGCAGAATTTTATCGAATCCAAGATAAATTCTTTGTAAGAAAAGGAATAAAATGTTGGTACATATTTTAAAACTCAAAGCGTTAAGACTATTCATTTCCTGCACTATAGAAATGAAGAATTTCAAATTTTCTGTTTAGGGAAATGATTTAGTGTTGAATGCTTAAGAAAATTTCGAGAATTCGAGGTTAAAATATGTGTGATGAAAACGAAACTTTTATTCTGGATGGTAAAAATGTAAAAGTAAGTTGGAAAAGATTTTTTTTAATTTTGAAAATACTTTTGCCATTCTTTTTTTTTTTGAAATGATAAATTTATATGTGTGATAAAGCAATTTCTCCAATTCTGTTCTATTGAAATTCTAACTGATTTCACTAACATTTCATAGGATATTAAATGGCATTACTTTGTAGTAGGTGTTATTGAGTATGAATGAAGTACTTTTCGTTAATTGGTATTTTGATTCCCTGGTGAATATTGAAATTGCCGATCGTTACCTTCAACATTCTCTTGCTGTTCAAACTAATTCTTTCCTTTAAATTTTCTTTAATGGCACACTATTGTTTCACATTAAAATGAAATTCCTTGAATTCCATTTTATTAGCAGTGGAGGTTCCCCAATTTATTCTGACATTCGTGTAGGCTTATAATAATGGAAAAAAATCTAAATTGCGTATAATTAACATATTTAATAAATTAACATATTTGATATTTTTATATATTATATTTAGTGCTATTTGGTTAGTATTACCCGCTTTCATATCGTTGAGTTTGTCTTTATTCACTCAAATTATGAATTCTCGGACATACTGATACTTGAAATTATTTGTTTTAACATTTCAGTGGAGGTGTACTTTTATCGTTTTCCGCCTGAAAGTTACTTCGTTAGATTAACGTAAAAATTCAAAATGTTATTAGCTGAAATTTAAAAAAATATTTTCAGTTTTGTATCCATCAAGTGCCACTAATATCTGAAAAAATTTCAGTTCGTATATTGTAAAGTGTAATGTAAAGAAATGCCAAGGAAAATGTTAATAATAGGGCTCCATGCTTTACGTCAGATTCATGCATCCGAATTGGTATCTTCAAATTTAAGAATCGAACCATTCGTGCATTATCCAAAACAAACAGCACTTTACATTATGAATAAATCAAATTTTAATTAATTTGATTGCAATGAATCGAATTTTTCTGAATTTAGAGACATAATCGGGAATGGGTAGAGATCAGATTTGGACAAGCTGGTATTGTACTTTGAGAGAAATCTGATATTAAAATTCTTAAATTGTCAGGGAAAGCAGTACGGAATGCACGAAATATTTTTATAGAATTTCGAAAGTTAATAATTTTTTCATTCGCAAATGACGAATCCTGTTTTATTTACTATATCCCTGCTTTAATAAATATGTGGCTCATCAAAACCATCATAAAGAAACCTTGGGTTCGGTATTTTTTAAATTCGGTTTTTGTGTTAATTTCAATGAAAATATTTGATCTCCTTGACGCAATGAGGGGTATTGTCGTATGTTTTGTTCTCAGTTTGAAATGCAATATGCAAATGAGATTTGCCTAGTGATGTAAATTTTTCACGTCTCGTGTTATGCGTATATATATTGCGAAGAAGAGAATTAATGTTCTTTATTTGGGTATTGTGTGTGAAGCCTAATCTCTGCAGTGGCGCATTATGCAGTGAATGGACTAGGCGATGAATACAACATAATCGAATGTGGAAATGGTCAATGGGTAATATGCAAGCGTAGTAAGTCATTTCGAAATCGATTGTGTTGTAGAACAGAAATGATTCACTCGTCCGGTTTTCGGATGATGTATGTAAAGTTGAGAATCGGAAATTTATGGAGTTACCGGCGTGAGTAATTATGTGTGTGAGGGTACAGGGAATTGTGGCCTGGGCCTGGTGTTAGCAGTGCGTGTGTTGCTATGAGAGAATCATGGCCTGGGCCTGGTGTTAGCAGTGCGTGTGTTGCTATGAGAGAATCATGGACAGGAGGTGTAGCTGGCGGCTAAGGTAGTGTATGAATTCGGGTTTCGGATAACGGGTGGTGACGGCGTAGGCGTGTGTGGGGATTGCAATCAACTTCGAGGCTGGTGCTAGAAGCGGGTTGTGTAATGTGTGTGGATTGTAATGCCGAGGGTGGTGTTGGAAGCGGCATGGGTAATGAATGCGATAGTGTGGATTGAAATGTCGAGGGTGGTGATGGAAGCGGCATGGGTACTTAATGTGAGGGTGTGGATTGTAATGCCGAGTGGTGATGGAAGCGGCATGGGTAATTAATGTGAGGGTGTGGATTGTAATGCCGAGAGGGGTGATGGAAGCGGCATGGGTAATGAATGCGATAGTGTGGATTGAAATGTGGAGGGTGGTGATGGAAGCGGCATGGGTAATGAATGCGATAGTGTGGATTGAAATGTGGAGGGTGGTGATGGAAGCGGCATGGGTAATGAATGCGATAGTGTGGATTGAAATGTGGAGGGTGGTGATGGAAGCGGCATGGGTAATGAATGCGATAGTGTGGATTGTAATGCCGAGAGTGGTGATGGAAGCGGCATGGGTAATGAATGCGATAGTGTGGATTGTAATGCCGAGAGTGGTGATGGAAGCGGCACGGGTAATGAATGTGAGGATGTGGATTGTAATGCCGAGTGGTGATGGAAGCGGCACGGGTAATGAATGTGAGGATGTGGATTGTAATGCCGAGTGATGATGGAAGCGGCATGGGTAATGAATGTGAGGATGTGGATTGTAATGCCGAGTGATGATGGAAGCGGCATGGGTAATGAATGTGAGGGTGTGGATTGTAATGTCAAGGGTGGTGATGGAAGCGGCATGGGTAATGAATGTGTGGGTGTGGATTGAAATGTGGAGGGTGATGATGGAAGCGGCATGGGTAATGAATGTGTGGGTGGGGATTGAAATGTCGAGGGTGATGATGGAAGCGGTATGGGTAATGAATGTGTGGGTGTGGATTGAGATGTGGAGGGTGATGAGGGAAGCGGCATGGGTAATGAATGTGTGGGTGTGGATTGAAATGTCGAGGGTGATGATGGAAGCGGTATGGGTAATGAATGTGTGGGTGTGGATTGAAATGTCGAGGGTGATGATGGAAGCGGTATGGGTAATGAATGTGTGGGTGTGGATTGAAATGTCGAGGGTGATGATGGAAGCGGTATGGGTAATGAATGTGTGGGTGTGGATTGAAATGTCGAGGGTGATGATGGAAGCGGCATGGGTAATGAATGTGTGGGTGTGGATTGAAATGTGGAGGGTGATGATGGAAGCGGCATGGGTAATGAATGTGTGGGTGTGGATTGAAATGTGGAGGGTGATGATGGAAGCGGCACGGGTAATGAATGTGAGGATGTGGATTGTAATGCCGAGTGGTGATGGAAGCGGCACGGGTAATGAATGTGAGGATGTGGATTGTAATGCCGAGTGATGATGGAAGCGGCACGGGTAATGAATGTGAGGATGTGGATTGTAATGCCGAGTGGTGATGGAAGCGGCACGGGTAATGAATGTGAGGATGTGGATTGTAATGCCGAGTGATGATGGAAGCGGCATGGGTAATGAATGTGAGGGTGTGGATTGTAATGTCAAGGGTTGTGATGGAAGCGGCATGGGTAATGAATGTGTGGGTGTGGATTGAAATGTGGAGGGTGATGATGGAAGCGGCATGGGTAATGAATGTGTGGGTGTGGATTGAAATTTCGAGGGTGGTGTTGGAAGCGGCATGGGTAATGCGTGCAAGTGTGGAATGTAATTTCGGAGTAGTGCTGTCTGCGTGGGCAATGCATGTGTGAATTGTGATTTCGTAAGTTTTGTCCTAGTGTATAAAATGTGTGTGTGTGTGTGTGTGTGTGTGTGTGTGTGTGTCAGAATTGCAAAAATGGAAAATGTTAAATGAAAAAATGGTGCCACAATTGTTTACTTCATAAGAATAATCTACTTCATCTATTTCAGCATAACCTAATTTCATATTACGAACAATATTTCGATAGAAAGTAGAACAGATCGACGTATTGCGAAAAAGGGCTTAACAGAATGCTTAGCCAATTCGAAAATGTTAAACACAGTTCATATCTGAAGGCCTTTGATGATAATTTTAAAAAAATAATAATATTTTGAATTTTAATTCCACCAATCTAGCAGTTCCGAATTTTTTAACTTTTGTGATGGATGCATGACTGATTAATTATGCCGAGTTCCCAGTTTTCCTTGTAATTTTCTCAAATCTGAAGATTGAACAATAAATTAACGGATAAATCGACTGAACTAATGAAATTTGCTTCATGACATTATTTCAGAAAATCTCTCATAATGAGAAATCTCAGATTAAGACAACAAATGCAATTCATAAGGATTGTAACCAATAAATAGAGTAAATTTTTGAGTGTTGAGTAGAATTGGTACATAGCATTTTAATGCTTACTTTCTGAGGAGCAGAAATGATTCAAATTCATATTTCATTAAATTTGAAATTTCACGGACAGAAGTCCTTAAAAATCAGTTTTCCCATACAATTTCAAATGCTAGTAAAAATAATTTATTTTATGGACGCTTTTAGAGAATCTGTAAATTTCTTCGAATAATATTCACTTATTTTTATTTAGGAGGGTTTAGGAGGTCCGCTTCGCTGGAATTAAGTATAAGGCAATTTTAAAATTTCTATAATTTCGAGTAAAAGTGAATTTTAATTGTCTTTTAAATTTGAAGTCGTAGTTCTTGTCATATAAAACAATAATTCGTTTTTCATAAAGTTCAATTATGAAGCATTTCATTCTTTTAACCACCCTCCTTTCTCCATCTTGTAATTAAAATCCCAATCTTATATGAAAAGTTATTTTGTGTCTCGGCTATTTGGTATTCTCTTATATATATAATATAATATATGTGTGTGTAATGATATTTTAAACTCTTAATTTAATACAAATTAATTTCCAAGATTTTATCTTAATTTAGCCCTTGAATTAGCCCTGAAAAGGTGTCAAAGGTCACCACGGAAGGAATTGGCACCTGGCCAGAAATCCTGTGTTATATAAGACTAGTGATCATTTTTTCGCCCATTTTTCACTACTTTTATACTTCTACTTTTGTGCCCCGCTGCGTCTTGTAGAAAATCATGCCTACCACTGGGAATAGAATAAAACGAAATTAAAAATACAACGTCTCGTCTGTCTTCCAACCTGCATTCAGCTTCAACCAAAATTTTATATAATATTCTTCTAATTGATATAACAATTTCGCACCCTTTAAAAAAGTTGGTTTTGATTGAGGCTTGTATTATCGGTCAACCCTACACTGATACGACATTTTTCAAGTTGAAGGCGTGTCATTTCTTCTGAATAAAGTAGCTCAGCTTATTTCAACTTCTCTCCTCCCAGAATTTAGAAACAATTTAGTTCGTTCCATATCACAACAAAAAGGAAGTTTTGAATAACCTCATATATCGAATACGGGGAGAATTTCACTAACTTTCAATGAAAATAAGTAATTGGCTAGAGCATCGATAGGAAAACTTGGGCCACTGAGCTTTAGAGATAAAAATTAAATGTAGCTATTCTAAATTTATTTACACATCTCGTATTGCACTTCTTTGTACTTAGATATGTAAAAAAAAAAAAAAAAACTTTCTTTTCATAGAACTTTTTTTAAATATAAAATGCTTTTAGACAAAGACGTTTTTTGAGAAAAACTTTGCATATTGTAAACAAAAAAGCATGATTTGATCACTTTCCTGCAATTCACCTTCGAAAATTTAAAAACGGTCATCTTTACTTTCTGAATTGAATTACAGTTGTGTTCTGAACCTTGAGATTCAGCGCAGATGATCCTACAAAATTATTTTAAACCAGAATAATATTCATATCTATCTAAAATCGATTATCGCTAACAGTTAGTGGCCACTAAACTATTTTTTAAATATTTGAAATTTTCTAAGATAAATTAAAATATACACGCTTTTTGGATCCTTAGAAAGAATGAGGAAGAAACATTAATAATCTCTGGATATTCAATACACGTATCTTCTAAACGATGCGAGTGCCGCAATTATATGGATTTTACATGGTACAGGCTAATATGATAGAGGCAAGAACCACGGCGATTGTTTTCTTGTGCCTTTTTCTACAAATGTGGCGAATGAATGAATGTTAAGTTGGCATGTTCAATGTTAAAAATGATTGGAACATTACATCTTGTATTTAAACTTTTTCACTAAAACCACATAGTTTCTGTTGGATTCATTATATTTTTTTAATCATTTGAGTTAAATGGAAAGTCACAGAAATCATTAAAGAAGCAGATTAGCATTTGCAGACATCTGGGTTTAATGGGAACAAATCTTCAACGTCATTCGCCATAAGAAGACGGACTGCCTTTACAGCTGTTGGCAAATAGTACGGATAGCAGCTGTTCAAATGACCAGAAAACATATTATTGTTTGACAAAGAAGTAATATCGGTAAGTTATGCTATTTATAATTGTTATATGGAAATGAATATTAAATGAAATCATTTGATTTGATCAAATGGTAAATGGAACTATAAAAATGTACTCATTTTATTTCATGTTTCATATGCTGGTTGACATTTAATAGATACCATTTTGCGGGATAAAGGTATGCCGACAACCACCGTATTTTCTCAGTTCCGTACACATGCCATCTATCTACATCAATTCCGCTGGATGCGAGGAATTATTTGCTTAAGATACGTCTATGTATCCAAAGGCACAGTAAGTACTCCAAATTTATTAAACTGACAAAACGATATGGCATTTGGAAACTAATTTTTTCATCTAGAAAGCAAGTTTATGGTGGCTACAAAAAAGATGCGAAAGATAATTATTTAGAAGCATTTATCAAAATATTTCATTCGGATTCCTCCCAGTATAAGAACTTACAAGAATTGAAATATTAAATGCGTATTATACCATGAGACAAATTTGTATACCTAGGTTTCCAAGTAATTACTCGTCTGAGAGGGAAGTCTGCTTGGAATGGTCATCTGTATGTCATCGTCGCTAGAAAAATACTGCTTGGCCAGGAACCATTTCAGATAATCGGTTCCAGCACCTATGAAAAGGTAAAAAAAATTATTTGTAGGTACCTTTTGTATTATTTTTGTATGGATCAAACTGAAACTCTTTCTAGAATGACCAAACGTATTACTATTAAGTAAAAAAAATTATATTAATTTTCTTTCCGATTCTTCATTTGTCGTAACATTAAATGTTTTTTTTTGTTAAGATCATCAAATTATTGTTTAAGCATCTAATTAAGAAATTTTATGAAATTAAAATTGCAGTCTTACAAAATTAAAATTGATTTGTTCTTAAATGAAATTTCATTATCTCGATGCATATTGTGGGTTTTTTTAGAAGAGCATTCTAACGAGAAAAAAAGTTCGTTTTCATATAAACTTTATGATATCAAATATAATCAATAATTGTGCCTGAAAAATAACTAATAAACGGGATGTTCCATTTATTTTTTCTAAATAAATAGGCTATCGCTCGAAAAAAAATTAGAATTGTCTTTTTTAGAATGAATGAATGAATGAAATGGTTGGATGAAATGTTTAACTGATGTATTTCAAATACGAAAAGATTTAGTTTTAAATATAAAATGACCTGATGAAAATTCTAAAACATTTCTTGGTTAAGAAACGGTAAATTTCATTCTATAAATAAAATAGCAAATTCTTTTCGGGATTTGAATTACCGGTGTAGTTTGAAAGTGCAAAATTTCAATTGAGTATACTCCTGCATTTCACGATATTCTTGATAGATGTTTTCTTATCTGCCGATTTAAATTATTTAATTTTTTCAGATAGACATGTCTTGTCCGAAATGACCATGGCTCAACAGGAAATACCTGGAATCTTCAAGAGGATTTTGGAATTTGGACCGTTTTTAAAAATGAATTATAGTCGGTGATCCAACAAATTTAATTGATAGTTTTAAGAGCTAGAAATATTGCAAAATGCATCGCCTTTGGTACTCGCAAGTTACCAAAACTTAAATTCAATCTGCACAGTGGATTGAAAGTGAAATGTTTATAATCTCTCCCTATACCAGACAAGTCGTTTCAAAGAAACGAGGTCAGAATCATGTGGATTTAACATGTGTAACTTGCGATAGGAGAAAATAACCATGAAGATTTCTTCTTATACCGTTTTCAACTATGGAACCAATGTTAATTTAAATGATTTTTTGTGTAACGCCAGCAAGAATTTGCGAGATAACATCCGTTTGAACTACTTTACTTATACCTAAATTCTACTTGGTTCTACAGCAGCGCATTGTGCAAAGAATACAACTGAATTCATTTATTTGAACAACGACACACTCTATCTATGGAATGAATATCCTTTTCAGTTCCAGCTACAAATTCTATATACGGAGGATGTCTGGATGCCCCGGAAAGAACAGTACTGAAGTGATTTCGGTAAGTTGTGCAAATTAAGATAATTGTCGTATCGGAATGGAGATTGTATCCAATCATTTGACTCGACTGTCAAATAACTAAAAGTGTACCTTTTCATTTTGTTGGTTATATTAATAGGTTTGACAATTTACCGATTCCACTGTTCTGAAAAAAAAAAAACCCATTAGCACTCGGTATCACACGACTTTTTCGATTCCATACTCACTACCTCAATACATATTAATTGTGTTTACTTCATGGTAAATATTCTCTTAAGATGACATTCGAGGACATGCTAAGTTCCTGAATTATAATAGAAATCTCAGATTTGACATTTGAGAATTGTTCAGACTTTCAAGAGATGTTGCATGACCAGAAACCTTTTCAGACTTGCGCATGTGAGAAATAAGTAAAAGATGTTTCCTTATAATTTTGTTTCGTGTTTTCCTTCATCAACTCATTTTTTAGAATGAGAAACATATTGTTGTGAATATTTAAAATGTCATCTTCGTTAGTCGTAATAATCGGTACATACTGATATCAGTAAGGTCATTTTCAAGTATTGAAATAAATCAGAAAATATCATCTACAAACCTACGAAAGAAATATTTTTCCAGCGAAACTTTAGACCATATTTTTTTGTCCTATGGACGAATGCATCTGCTTTGAGAGCCTAAGAAGGTTTTGTGAACCGTTTTGAGGTTTTGGCAAAAAGAACCTACTGTATTCAGAAGTATAACCACCAATGACTGCGGTTATTGGACGGTTGTTTGAGCATTCATTATTCGCGCCACTTCTGATCCTCACAGCATAAACATTTTCGGAAGATTCAGGAAAGAAATGTATTTTATTTAGCTAATTTAAATTCAATTTTAAAATAATTGTAAATTTCAAAAAGCGAAAAGGTAAGTAAGGCGAGGTGTTAGTAAATCTACATTTTAAAATTTTTGTTTTCACTTCTATGAATAACGAAATTGTAAGCAAATTCTCTTATCGAAAAATTGAATAATTGATTTAAAGAGCGAAATGAAGTCGCTTCTACTCCAGAATTTAAAGATATTCTTGATATTTTCAGACCTATATTAATTCAAATATTGAATCTTTTCAGATATTGACATGAGTTGGCCGAAATGATCACGGTACAGCGGATGGCTACCAGAATCTTCATCAAGCGAATATTAGAATTCGGAGCCTTTGTAATGAAATATCGGATATCGATCCAACAGACGCAGCTTGTAAAATTCTGATATTTGACCAAACCCAAAATGTGCCAAAATATTATCTAGGATCTGCATAGTGGAAGTGTATATGTAGTTAACATTACTTGAGGATATCAATACATCTCTGAAATGCTTTATTCTTCTCTTTTAAGGTGTTGAATATTTATATATTTTTGGAGAATTCTTTCAACCAATTCAGTAATTCTTTTTGAACTTGAAAAAGGTTGAGGTGCATTGAATATACATAGTTCAAAACATGTGTTTGGCATATGAATCAATATTTCTGAACTTTTTTGAAAGTTGTTATTCATATATCAATTTAATAGCTTTTGGCAAACAATATATTTCCTACAAAGTTTGTTTAGATTCTACTCCTTTAGAAATAAGTATTTTTTTAATATTCTAGACATATGAAACATTTTTATGGATAAATTAAAATTTGATAGTGTTTGATTTTTGATGGTTGTCTAAAACCAATTTCCAACAAAACCTAAAGAATTTTTCTCTCAAGATGTATAAAAGCGACTTTTAAATTTCATTTGAAACCATACTCTTATTACAGGTTAACAAGTAGAACTTTTGTTACTGACCCAGCAATATAACCAGAGATCGCAACCACTGTCACAGAATTGTAATTACTGGAAATAAAAAAATGTATAACGACTTAATTTGCATTTGACATTTCTCTGTCATTGTCAACAGAGAATACATTTTCATGATATTGGATGATTTAAGATTATTTTTCATCAACGATTGGCTTATTAAAATTCTAAAAATTTAATTTTTTGTTATTTCTAACCGATTAGTTGTTATTCCTTCTCATCAGCATTGTTTGCAGATAGTTTTCAATTTATTGACAGATTTTACAAAATATTCTTCGTTTCCATTTATTACTGAATGTCAAAGATTGCGAAAGAAATTTCATTCATTTTTCCTGAATAGAAATTTAAAAACATGGTATCAAAGATCATTATTTGAAATTTAATTTCAGCACTTTGCGAAATTTTATCACTATTTTTGTAGCTATATTAAGCAAATATCTTTATATTGCATCCATTTGCAATTATTTTTTAAATAAAGATTCTATTCTTATGAAATTTATTAAAAATGGGTGATAATTAATGATTAATAGAGCTTCACTTTATGACTATGAAATAAGTTACCATAAACTCAGTATATTTACTGTAATGGCTATGCGTGTATAATTCTGATTTAGCAACTAATTTTGTTTTTCTATAAGGGTCTTAACATTAGCCTTTGAAATATTGTTTTATGTTTTATTATAAAGATCTCTAAATTTTTTTATTAAAACTTATGAAGATGAAATTTGCTTTAATATGTATTTGTATGCTTTTCTATTTTAAAACATATCAATCACTGCTGTCAATGGCCGGGGGAAACGTGTCTGTACCCTGTATGAAAGAAATGACAAAAAATGCGATGTCCCCATGTCTATTTTGTTTTCTTAAAAATTGTTTGAAATTTTAAATATTTTCCAATATATATTGCTCAAACTTATGTATTTGTTCACGTGAAACAGTGTTGAACATTGCAAAGATGTTTTATGCTTGTATATTGAATTTGGAAATATTAATTATTAGAACTGTAATTATTCTTAAATTATGTGATACGATAGTGCTTTATTCTCTTTTCTTTAACTCTCACATTTGTATAATCGTAAAATGCACAGCAATAATTTTTCCTGAACAGAAATTTAAAAACATGGTATCAATAGCCATTCATTTGTAATCTAATTTCAATGCTTTCAGAAATTTTTTTAACCCAGTATTTGTAGTTATATTAAATAAGCATCTGATCATTGCATCCATTTGCAGTAAGGCTTTTAAAAGATTTTATTCTTGTTAAATTTATTTAGATTAAATTAATGATTAATTTATTCATTAAAAATAAAAAAGTTAGTAATACTTAATATTTCAAGTTCACCATTAATCTTATAATAAGTAATGATTTCTAAATCTCGCCATTTTGGCCTTCAAATTTACTTAAATGTGTACAACCGCGGATAGAGGATGCTTTGATTGACTCGGCCGGCCAGCCAATCATAATGTCCTCGGATTCTTCGAAGGCATTTGATCATTATGCCTGATCACCACAATGATCAGTATGCTTTCGTAGAAAATGATACTTGCGCATGATTAGCATGAATCAAAACTTCTGTAAATCTCCTCGAATATAATGTAATTTGTTTAGAATAAAGTGAATGGATGCAGTGATGAATTTTGAATAATGTAGGTTAGATTGCTTTCTTTTATTAATAATACGAGTAAATTAAGTTTTATCAGCTTTTCAGCAATTTTTAATTTCAATTTTTATTCTAAGTTATTTAATAAAATATTAAATTCTCACTTATTCTAAATTGAATTATGTATTGGAAAAATCTTAAAATGAATGTTCAAATTCTACCCTTATATAATTATATTAATGTTTCTTAATTATTTGTATAAATTCTTCTTTAACTACATTTTAATAATCAATACTTGTATTAAATTTTCCATTTCAAGTATATCAATTTTATGTTAACTGAGTACTTTTATTCTCAAAATTGCTTGAATTCCAGTTAAGCGTATTGTATAAGACAGTAGTTTGATACCTGTTAAATTTAATTTCATATTTGTACTGAATTCTTAATTCAATGCATTTATGCTCTACTTTTTGTTATAGTAATTTTGTAAACGGCCAATTTTTGTATATTAAACTTGCGAATAAAGTTTGTGTAATTCGAATTCATTTTGTATTTAATTACCAAATATTCTTGTCTCCTTTCGAATAATTGTTTCGACAAAGGTATTAAATTTCTTGAAAGCCACTCCTATAGCAAATCCATTCACTGAATACAAGACGTACATACATCCAAGTCCTTTGAAGAATATTGAGTTGATTTTAAATTAAAAGTAGAAAAGCACAAGATGAATGAATAGATTTGTTTCTATCCTATACCTGATTTTATTAGTTTCAAACTTAAATTAGTTACATGTAAATCATTTGAATTCATTCGCTAGTTTAATGATAAAGATAAAAAGTTAGAAATATTCCATGCTCTAGAAATGTATTGGTAGAATTTGAATTGGAACTTTTGTCTGCTTTTTAACAATGTGTTCATAGAAATTTCATTATGTTCAAGTCGAATTCACCTGCCTTCGAATTTATAACTAAAGATTACTGGTATGTTCGTTCCTGATAGTCAATGGGTACATTTAAGATCTTTAACTTGGTGGAGAATGCATTTTTAAAAACTTTGAACGAGTTAGATCAAAATTGTAAATTTAAAGTTGAAGTTTTGTTATTTTTTTCGTACTAAAATTTATCTAAAAACGAAATAAAAAATTTTCTTTATTACTTTCTTAAAATCAGTTAATAAATATTACATATATATTATCGCATATAACAAATTCGTACACTGAATGCAAGACGTACATACATCCAAGTCCTTTGAAGAATATTGAGCTGATTTAAATTAAAAGTAGAAAAGCACAAGATGAATCAATAGATTTGTTTCTCTCCTTTACTTTAAATGATTTTATTAGTTTCAAATGCAAATTAGTTGCATATAAATCATTGGAATTCATTTGATAGTTTAATGATAGAGTATAGATAAAAAGTTTGAAATATTGAATTCTCTAGAAATACATTAGTAGAATTCGATGAATTGGAACTTTCGTCTGCTTTTTTACAATGTGTTCATAGAAATTTCATTATCTTCAAGTCGTATTCATCTGCTTTCGAATTTAAAACTAAAAACTACTGGCATGTTCGTTCCTGATAGTCAATGGGTACATTTAAGATCTTTAACTTAGTGGAGAATGCATTTTTAAAAATTTGAACTAGTTATATTTGAATTGTAAAGTTTACTTTGAAGTTCCGTTGTTATTTTTCATATTAAAATCGGTTACTAAATATTACATATATACTATCGCATTTAAATATTTTTTTTATTTTGATATCTTTATTTCTACTCTTTACCGATTTGAAAAATGTGAATAGGTAGTGAATTTTTATTGTAGTGAAAATTCTTTGTCAGTTTTATAATTGCAATATTTAATTATTATGAATGTATTCTGGTCTTCGTCTCTAGATGAAAGGACTAACTATCAAAAGAAGATCGTAAGAGTGCGAAACTTCACATAAATGAAAATTGCATTATAAAGTTTGATAAAATATTTAAGTATTAACATAAAAATAATTTTATTAAATCTGGAAGTCAAAACAAAAATCGTAAATGTGTGAGGTATAGGTAGAAAATCTTTCAATGAATTGAAATTGTATTTCTATTTATAATTCATCTAAATTTTATGAAAAAAAAATTTGCAATTTTGGAGGAAAAAATACCATTAAATCTCTCACCAGGAATAGAACAGCTTTCTCCGAGTGTACTATTCTAAACAGCCATAAAATATCATAGGGGGAAAATAATTCTGCTTTAAATTTATACGAATGGAAGGGAGATTTATGAAGGATTATTTAAAGCATTTATTATGTACAGTAAAATACACAAACGGACACATTATAGTAAATTGATTAAAAAGAACACTAAAGAAGGTTAGGAACAGTGTTGGAATGATACTCAATAAAGAAGCATCCATGACGCAAAGGTCTAGAATCGGACGCATATGCGACTTGGACAGCTTACATAATGGCAGATTTTATTTTAGGAGGCAGGGAAAATAAGCGTTCTTTTCTAATACAATGAAAATTCTATTTTGTATGCAGTACATATATTTAATATTCTACTACAAGAGCAAATATTTAATTCGAGGAAATAATAATGATTCTATTCTAAAAATAAATGTTTTAATACGACTTTAATATATTTTCTTGTTTTGCTTTCAAAATATGGATACCAAAGTAATAACATAAAATGTGAGATACCAAACGGGATATTTTAGATAATTTGGAATTTTAATTGCATTCATAATGTATTTGACACTGCGTTTTGCTAGTCTTCAGTTCGAATCTCAAAATCAAGGAATGTTTTTATATATTTTTCTTTCCTTTTTTAAATTTATTTTAGCTATTTCTCTCCATTATTCCCACACTTACTATGATTTATTCCAAATAATATACTTCAAAAGCAAAATTTAATTTCAAAATATGTTGTTGTTGTTGTTTCTTATGGCACTTGCCATGGACAAGTCCGCAGTTACGAAGACAGCGATTTAAGCCGGTGGGGGAGCGTCTCTTGTTTTTATAGTAGCGCCAACTTAGGCCAAGAATACGACTTTGCTACTCACGCATCGCTCATTCGCCTCCACAACCCTTTTTTTATAGGAGGGCACATTCACTCATCTCACAGATAGAGCAACGGAAGAACCACCATGCCCAAACCGGAACTCGAACCCAGGAAGCCCAAATCACGGGGAAGACGAGCTACCCTTGTGCCAGGACGCCGGCATTTCAAAATATTTCTATATTTAATCGAAATTTTAAGATTCAAGCTCACACACATGCGCAGAATTCAGTCGTATGGAAAGCATTGTGCTTTTAGACCAGATTGACATCGTCTTAAAACTTTTTTTGGCCAATCACAGTTTCAATCTTAGACAGGTCAGACGATCTCGGGATACGAGGCTTGGTGGCAAGATCAGCAAGGTGCGCCACTTAGTTATGCAGGTCTTCGGTACGAGTCTCGAAAATAAGAAAAGTTTATATATATGTTCCTTTTTTTTTTTAATTTATTTTAGCTATTTTTCTCCATTATACCCACAGCTACTATGAATAATTTCAAATTATACACTTCAAAAATAAAATTTAATTTCAAAATATTTCTATATTTAATCGAAAATTTAAGAGTCAAGTGCACCCACATGCGCAGAAAAATAGTACAATATTCCTCTAAACCCTATTCAACACTTGTATGAATCGACCCCTAGGCGAATTCAAACTGTATTAAATGACAAAGGCTGTCCTACACCATACTAATAAAAAATTCTTTATAAATCTAAGGGGTTTCCATTATTTTGATAACCACCTGTATATATATTTATATGCTGATAAATCGCTTTGAAATTATTTCATATGGATTCTGAATTGAAATTTCATAATGGAAAGGAAATTTTGTGTAGCCTCTACTGTTCTGAGTTGACAAGGTCATTCTGAAGCCGTGAAAAGGCAATGAGTGCATCCAACATTTCTATTCAGCATTTATTAGAACCCGAAAGTATATGATAGGTTATCTTACAAAAAATATATGTGAAAACAATTTAAAATAGTTTAGAGTAACTATACTGTTATAAAAGAACAGGTGGATCTTGTGATCAGAAAACACTCGTTTTCCTCTCATTGATAAACATTTTACCCGCACTTTTCTTCCGTTATATTCTTGATGACAACAGGCTATTGCAATATTATCATAAATTATTTATAATTTAGTCGATTCATTTAGCTATATTTTTGATTCGTTACAACTGGAGCCAACTGGTACGGAATTTGAGGAAAAATTCCATATTTTTATAATTATCTATTAAATGGTTAGTCACATTAAATTAGGATTCTATAATCCATAACTAGGATATCAACTAATAATGAAAATCATGGAATTTGAGAAAATTCCATGACGTGTACATTACCTATATATCAACGAGCAAAACGAATGAATTAAATTCTAAACCGAAAAATCGAACCGCCTCAATTCTAAGCATGATTTTATTAATTATTGTACAACGTGAAAAATATTTAAAATTATTTTAAAATTAATTACTTTAATATTAATTTAACATAATAAATATTATTAAATTTTTTTAATAATAATTTTAAAGAAAATATTTTTTTAAAAATAAATTGAGTGAATAATTTATATGACAGTAGAATCAGCCTGGAATTAAAATATGTATTTGATTTCGTGACTTCAAGGACACAACTAAAACATTTATTATATGATGTTTTCACCCAATAAAATGCGTGATGTTTTATAATCGATGTTATTTCAGAAAGAAATCATTATTCAAAATATTCTCAAAAACTGTTTAAAAAATAGTTAAGAGTAAATTGATGCGTGGTTGTGCAAAGTCAGTTAAATGCACACTTATGCAAGTATCTTTCTGCGTTTATTTAATTCCATTACCTGACTATCATCAAAAAAGGGATTTGAAAATAATTACTTTGTAAAACAATATTTTGAAATGGTAAATATAAATATTGTAAATCTTAATTATGTGCATAAGTATTCATAAGCGTAATAAGAATGAAAAAAAAAAAAAAAAAAAAAAAAACACAATAGTAGAGACAATTTTGGTGTTGAGCCTATTTTATTTTGAGGGTTGCGGGTTTGAAAGAGGAATAAAATCAAATGCTATTGAATGCGCCTATTGATAAGAGTCCAAAATGAATTGTCTTCAAGCAACGATGATCGGATAAAGATGTTTGATGTGATGTTAGGAGGCCAGCGATAAAAGTTTTCAGCGAAGTCTCTTCAAAATTAGATGAATTTCTTTCATTATAGAAAGACAAGGTCACAAGTAGGGTGACCGCATGAGGTCTTCATGTCAAGTCCGAGTACAGGAAAGTCCATCATTAGGAAACAGTATCACAAGTATTTGCAAAGCAATAAAAATGGTCCGCAGTGCAAAATATATATATATACAAACAACAACAAATATGTACAAAAAATTATATACACTATATACAAATGTCCATGACTGGATTTCTTCTGGAACTTGAGAAACTTTCACTTTATTTTTGAATCCGGAAGTTTAGAGGATTAGGCACTAAACGCTTTTCTGAATGAGGAGGAGATTTCTTATAATAATCAGGCACTTTCCACAGTTCATAACCGTAGATTGTTCGACTATTTTTTTTCAAGTTGAATTTTCTGAAGGTCGAAGAACAGCTTTTACTTTTGAATCTTGATAAACGGAGGTCCACAAATGTTGATCAAATAATTTTCAAAGATTGCTATTGTAGATTGTTCGCTGAAGTATTTATGTATCCATTCATTCCAAGAGTTAAAAAAATGCTTGATGTTTCATAATCCACTCTGCACAGGCAGTAAGTTCGTCTGGTTCAGTCATTTCCAAATGTGCCAGAGGGTCATCGAAAGTTATATACTCGACAAACGGATTGAGAAAAGGGTTTAGGTTGAGATTGGTGGTAGCTGGTTCTGGATGAGGAATGGTTAAAGCTTCGTCTATGTTAGAATTCGAGTCAGATTCTTCCTCGTTAAGTGGCAGAAATGTTTCATCAAAGGAGGTCCCAACATCCATTTTGGCATTATTTGGTTTGTGATCTATTGATGTTTGACATCCATTATCTTGTTTTTTAAATTCAGTCATCAGAAAATTTTTCAATATCAAAATATACGGAAGGAAGAAAACGCAAGAAATCCAGTCATTCATTACAAAAACTCGAAAATAAATCCACATGAATGTGCCCACAAAAACATATTCTAGCACACCCATTTCTAACTACGGGAAAAAAGTTATTCTCCAATAAAAATACGTTCTTAAAAGAGCTCAAAATCAAACTCAACACTTCGAGCAGTTTCAAGCATAAAAATGACTAATTTAACAAAAATGCTGCTTAAAAGAATCTCACTGTTTAAAATTACATTGTTTCTGTAAAATTTAGCAAACACTGCGATATTGTTTTTATTGTTAATCAATACCAGAAAACAAAGCGTAATACTCTATTTTAAGTGCTGTTGTAACTTGTTCTGTTGTAGAATAAATCAGTTGTTCATTGTTAAAAGTGAAGATTTAATTTTTACAGAAATAGCCGGTTAATTAAAAAAATCAAATATATAACAAATTTTATTATAATTATAATTTTTAATTATATATATATATATATATATATATATATATATATATATATATATATATATATATATATATATATATATATATATATATATATATATATACACACACACAGAAATAATTTAGAGATTTAACAGATGGCATGCACTTTTGTGATTCAAAATTCCAGTCAGTGAGGGCAGATGGGGAGGGGGACAAACTGATATTTCCTTTCCATTTCTGGACATTGCATTATTTTTAATAGAAATCTGTGACTCATTAGCTGTATTCCTAAATGCGAAATAAGAAAAAAATCAGTGAGGTGAGAGTGTGCGATGTCATTTTATTAATACCCTTCAATATTTATACGAACCCATTTGGGATAGTTGAATGATTCGACAAATTCCTGTACGCAAACACAAATTCTGCATCTAGCACATGAATAGCAGATTCGAAATAAAATATTGGAATGATTTTAAACATTTTTATTTACTGAATGACTCGCGATAAAATGTAGAAATTATATTCATTAAAATCACGCAATCAACAACTTATAGCAAAATTTCCAGGGAAGAACGTCATCCTCATTATCAGACCAAATTTTGTAAACTCAGTCCTAAAATGTCTCGCATTAAAACGGGATTTCATATAATTAAATTAAGGAACAGAAAAGTTAAAATACCTTCTCGCCAGTTCTATATTTTGACATTTCTTATATTTTTGATCAAATAGTGGCTGCCTTCGGCTCCAGGCTTTTTTATTGGAAATATTGTGTATGCTTAGTATTAATGACATCTCTTTTGTATTATTGCTTGTTTAGGGGTTTAGAATTTTGCACTCTTGCCTAGTTTTGCACCATTTTTATAATGAATATTCAATTTATAATCCTTTGATCTTTAAATCGGATTCATACCTGTGTGTCCATTTTGGGAAACGGGAAAAAGAAAGACGAATAACAAAATCGAACTAGGACGAAGACTACATAACCGGATCTTTGAAGTATTTAAAGAAGTTTTTCCGGAACATGTCAGAAAATATTAGTTTGGATTCGAAGCCAAACAATATCATAGTGGACTTTTATTGACGCTTATGCTACTGAGCCATCACTTTTTGATGTCTTATGTGAAAATATGCTTATAGCACATAAAATGATAACCTATGATTGCTAATAATTTTACAGGCCACCTTTGTTTCACTTTGCATTTCTACAAAATCCGAAAGATTTCTTTTCAAATATATCGAAATCATTGTTGCTTATTTAATAATATTTATGTTTACTACGTTTGCTTCTTTCGGGTTCAAATTTGGATAACTTTTTTCGTAGCCCTTTTTTAATATCGGCTTGTTGAGTAGCCACCTTGCATTTATCTTTGGAAGAAGAGAAGGATTGAAGAAAAATTTCAAGACTCTCAAAAACCGATAAATATTCTGAAGATTTGCTAGTTCCTATTTTGTTGTTCCTTGGGTAAGGTTGAAGACTGATTTTGTAAATTATAGAAAATGTCTGTATATTTTCGAACCTGAAAGGTAATGCAATTTATTAATGTCCATTGTATTGCTGAATGTTTTAAATGTACCGAAGTCTTCAGTACTAGCAGTTACCATTTTTAAAACCTGTTCACTATAGATGCTGGACTAAATGATAATAGGTAAGCTGGGTTTTTTTCCCGAGTTCACATGAATATAATAAAGAAATAAGAGTATTTTATTTATTGAAGATTCGAACACTTTTTTGACTGAAATATCCATTCTCAATATATTTTTTTCCGAACAGGTTTATTGCTGTTAATACTTAGAACCGGAATTTTAAAAGTGTAGCACAATTTATATAATTATTGAGTAAACCATGACTAGTGTCATTTAAGAAAATGAAAGGAATCAATTTGAAATGTGATTTTTCATTAGCTTTATGGAGATTAATTGCTATAAAGTATAGTAATATTAAATAGTTTAAATTTTTGTTGTAATTAGTTTCTGGAATCGGGTAATTCAACTGAAAATACGACAATACTATTCTACTATGAGACAATCAGGCGTTTGTTTTCGAAGGAATATTTAATTCAAAATGGTATCAAAAACGGAGAATGTTCGAGATTCATCTTATAAATAAGTGTACAAAAAATTCATATAATAAGAAATTTTAGAACTTCCTTTTTACAAAAAATAACACATATGAAAAAATGCAAAACTTGACAGAATTCTTAGTTTTTATGAAACGGAAGAAATCTGAATGGAAAATAAATAAAAAATCATTCAAACTAATTTTGTGTAGAACTGTTATTGAAGTTAACGAATTGTTCCAAATGCCTACTTTCTATTAAAGAAATAATTTATTTTCATGACTTGGAATATGATTTAGATTAAAAAATGAGCATAATTCAGTTCATCATTTCACCATTGTCCTAATAGTTTTTCTTATTCATTTAACTTTTTAGTGAATAATTTGTATTCTTTTCAAAGTTAAAAAAAATCTATAGTGTTGCAGATAGTGGTAGTTTCACTTCTATTCAAAATTACTTTGCTTTGGCACATTATTGCCTCTTGTTCAATACAAGTATAAAAAAAGTGCACTGTAAAATCGTCCTGAATTTAGATAAAACGCATTCCAAGTCTTTTGAATTTCGAACACATCTGTTTTTTTGTAGCAAAATAAAAACGGCTGTATGTCTTTCGCATGATAAAATTAGCAATAATGATAGGTTCTTGTATCGGGGATTTGATATCCACCAGCATCCAAATGAATTTGCTTGTGGCAGCCTAGTATCAAATTGATATAAAATTGCAAGGGAACGTTTCCCTTAATTAAAAATGATTTAGTTGACGATTATCTGTATTTTTACTACTAATAAAGATAAAAATAATTAGAAAACTGAATTAGTATTACAGAATATAAGAGTTGTTACTATTTTTTAAAACTAAATTTGAAAAAATGAGAGACTGAAAAAATTTCGTATCAATGAAAAGATTTGATTTCGTATAAAAATAGGTTTATTGTCGTATGTTCCAGAATGGTTGAAGAAATTTTTTCATTAGTAGAAATTTGGGAATGAATTTAAATTTTAATTAAAAATCTAAAATTTTGGGGGGAAAGGAATCTTTTTGTGAATGCCACTCCTCAGAAAGTTACTATTAGCCAAATTTAATAGTTTCAGATCGAAATGTCTGCACGAAGAGTATTACTTTCAGTTCTTAATGAGCGTCATCGCACCTCGCAATTCATGGAAAGCTTTCTGGCCTATTTGGAAAATTTCTTAAAAGAGCAGCATGATGTAGGATGTAAATTTTGACAGTCCCTGCCTCTAATAGCACGGAACTATTAATACTTTGTATGCCATAGGGATTAGAGGTGACAGATACTCGACTTGGCTGTGATGTTATGACGGGCGCGCAGAGGTTTCTTGAAATACAAGATTTGAAAGAATATCAATATTTATAAATTTTTACCATTTACCATCGTTAATACAAATGTGTGGAAACAAAGGAATGCTGTATAAAACATATCAAAGTTTTGTTTATATATAAAATATAAACCTATGATTTTTTGCATTTGCACTCTATATTTGCTTTATTTTTTGATAGCAGGTTATGCAAAACCGTCGCAAAGCTCTAATTTCGTGTTGTAGTTTTCTTAAAACGCTTAGAATTGAAGAAATAGAAATCTCAATTTCATTACTATAACATTTTGTAAACATATTCAAAGCCGTCGGCGTCACCGATGACTCTTGTGCAATAAAATATTACCACAGCTTACTTGTTGTAAATAATATTTCAAAGTAACATTTATCACATAAAAAAGCTCAGTGCTGCCACAGCAAAACCCTGGAAAACTAGTAACGCTTTCAAAGTGCTTAAGGAGAAACGTTTTAAATGTACGTGTGCGGAAATATTTGTAGTAATGCCAATGAAAGTTGTATTTCCTTCCTCTTACGTAAAATGTTATTAAACGCATAGGACTGTAACATCTGTGTGTTAGGACAAGATCATGTTTTCTACCATGCTATGAGATGTTCATATATTTTAATATTATTCTATTGCGTTTTTAACATAGACATTGCATCCTCATTTGGTGCAGCTTGGTCAGCTCTAGTCCTTGTGCAATGAAAAATTATTCATTCTGCTACATTTCCTATGCTATTGTAAAGCTAATTTAACTGAACTGAATTTTTACTATTGTAAACAGTGCTTGAAGGGCCTATATAAGAGACACAGTGAAATTCCGTTTTGTTAAGTATAGTTCACTCTCAAATTTTATTCGTAATGCAAAATAATCGTGAAGCGAAAAAGAATTCTCGATATGAATCAATATAAAATGATATGTTCCAATTCGAAAAAAATGGAAGAAAAAATAATTCTTTTTGCAGTTTGTTTATAATTTGCGTAAATATTACAAATCACATTTTCTCTTGCAGCTCATCATTTCGCAATAAGGTAACTGAAAGTGTGAAGTAGAAGCAACACCTTAATCTTTATACGCAACTCTCCTTAGATGGATTGGATATATCAAAGCTATCGTCGCTGCCAAGTGTCGTCCTTTCGACTTCTTTTTGAAAATTCAATACTGGATCGAAGCTGGTTTCGGAAAAGAACCCCATCTGAATCGCACTACACTGAACCTAGCCATTTTTAGATGGAAGCGGAAGATATTTTCTTTTGGATTTCCCACTCTGTCGTATTAGACTAACCAGGTATGTCTATATAATTGTGGCCTCTTACTTGCTTAGAGATTACATGCATTGAATATTCAGAAATTATAAATGTTTCTTCCCTACTCTTTCAAAATACTAGAGGTTTAGCTTTTGTTGCCTTCCAAGAATTTACAAATCGAGCAAATTTAATTCCAATCAAGATCCTTTTAAAAGAACACGAAAGGCAATTTGAATACGGAGCAATCGAATTCTTTCAGAAATGAATGAACCGTAAAGCAAGAGTAACCTGGCAATAATTACAATTCCCTGAAGTTAAAAGCGAAAATTATTTTTCCGATACAATAATTATTATTAAAATCATTAAAGGGAATTTTCCAAAATCACACAAAATGTTGTTCAGTTTTATTCTAGTATTTTTCCCTATTTTTTTCTTATTTAGAGGTCAAATACTGTCTAAATATGGATTCTTCATAAAGGGCTTTCATTTAAATCACGGTATAGTTTCATTTCGGTATATTTCTAATTAATACCGAAAATATCCTCGAGCTTTTTTCCAATTCCTGTAGTTTCTACCTAATATTCAAAAGTGATCTAGTTTTGCTGATTATATGCTGTTATTCAAACTTTTGCTTATGAATTGTGATATGGAAAATCGCGGATTGAGTAGTAAAAATTAAATTTTTCATCTGGAGAAATTTACTGGCAAAGTAAGTTTAAATACTTAATCGGAAAGTGAATTTTAGTGGTGTTGCGCTTAAAATTTAATTTTATAGTTGATACTTGATGTTAGACCCAAAGAAAAATTTTTTCGAATTCAAGATGAATTTTTTTGTAAGAAAAGGAATAAAATGTTGGTACATATTTTAAAACTCCAAGCGTGAAGACTATTCATTTCCTGCACTATAGAACTGAAGAATTTCAAATTTTCTATGTTTAGGGAAATGATTTAGTGTTAAATGCTTAAGAAAATTTCGAGAATTCGAGGTTAAAATATGTGTGATGAAAACGAAACTTTTATTCTGGATGGTAAAAATGTAAAAGCAAGTTGGAAAAGATTTTTTTAATTCAAAAAATAATTTTACCATTTTTTTTTTTTGAAATAAATTTCTGACTTATAAGACAATTTTCCAATTCTATTCTATTGAAATTCTAACAGATTTCACTGACATTTCATAGGATATTAAATGGCATTACTTTGTAGTTGCTGTTATTGAGTATGAATGAAGTGCTTTTCGTTAATTGGTATTTTGAATCCATAGTGCCTAATGAAATTGCCGATAGTCCTCTTGCTGTTCGAACTAATTATTTCCTTTAAATTTTCTTTAATGGCACACTGTTGTTTCACATTAAAATGAAATAATTCCTTGAATACCTTTTTTTTAGTAGTGGAGGTTCCCCTATTTAGTTTGATGGCATTCGTGTAGGCTTATAAAAATGGAAAAAAATCTAAATTGCGTATAATTAACATATTTAATAAATTAACATATTTGATATTTTTATATATTATATTTAGTGCTATTTGGTTAGTATTACCCGCTTTCATATCGTTGAGTTTGTCTTTATTCACTCAAATTATGAATTATCGGACATACTGATACTTGAAATTATTTTTTTTAACACTTCAGTGGAGATGTATTTTTATCGTTTTCCGCCTGAAAATGACTTCGTTATATTAACGTAAAAATTCAAAATGTTATTAGCTGAAATTTAAAAAAATACTTTCTGTCCCGTATCCATTTAAGTGCCATTAATATTCGAAATATTTTCAGTTCGTATATTTGAAAGAGTAATGTAAAGAAATGAAACGAAAATGTTAATAATAGTGCTCCATGCTTTACGTCAGATTCGTGCATCCAAATAGGTATCTTTAAAGTTAAGAATCGAACGATTCGTGCATTATCCAAAACAAACAGCACTTAAATTAAAATTTGATTTATTCATAATGTATTCTGATTGCAATGAATCGAATTTTTCTGAGTTCAGAGCCATAATCGGGAATGGGTAGAGATGAGGTTTGGACAAGCTGGTATTGTACTTTGAGAGAAATCTAATATTAAAATTCATAAATTGTCAGGGAAAGCAGTACGGAATATAGGAAATATTTTTCTGGAATTTCGAAAGTGAATACTTTCTCATTCGCAAATGACAAATCCTGTTTTATTTACTATTTCTATGCTTTAATAAATATGTGGCTCATCAAAACCATCATAAAGAAACCTTGGGTTCGGTATTTTTTAAATTCTGTTTTCGTGTCAATTTCAATGAAAATATTTGATGTATTTGACGCAATGTGGGGATAATTTCGTATTTTGTTCTCAGTTTGAAATGAATAATGCGAATGAGAAAATTGCCTAGTGATGTAAATTTCACGTCTCGTGTTATGGGTATTATATTGCGAAGAAGAGTATTAATGTACTGTATTTGGGTATTATGCGTGAAGCCTAATCTCTGCTGGAGTATGCAATGAATACAACATAGTCGAATGTGGAAAGAGTCGATGGGTAATATGAAAGCGTAGTAAGGCATCGATTGTGTTGTAGAACAGAAATGATTCACTCGTTCGGTTTTCGGATGATGTATGTAAAATTGAGAATCGGAAATTTATGGAGTTACCGGCGTGAGTAATAATGTGTGTGAGGGTATGGGAATTGTGGCCTGGGCCTGGTGCTAGCAGTGCGTGTGTTGCTATGAGAGAATCATGGACAGGAGGTGTAGCTGGCGGCTTAGGTAGTGTATGAATTCTAGTTCCGGATAACGGGTGGTGACGGCGTAGGCCTGTGTGAGGATTGCAATCAATTTCGAGGGTGGTGCTAGAAGCGGGTTGTGTAATGTGTGTGGATTGAAATGCCGAGGGTGGTGTTGGAAGCGGCATGGGTAATGAATGTGATAGTGTGGATTGAAATGTCGAGGGTGGTGATGGAAGCGGCATGGGTAATGAATGTGATAGTGTGGATTGTAATGCCGAGAGTGGTGTTGGAAGCGGCATGGGTAATGAATGTGATAGTGTGGATTGTAATGCCGAGAGTGGTGTTGGAAGCGGCATGGGTAATGAATGTGATAGTGTGGATTGTAATGCCGAGAGTGGTGTTGGAAGCGGCATGGGTAATGAATGTGATAGTGTGGATTGTAATGCCGAGAGTGGTGTTGGAAGCGGCATCGGTAATGAATGTGATAGTGTGGATTGTAATGCCGAGAGTGGTGTTGGAAGCGGCATCGGTAATGAATGTGATAGTTTGGATTGAAATGTCAAAGGTGGTGATGGAAGCGGCATCGGTAATGAATGTGATAGTGTGGATTGAAATGTCAAAGGTGGTGATGGAAGCGGCATGGGTAATGAATGTGATAGTGTGGATTGAAATGTCGAGGGTGGTGATGGAAGCGGCATGGGTAATGAATGTGATAGTGTGGATTGAAATGTCGAGGGTGGTGATGGAAGCGGCATGGGTAATGAATGTGATAGTGTGGATTGAAATGTCGAGGGTGGTGATGGAAGCGGCATGGGTAATGAATGTGAGGGTGCGGATTGAAATGTCAAAGGTGGTGATGGAAGTGGCATGTTTAATGAATGTGATCGTGTGGATTGAAATGTCGAGGGTGGTGATGGAAGCGGCATGTTTAATGAATGTGATAGTGTGGATTGAAATGTCGAGGGTGGTGATGGAAGCGGCATGGGTAATGAATGTGATAGTGTGGATTGAAATGTCGAGGGTGGTGATGGAAGCGGCATGGGTAATGAATGTGAGGGTGCGGATTGTAATGCCGAGGGTGGTGTTGGAAGCGGCATCGGTATTGAATGTGAGTGTGTGGATTGTAATGTCGAGGGTGGTGATGGAAGCGGCATGGGTAATGCGTGCAAGTGTGGAATGTAATTTCGGAGTAGTGGTGTCTGCGTGGGCAATGCATGTGTGAATTGTGATTTCGTAAGTTTTGTCCTAGTGTATAAAATGTGTGTGTGTGTGTGTGTGTGTGTGTGTGTGTGTGTGTGTGTCAGAATTGCGAAAATGGAAAATGTTAAAGGAAAAAATGGTGCCACAATTGTTTACTTCATAAGATTAAGCTACTTCATCTATTTCAGCATAACTTAATTTCACATTACGAACAATATTTCGATAGAAAGTAGAACAGATCGACGCATTGCGAAAAAGGGCTTAACAGAATGCTTAGCCAATTCGAAAATGTTAAACACAGTTCATATCTGAAGGCTTTTGATGATAATTTAAAAAAGAAAAAAATATTTTGAATTTTAATTCCACCAATCTAGCAGTTACGAATTTTTTAACTTTTGTGATGGATGCACGACTGATTAATTATGCCGAGTTCCCAGTTTTCCTTGGAATTTTCTCAAATCTGAAGATTGAACAATAAATTAACGGATAAATCGACTGAACTAATGAAATTTGCTTCATAACATTATTTCAGAAAATCTCTCATAATGAGAAATCTCAGATTAAGACAACAAATGCAATTCATAAAGATAGTAACCAATAAATAGAGTAAATTTTTGAGTGTTGAGTAGAATCGGTACATAGCATTTTAATGCTTACTTTCTGAGGAGCAGAAATGATTCAAATTCATATTTCATTAAATTTGAAATTTCACCGACAGAAGTCCTTAAAAATCAGTTTCTTCCCATACAATTTCAAATGATAGTAAAAATTTATTTTATGGACGCTTTTAGAAAATATGTAAATTTCCTCGAATAATATTCACTTATTCTTATTTAGGAGGGTTTAGGAGGACCGCTTCACTGGAATTAAGTATAAGTCAATTTTAAAATTTCTATAATTTCGAGTAAAAGTGAATTTTAATTGTCTTTTAAATTTCAAGTCGTAGTTCTTGTCATATAAAACAATAATTCCTTTTCCATAAAGTTCAATTATGAAACATTTCATTCTTTTAACCACCCTCCTTTCCCCATCTTGTAATTAAAATCCCAATCTTATATGAAAAGTTATTTTGTGTCTCGGCTATTTGGTATTCTCTTATATATATATATATATATATATATATATATATATATATATATATATATATATATATATATATATATATATATATATATATATATATATATATATATATATATATATATATATATATATATATATATATATATATATATATATATATATATATATATATATATATATATATATATATATATATATATATATATAAAATATGTGTGTGTATAATGATATTTTAAACTCTTAATTTAATACAAATTAATTTCCAAGATTTTATCTTAATTTAGCCCATCGTAACTTCAGTCTAAAATATTCTCTTATTTCGTGATCCAATTCCACTTTCGCTTTAATTCCTCTGTAAAAATAATGCGCCATCCGAACTACGTATCAAGAGAAAGTGATATCTTCGGTTGCCCTTGAAAAGGTGTCAAAGGTCACCACGTGTATTGAATTGGCGCCTGGCCAGAAATCCTATGTTATAAAAGACTAGTGATCATTTGTTCGCCCATTTTTCACTTCTTTTATACTTCTACTTTTGTGCCCCGCTGCGTCTTGTAAAAAATCATGCCTACCACTGGGAATAGAATAAAACGAAATTAAAAATACAACGTCTCGTCTATGTCTTCCAACCTGCATTCAGCTTCAACCAAAATTTTATATAATATTCTTCTAATTGATATAACAATTTCGCACCCTTTAAAAAAGTTGGTTTTGATTGAGGCTTGTATTATCGGTCAACCCTACACTGATACGACATTTTTCAAGTTGAAGGCGTGTCATTTCTTCTGAATAAAGTAGCTCAGCTTATTTCAACTTCTCTCCTCCCAGAATTTAGAAACAATTTAGTTCGTTCCATATCACAACAAAAAGGAAGTTTTGAATAACCTCATATATCGAATACGGGGAGAATTTCACTAACTTTCAATGAAAATAAGTAATTGGCTAGAGCATCGATAGGAAAACTTGGGTCACTGAGCTTTAGAGATAAAAATTAAATGTAGCTATTCTAAATTTATTTACACATCTCGTATTGCACTTCTTTGTACTTAGATATGTAAAAAAAAAACTTTCTTTTCATAGAACTTTTTTTAAATATAAAATGCTTTTAGACAAAGACGTTTTTTGAGAAAAACTTTGCATATTGTAAACAAAAAAGCATGATTTAATCACTTTCCTGCAATTCACCTTCGAAAATTTAAAAACGGTCATCTTTACTTTCTGAATTGAATTAAAGTTGTGTTCTGAACCTTGAGATTCAGCGCAGATGATCCTACAAAATTATTTTAAACCAGAATAAAATCCATATCTATCTAAAATCGATTATCGCTAACAGTTAGTGGCCACTAAACTATTTTTTAAATATTTGAAATTTTCTAAGACAAATTAAAATATTCACGCTTTATGGATCCTTAGAAAGAATGAGGAAGAAACATTAATAATCTCTGGATATTCAATACACGTATCTTCTAAACGATGCGAGTGCCACATTTATATGGATTTTACATGGTACAGGATAATACGATAGAGGCAAGAACCACGGTGATTGTTTTCTTGTGCCTTTTTCTACAAATGTACCGAATGAATGAATGAATGAATGTTAAGTTGGCATGTTCAATGTTAAAAATGATTGGAACATTACATCTTGTATTTAAACTTTTTCACTAAAACCACATAGTTTCTGTTGGATTCATTATATTTTTTTAATCATTTGAGTTAAATGGAAAGTCACAGAAATCATTAAAGAAGCAGATTATCCTGAGCAGACATCTGCGTTTAATGGGAACAAATCCACAACATCATTCCCCATGACTGCCTTTACAGCTGTTGGCAAATAGTACGGATATCAGCTGTTCAAATGACCAGAAAACATGTTATTGTTTGACAAAGAAGTAATATCGGTAAGTTATGCTATTTATAATTGTTATATCGAAATGAATATTAAATAAAATCATTTGATTTGACCAAATGTAAATGGAACTATAAAAATGTACTCATTTTATTTCATGTTTCATAGGCTGGATGACACTTAATAGATACTGGTTTGAGTGATAAAGTTATGAAGACAACCACCGTATTTTCTCAGTTCGGTATTCCGCTGGATGCAAGGAAGTATTCGCTTAAGATACGTCTATGTATCCAAAGGCACAGTAAGTACTCCTAATTTATTAAACTGACAAAACGATATGGCATTTGCAAACTAATTTGTTCATCTAGAAAGCAAGTTTCTGGTGAGTACAAAAAAGATGCGAAAGATAATTATTTAGAAGCATGTATCAAAATATTTCATTCTGCTTCCTCCCAGTATAAGAACTACAAGAATTGAAATATTAAATGCGTGTCATTCCATGAGACAAATTTGTATATCTGGGTTTCCAATAATTACTCACCTGAGAGGGAATTCTGCTTGGAATGGTCATCTGTATGTCATCGTCTCTAGAAAAATACTGCTTGGCCAGGAACCATTTCAGATAATCGGTTCCAGCACTTATGAAAAGGTAAAAAAATATTTGTAGGTAATTTTGTATTGTTTCTGTATGGATCAAAGTGAAACTTTCTAGAATGACCAAGCGTATTACTAATAAGTAAAAAAAAAATTATATTTTCTTTTCGATTCTTCATTTGTCATAAAAGTAAATGTTTTTTTGTTAAGATCCTCATTCGTGTTTAAGCATCCAATTAAGAAATTTTATGAAATTAAAATTGCAGTCTTACAAAATTAAAATGGATTTGTTCTTAAATGAAATTTCATTATCTCGATGCATATTGTGGGTTTTTCTTTTAGAAGAGCATTTTAACGAGAAAAAAAGTTCGTTTTCATATAAACTTTATGATATAAAGTATAATCAATAATTGTGATTAAAGAATAATTCATAAACTGGATGCTCCATTTCTAAATAAATAGGCTGTCGCTCGAAAAAAAATTAGAATTCTTTTTTAGAATGAATGAATGAAATGGTTGGATGAAATGTTTTACTGATGTATTTCAAATACGAAAAGATTTAGTTTTAAATATAAAATGACCTGATGAAAATTCTAAAACATTTCTTGGTTAAGAAACGGTAAATTTCATTCTATAAATAAAATAGTAAATTCTTTTGGGATTTTGAATTTTCGGTGTAGTTTGAAAGTGCAAAATTTCAATTGAGTATACTCCTGCATTTCACGATATTCTTGATGGATGTTTTCATATCTGCCGATTAAAATTATTTAATTTTTTCAGATAGACATGTCTTGTCCGAAATGACCATGGCTCAACAGGAAATACCTGGAATCTTCAAGAGGATTTTGGAATTTGGACCGTTTTTAAAAATGAATTATAGTCGGTGATCCAACAAATTTAATTGATAGTTTTAAGAGCTAGAAATATTGCAAAATGCATCGCCTTTGGTACTCGCAAGTTACCAAAACTTAAATTCAATCTGCACAGTGGATTGAAAGTGAAAAGTTTATAATATCTTCATATGCCAGACAAGTGGTTTCAAAAAAACGAGGTCAGAATCATGTGGATTTAACATGTGTAACTTGCGATAGGAGAAAATAACCATGAAGATTTCTTCTTGTACTGTTTTCAACTATGGAACCAATGTTAATTTGGACGCTTTTTTGTGTAATGTCAACAAGAATTTGAGATAACATCCATTTGAACCACTTTACTTAAACCTAAATACTACTTGGTTCTACAGCAGCGCATTGGGCAAAGAATACAACTGATGTCATTTATTTGAACAACGACACTCTCCATCTATGGAATGAATGTCCTTTTCAGTTCTAGCTACAAACTCTATATACGGAGGATGTCTGGATGCCCAGGAAAGAACAGTACTGAAGTGATTTCGGTAAGTTGTGCAAATTAAGATAATTGTCGTATCGAAATGAAGATTGTATCCAATCATTTGACTCGACTGTCAAATAACTAAAAGTGTACTTTTTCATTTTGTTGGTTATACTAATAGGTTTGACAATTTATCGATTCCACTGTTCTGAAAAAAAACCCATTAGCACTCGGTATCACACGACTTTTTCGATTCCATACTCACTACCTCAATACACATTAATTGTGCTTACTTCATGGTAAATATTCTCTTAAGATGACATTCGAGGACATGCTAAGTTCCTGAATTATAATAAAAATCTCAGATTTGACATTTGAGAATCGTTCAGACTTTCAAGAGATGTTGCATGACCAGAAACCTTTTCAGACTTGCGCATGTGAGAAATAAGTAAAAGATGTTTCCTTATAATTTTGTTTCGTGTCTTCTTTCATCAACTCATTTTTTAGAATGAAAAACATATTGATGTTAATATTTAAAATGTCATCTTCGTTAGTCGTAATAATCGGTACACACTGATAGCAGCAAGGTCATTTTCAAGTATTTAAATAAACCAGAAAGTTTCATCTACAAACCTACGAAAGAAATATTTTTCCAGCGAAACTTTAGACCATATTTTTTTGTCCTATGGACGAATGCATCTGCTTTGAGAGCCTAAGAAGGTTTTGTGAACGTTTTAAGGATTTGGCAAAAAATAACCTACTGTATTCAGAAGTATAACCACCAACCACCAATGACTGCGGTTATTGGACGGTTGTTTGAGCATTCATTATTCGCGCCACTTCTGATCATCACAGCATAAACATTTTCGGAAGATTCAGGAAAGAAATGTATTTTATTTAGCTAATTTAATTTCAATTTTAAAATAATTGTAAATTTCAAAAAGCGAAAAGGTAAGTAAGGCGAGGTGTTAGTAAATCTAGATTTTAAAATTTTTGTTTTCACTTCTATGAATAACGAAATTGTAAGCAAATTCTCTTATCGAGAAACTGAATAATTGATTTAAAGAGCGAAATGAAGTCGCTTCTACTCCAGAATTTAAAGATATTCTTGATATTTTCAGATCTATATTAATTCAAATATTTAATCTTTTCAGGTATTGACATGAGTTGGCCGAAATGATCACGGTACAGCGGATGGCTACCAGAATCTTCATCAAGCGAATATTAGAATTCGGAGCCTTAGTAATGAAATATCGGATCTGAAATGCTTTATTCTTCTCTTTTAAGGTGTTAAATATTTATATATTTTTGGAGAATTCTTTCAATCAATGCAGTAATTCTTTTTGAACTTGGAAAAGGTTGAATTGCATGGAATGTACATCAATCAAAACATGTGTTTGGCATATGAATCAATATTTCTGAACTTTTTTGAAAGTTGTTATTCATATCAATTAAATAGCTTTTGGTACAATATATTTCCTACAAAGTTTGTTTACATTCTACTCCTTTAGAAACAAGTATTTTCTTTTTAATATTCTAGACATATGAAACATTTTTATGGATAAATTAAAATTTGATAGTATGTTTGATTTTTGATGGTTATCTAAAACCAATTTCCAACAAGACAGAAAGAAGAATTTTTTTCTCAAGATGTATAAAATTGACTTTTAAATTTCATTTGCAACCATATTCTTATTACAGGTTAACAAGCAGAACTTTTGTTACTGACCCAGAAATATAACCAGAGATCGCAACCACTGTCTCAGAATTGTAATTACTGGAAATAAAAATGTATATTTGCATTCGACATTTCTCCGTCATTGTCAACAGAGAATACATTTTCATGATATTGGATGATTTAAGATTATTTTTCATCAACGATTGGCTTATTAAAATTCTAAAAATTTAATTCTTTGTTATTGTCAACCGATTAGTTGTTATTCCTTCTCATCAGCATTGTTTGCAGATAGTTTTCAATTTATTGACAGATTTTACAAAATATTCTTCGTTTCCATTTATTACTGAATGTCAAAGATTGCGAAAGAAATTTCATTCATTTTTCCTGAATAGAAATTTAAAAACATGGTATCAAAGATCATTATTTGAAATTTAATTTCAGCACTTTGAGAAATTTTATCACGATTTTTGTAGCTATATTAATCAAATATCTGTACTTTGCATCTATTTGCAATAATATTTTTAAAATCAAGATTCTAGTTTTATTAAATTTATTAAAAATTGGTTATAATAAATGATTAATAGAACTTCATTTTGTGACTATGAAATAAGTTACCACAAACTCAGTATACTTACTGTAATGGTATGTGCGTATAGTTCTTATTTAGCAACATTTTTTTTTTCTATAATGGTTTTTAACATTAGCCTTTGAAATATTGTTTTATGCTTTGTTATCAACATCTCTAAATTTTTTTTATTGAAGTTTTGATCTGAAAACAAAATTTATGAACAATGAAATTTGTTTTAATATGTATTTGTATGTTTGTCTAATTTAAAATATATCAAAAATCACTGTCAATGGCGAGAGAAACGCGTCTGTACCCTGTATGAAAGAAATGGCAAAAAAATGCGTTGTCCACATTGTTTTCTTAATGATTATTTGAAATTTAAATATCTTCTAATAAATATTGCTCAAACTTGTGTGTTTGCCCACGTGAAGCAGAGTTGTGCATTGCAAAGATGTTTTATGCTAATATATTGAATTTGATAATATTAATTATTGGAACTGTAATTATTCTTAAATTATGCGATACGATGGTGCTTTGTTCTCTTTTCATTAACTTTCACATTTGAATAATCGTAAAATGCGCAGCATTCATTTTCCCGAACAGAAATTTAAAAACATGGTATCAATGATCATTCATTTGTAATCTAATTTCAATACTTTCGGAAAAATTTTAACATCGTATTTGTAGGTATATTAAATCTGTTCATTGCATCCATTTGCAGTTGTTTTTAAAAGATTTTATTCTTGTTAAAATTATTCAGAGTAAATTATTGATTAATTTATTGATCAAAAATAAAACGTTAGTAATACTTAGTATTTCAGGTTCACCATTAATCTTATAATAAGTAATGATTTCTAAATCTCGCCATTTTGGCCTTCAAATTTACTTAAATGTGTACATCCGCGGATAGAGGATACTTTGATTGACTCGGCCGGCCAGCCAATTAAAATGTCCTCCGCTTCTTCGAAAGCATTTGATCATTGTGCCTGATCATCACAATGATCAGTATGCTTTCGCAGAAAATGATACTCCCGCATGATTAGAATGAATCAAAATTTCTAAAAATTTACTCGCATGTAATAAAATATTAGTTGAGGGAAAAAAGTGAATGGATGCGATGAATGTTGAATAATGTAGGTTAGATTGCTTTCTTTTATTAATAATACGAGTAAATTAAGTTTTATCAGCTTTTTAGAAGTTTTTAATTTCAATTTTTATTCTTAGTTATTTAATAAAATATTAAATTCTCACTTATTCTAAATTGAATTATGTATTGGAAAAATCTTAAAATGAATGTTCAAATTCTACCCTTATATAATTATATTAATGTTTCTTAATTATTTGTATAAATTCTTCTTTAACTACATTTTAATAATCAATACTTGTATTAAATTTTCCATTTCAAGTATATCAATTTTATGTTAACTGAGTACTTTTATTCTCAAAATTGCTTGAATTCCAGTTAAGCGTATTGTATAAGACAGTAGTTTGATACCTGTTAAATTTAATTTCATATTTGTACTGAATTCTTAATTCAATGCATTTATGTTCTACTTTTTATGTTGTAATAATTTTATAAACGACCAATTTTTGTATATTAAACTTGCAAATAAAGTTTGTGTATTTAGAACTCAATTTTGTATTTCATTACCAAATATTCTTGTGACCTTTCGAGTAATTGTTTCAACAAAAGTATTAAATTTCTTGAAAGCCACTCCTATAGCAAATCCATTCACTGAATACAAGACGTACATACATCCAAGTCCTTTGAAGAATATTGATTTGATTTTAAATTAAAAGTAGAAAAGCACAAGATGAATGAATAGATTTGTTTCTATCCTTTACCTGATTTTATTGGTTTCAAATGTAAATTAGTTGCATGTAAATCATTGAATTAATTTGCTAGTTTAATGATAGAGTATAGATAAAAAGTTAGAAATATTCCATGCTCTAGAAATACGTTAGTAGAATTCGAGGAATTGAAACTTTTGTCTGATTTTTAACAATGTGTTCATAGAAATTTCATTATGTTCAAGTCGTATTCATCTGCTTTCGAATTTAAAACTAAAAACTACTGGTATGTTCATTCCTGATAGTCAATAGGTAAATTTAAGATCTTTAACTTGGTGGTGAATGAACATAATGGTGGAGAATGCGTTTTTAAAAACTTTGAGTTAGATCAAAATTGTAAAGTTTACATTGAAGTTTCCTTATTTTTCGTATTAAAATTTTCCTGTATTACTTTCTTAAAATCGGTTACTAAATATTACATATATACTATCGCATTTAAATATTATTTTTATTTTAATATCCTGATTTCTATTCTTTCCCGATTTGAAAATTGTGAATAGATATAATTTTCACTACAATAAAAATTCGTTTTCTTTCTGTGAGTTGTAGAATTCTAATATTTAATTATTATGAATGTCTTCTGGTCTTCGTTTCTAGATTAAATGACTAACTATTAAAAGAATATCCTAAGAGTGCAAAATTTCACATAAATGAAAATTGCATTATTATAAAACTTAAATATTTGATCAAAGTATCAACAGAAAAATTTTTTTATTAAATCTGGAAGTCAAAACAAAAATCGTAAATGTGTGAGGTATAGGTAGAAAATCTGTAAATGAATTGAAATTGTACTTCTATTTATAATTCATCTAAATTTTATTAAAAAAATAATTGCAATTTTTGAGGAAAAAATGCCACTAAAACTCTACCCGGGAATAGAACAGCTTTCTCCGAGTGTACTATTCTAAACAGGTATAAAATGTCACAGGGGAAAAATAATTCGGCTTTAGATTTATACAAAGGAAAGGGATAGTTATGAAGGATTATTTAAAGCATTTATTCTGTACAGAAAAATACACACATGGAGATATTATAGTAAATTGATTAAAAAGAACACTGGAGAAGGTTCGGAACAGTGTTGGAATGATACTCAATAAAGAAGCATCCATGACGCAAAAGTCAAGAATCTTACGCATATGCGACTTGGACAGCTTACATAATGGCAGATTTTATTTTAGGAGACAGGGAAAATAAGCCTTCATTTCTAATACCTTGAAAATTCTATTTTGTATGCAGAATATATATTTAATATTCTACTATAAGAGCAAATATTTTAATTCGCGAAAATAATAATGATTCTATTCAAAAAATAAATGTTGAAGATACTACTTTCTTATGATATCTTCTTGTTTTGTTTTAAAAATATTGATATCAAAGTAATACCATAAAAAATGTTAGATACTCAAGAGGATATTTTAGATAATTTGGAATTTGTATTGCATTCATAATATATTTGAAAAGCATTTGCAAGTCTTCAGTTCGAATTACGAAATCAAGCTATGTTTTTATATATTTTTCTTTTCTACTTTTTTTTTTTAATTTATTAAAGCTATTTTTCTCACTTATTCCCATACTTTCTATGAATTATACCAAATCATGTACTTCAGAAATAAAATTTAATTTCAACAAATTTCTATATTTAATCAAAAATTTAAAAGTCAAGTAAACGCAAATACACAGAATTCGTACCTATTCACAGCATTGTGTTTTTAGACCAGATTGACACCGTCTTAAAACTTTTATTCGCTAATCACAATTAGAATTTTAGACCGTTCAGACGCTCTCCGGGTACGACGCTTCGTGGACAGAACTGCAAAACGAGCCACTTAGTTTTCCTGGTCTTCAGTTCGAGTCTCGAAACCAAGAATTTAATTTCAAAACCAAATTTAATTTCAAAATATTTCTATATTTAATAAGAATTTTAAGAGTCAAATTCACGCACATGCGCAGAATTCATTCCTATTCACAGCATTGTGCTTTTAGACCAGATTGACATCGTCTTAAAACTTTAGGAGGATAATCATAATGAGAGTCTTAGACCATTCAGACGCTATCCCAGATTGAGTCAAGTTCACGCACATGCGCAGAATTCATTCCTATTCAAAGCATTGTTCTTTTAGACCAGATTTACACCGTGTTGAAACTTTTAGAGGATAATAATAATGAGAGTCTTAGACCATTCAGACGCTCTCCGAGTACGAAGCTTCGTGGCCAGGTCGGCAGAAGGAGAAACCTATTTTTGCTGGTCTTCAGTTCGAGTCCCGAAAATTAGAATTTTTTAATATAATTTACTTTTCTTTTTTTTTAAAAATTTATTTTAGGTATTTTTATCCATTATTCCCACACTTAATATGAACTATTCCAAATCTTTTACTTCTAAAATAAAATTTAATGTCAAAATATTTCTCAAATCAAGAGAAATTTTAGGAGTGAAGTTCACGCACATGCGCAGAATTCATTACTATTCAAAGCATTGTGCTTTTAGACCAGATTGACCCGTGTTGAAACTTTTAGAGGATAATCATAATTAGAGTCTTAGATAATTCAGACGCTCTCCTTGTACGACGCTTCGTGGCCAGATCGGCAGAGCGAGCCACCTATTTTTGCTGGTCTTCAGTTCGAGTCCCGAAAATTAGAATTTTTTAATATATTTTACTTTTCTTTTTTTAAAATTTATTTTAGGTATTTTTATCCATTATTCCCACACTTAGTATGAACTATTCCAAATCTTTTACTTCTAAAATAAAATTTAATGTCAAAATATTTCTATAGTCAAGAGAAATTTTAGGAGTCAAGTTCACGCACATGCGCAGAATTCATTCCTATTCAAAGCATTGTGCTTTTAGACCAGATTGACCCGTGTTGAAACTTTTAGAGGATAATCATAATGAGAGTCTTAGACCATTCAGACGCTCTCCTTGTACAAAGCTTCGTGGCCAGATCGGCAGAACGAGCCACCTATTTTTGCTGGTCTTCAGTTCGAGTCCCGAAAATTAGAATTTTTTAATATATTTTACTTTTCTTTTTTAAAAATTTATTTTAGGTATTTTTATCCATTACTCCCACACTTAGTATGAACTATTCCAAATCTTTTACTTCTAAAATAAAATTTAATGTCAAAATATTTCTCTAGTCAAGAGAAATTTTAGGAGTGAAGTTCACGCACATGCGCAGAATTCATTCGTATTCAAAGCATTGTTCTTTTAGACCAGTTTTACACCGTGTTGAAACTTTTTCAGGATAATAATAATGAGAGTCTTAGACCATTCAGACGCTCTCCGAGTACGACGCTTCGTGGCCAGATCGGCAGAACGAGCCACCTATTTTTGCTGGTCTTCAGTTCGAGTCCCGAAAATTAGAATTTTTTAATATATTTTACTTTTCTCTTTTTAAATTTATTTTAGGTATTTTTATCCATTATTCCCACACTTAGTATGAACTATTCCAAATCTTTAACTTCTAAAATAAAATTTAATGTCAAAATATTTCTATAGTCAAGAGAAATTTTAGGAGTCAAGTTCACGCACATGCGCAGAATTCATTCCTATTCAAAGCATTGTGCTTTTAGACCAGATTGACCCGTGTTGAAACTTTTAGAGGATAATCATAATGAGAGTCTTAGACCATTCAGACGCTCTCCTTGTACGAAGCTTCGTGGCCAGATCGGCAGAACGAGTCACCTATTTTTGCTGGTCTTCAGTTCGAGTCCCGAAAATTAGAATTTTTTAATATATTTTACTTTTCTTTTTTTAAATTTATTTTAGGTATTTTTATCCATTATTTACACACTTAGTATGAACTATTCCAAATCTTTTACTTCTAAAATAAAATTTAATGTCAAAATATTTCTATAGTCAAGAGAAATTTTAGGAGTCAAGTTCACGCACATGCGCAGAATTCATTCGTATTCAAAGCATTGTTCTTTTAGACCAGTTTTACACCGTGTTGAAACTTTTTCAGGATAATAATAATGAGAGTCTTAGACCATTCAGACGCTCTCCGAGTACGAAGCGTTGTGGCCATATCGGCAGAACGAGCCACCTATTTTTGCTCGTCTTCAGTTCGAGTCCCGAAAATTAGAATTTTTTAATATATTTTACTTTTCTTTTTTTAAATTTATTTTAGGTATTTTTATCCATTATTCCCACACTTAATATGAACTATTCCAAATCTTTTACTTCTAAAATAAAATTTAATGTCAAAATGTTTCTATAGTCAAGAGAAATTTTTGGAGTGAATTTCACGCACATGCGCAGAATTCATTCTTATTCAAAGCATTGTGCCTTTAGACCAGATTGACACCGTGTTGAAACTTTTAGAGGATAATCATAATGAGAGTCTTAGACCATTCAGACGCTCTCCGGGTACGAAGCGTCGTGGCCGGTTTGGCAGAACGAGCCAAATATTTTTGCTCGTCTTCATTTCGAGTCCCGAATATTAGAATTTTTTAATACATTTTACTTTTCTTTTTTTTAAATTTATTTTAGGTATTTTTATCCATTATTCCCACACTTAGTATGAACTATTCCAAATCTTTTACTTCTAAAATAAAATTTAATGTCAAAAGGTTTCTATAGTCAAGAGAAATTTTAGGAGTGAAGTTCACGCACATGCGCAGAATTCATTCCTATTCAAAGCATTGTGTATTCTGACCAGATTGACACCGTCTTAAAAGTTTTAGTGGATAATCTTAATGAGAGTCTTAGACCCTTCAGACGCTCTCCGGGTACGAAGCTTCGTGGCCAGATCGGCAGAACGAGCCACTAAGTTTTGCTGGTCTTCAGTTCGAGTCTCGAAAATGAGAATTTTTTAAATATATTTTACTTTTTTCTTTTATTTATTTTAGGTATATTTATCCATTATTCCAACAATTACTAAGAACATTTGAAAATGTTATATTTTTAACATAAAATTTAATATCAAAATATTTCTATATTCTAGAGAAATTTTAGGAGTGAAGTTCACGCACATGCGCAGAATTCATTCCTATTCAAAGCATTGTGCATTCTGACCAGATTGACACCGTCTTAAACGTTTTAGTGGATAATCTTAATGAGAGTCTTAGACCCTTCAGACGCTCTCCGGGTACGAAGCTCCGTGGCCAGATCGGTAGAACGAGCCACTTAGTTTTGCTGGTCTTCAGTTCGAGTCTCGAAAATGAGAAGTTTTTAATATATTTTACTTTTCTTTTTTTAAATTTATTTTAGGTATTTTTATCCATTATTGCCACACTTAGTATGAACAATTCCAAATCTTTTACTTCTAAAACAAAATTTAATGTCAAAACATTTCTCTAGTCAAGAGAAATTTTAGGAGTGAAGTTCACGCACATGTGCAGAATTCATTCGTATTCAAAGCATTGTTCTTTTAGACCAGTTTTACACCGTGTTGAAACTTTTTCAGGATAATAATAATGAGAGTCTTAGACCATTCAGACGCTCTCCGAGTACGAAGCGTCGTGGCCAGATCGGCAGAACGGGAAACCTATTTTTGCTCGTCTTCATTTCGAGTCCTGAAAATTAGAATTTTTTAATATATTTTACTTTTCTTTTTTTAAATTTATTTTAGGTATTTTTATCCATTATTCCCACACTTAGTATGAACAATTCCAAATCTTTTACTTCTAAAACAAAATTTAATGTCAAAACATTTCTCTAGTGAAGAGAAATTTTAGGAGTGAAGTTCACGCACATGCGCAGAATTCATTCCTATTCAAAGCATTGTTCTTTTAGACCAGATTTACACCGTGTTGAAACTTTTAGAGGATAATAATAATGAGAGTGTGAGACCATTCAGACGCTCTCCGAGTACGAAGCGTCGTGGCCATATCGGCAGAACGAGCCACCTATTTTTGCTCGTCTTCAGTTCGAGTCCCGAAAATTAGAATTTTTTAATATATTTTACTTTTCTTTTTTTAAATTTATTTTAGGTATTTTTATCCATTATTCCCACACTTAAAATGAACTATTCCAAATCTTTTACTTCTAAAATAAAATTTAATGTCAAAATGTTTCTATAGTCAAGAGAAATTTTAGGAGTGAATTTCACGCACATGCGCAGAATTCATTCTTATTCAAAGCATTGTGCCTTTAGACCAGATTGACACCGTGTTGAAACTTTTAGAGGATAATCATAATGAGAGTCTTAGACCATTCAGACGCTCTCCGGGTACGAAGCGTCGTGGCCGGATCGGCAGAACGAGCCAAATATTTTTGCTCGTCTTCATTTCTAGTCCCGAAAATTAGAATTTTTTAATACATTTTACTTTTCTTTTTTTAAATTTATTTTAGGTATTTTTATCCATTATTCCCACACTTAATATGAACTATTCCAAATCTTTTACTTCTAAAATAAAATTTAATGTCAAAAGGTTTCTTTAGTCAAGAGAAATTTTAGGAGTGAAGTTCACGCACATGCGCAGAATTCATTCCTATTCAAAGCATTGTGCATTCTGACCAGATTGACACCGTCTTAAACGTTTTAGTGGATAATCTTAATGAGAGTCTTAGACCCTTCAGACGCTCTCCGGGTACGAAGCTTCGTGGCCAGATCGGCAGAACGAGCCACTTAGTTTTGCTGGTCTTCAGTTCGAGTCTCGAAAATGAGAATTTTTTAAATATATATATATATATATATATATATATATATATATATATATATATATATATATATATATATATTCCTTTTTTTTAATTTATTTTAGGTATATTTATCCATTATTCCAACACTCACTAAGAACATTTGAAAATGTTATATTTTTTAAATTAAATTTTAATGTCAAAATATTTCTATATTCTAGAGAAATTTTAGGAGTGACGTTCCCGCACATGCGCAGAATTCATTCCTATTCAAAGCATTGTGCATTCTGACCAGATTGACACCGTCTTAAACGTTTTAGTGGATAATCTTAATGAGAGTCTTAGACCCTTCAGACGCTCTCCGGGTACGAAGCTTCGTGGCCAGATCGGCAGAACGAGCCACTTAGTTTTGCTGGTCTTCAGTTCGAGTCTCGAAAATGAGAATTTTTTAAATATATTTTACTTTTTTCTTTTTTTTTTCTTTTATTTATTTTAGGTATATTTATCCATTATTCCAACAATTACTAAGAACATTTGAAAATGTTATATTTTTAACATAAAATTTAATGTCAAAATGTTTCTATAGTCAAGAGAAATTTTAGGAGTGAAGTTCACGCACATGCGCAGAATTCATTCCTATTCAAAGCATTGTGCATTCTGACCAGATTGACACCGTCTTAAATGTTTTAGTGGATAATCTTAATGAGAGTCTTAGACCCTTCAGACGCTCTCCGGGTACGAAGCTTCGTGGCCAGATCGGCAGAACGAGCCACTTAGTTTTGCTGGTCTTCAGTTCGAGTCTCAAAAATGAGAATTTTTTAAATATATATATATATATATATATATATTTTCCTTTTTTTTAATTTATTTTAGGTATATTTATCCATTATTCCAACACTCACTAAGAACATTTGAAAATGTTATATTTTTTAAATTAAATTTTAATGTCAAAATATTTCTATATTCTAGAGAAATTTTAGGAGTGACGTTCCCGCACATGCGCAGAATTCATTCCTATTCAAAGCATTGTGCATTCTGACCAGATTGACACCGTCTTAAACGTTTTAGTGGATAATCTTAATGAGAGTCTTAGACCCTTCAGACGCTCTCCGGGTACGAAGCTTCGTGGCCAGATCGGCAGAACGAGCCACTTAGTTTTGCTGGTCTTCAGTTCGAGTCTCGAAAATGAGAATTTTTTAAATATATTTTACTTTTTTCTTTTTTTTTCTTTTATTTATTTTAGGTATATTTATCCATTATTCCAACAATTACTAAGAACATTTGAAAATGTTATATTTTTAACATAAAATTTAATGTCAAAATGTTTCTATAGTCAAGAGAAATTTTAGGAGTGAAGTTCCCGCACATGCGCAGAATTCATTCCTATTCAAAGCATTGTGCATTCTGACCAGATTGACACTGTCTTAAACGTTTTAGTGGATAATCTTAATGAGAGTCTTAGACCCTTCAGACGCTCTCCGGGTACGAAGCTCCGTGGCCAGATCGGCAGAACGAGTCGCTTACTTTTGCTGGTCTTCAGTTCGAGTCTCGAAAATAAGAATTTTTTAAATATATTTTTCTTTTATTTATTTTAGGTATATTTATCCATTATTCCAACACTTACTAAGAACATTTGAAAATGTTATATTTTTAAAAAAAACTTTAATGTCAAAATATTTCTATATTTTAGAGAAATTTTAGGAGTAAAGTTCACGCACATGCGCAGAATTCATTCCTATTCAAAGCATTGTGCATTCTGACCAGATTGACACCGTCTTAAAAGTTTTAGGGGATAATCTTAATGACAGTCTTAGACCCTTCAGACGCTCTCCGGGTACGAAGCGTCGTGGCCATATCGGCAGACCGAGCCACCTATTTTTGCTCGTCTTCAGTTCGAGTCCCGAAAATTAGAATTTTTTGAATATATTTTACTTTTCTTTTTTTAAATTTATTTTAGGTATTTTTATCCATTATTCCCACACTTAATATAAACTATTCCAAATCTTTTACTTCTAAAATTAAAATTTAATGTCAAAATGTTTCTATAGTCAAGAGAAATTTTAGGAGTGAAGTTCACGCACATGCGCAGAATTCATTCCTATTCAAAGCATTGTGCATTCTGACCAGATTGACACCGTCTTAAACGTTTTAGTGGATAATCTTAATGAGAGTCTTAGACCCTTCAGACGCTCTCCGGGTACGAAACTTCGTGGCCAGATCGGCAGAACGAGCCACTTAGTTTTGCTGGTCTTCAGTTCGAGTCTCGAAAATGAGAATTTTTTAAATATATATATATATATATATATATATATATTGCTTTTTTTTAATTTATTTTAGGTATATTTATCCATTATTCCAACACTCACTAAGAACATTTGAAAATGTTATATTTTTTAAATTAAATTTTAATGTCAAAATATTTCTATATTCTAGAGAAATTTTAGGAGTGAAGTTCCCGCACATGCGCAGAATTCATTCCTATTCAAAGCATTGTGCATTCTGACCAGATTGACACCGTCTTAAACGTTTTAGTGGATAATCTTAATGACAGTCTTAGACCCTTCAGACGCTCTCCGGGTACGAAGCTTCGTGGCCAGATCGGCAGAACGAGCCACTTAGTTTTGCTGGTCTTCAGTTCGAGTCTCGAAAATGAGAATTTTTTAAATATATTTTACTTTTTTCTTTTTTTTTCTTTTATTTATTTTAGGTATATTTATCCATTATTCCAACAATTACTAAGAACATTTGAAAATGTTATATTTTTAACATAAAATTTAATGTCAAAATGTTTCTATAGTCAAGAGAAATTTTAGGAGTGAAGTTCACGCACATGCGCAGAATTCATTCCTATTCAAAGCATTGTGCATTCTGACCAGATTGACACCGTCTTAAATGTTTTAGTGGATAATCTTAATGAGAGTCTTAGACCCTTCAGACGCTCTCCGGGTACGAAGCTTCGTGGCCAGATCAGCAGAACGAGCCACTTAGTTTTGCTGGTCTTCAGTTCGAGTCTCGAAAATGAGAATTTTTAAAATATATATATATATATATATATATATATATATATATATATATATATATATATATATATATTTTCCTTTTTTTTAATTTATTTTAGGTATATTTATCCATTATTCCAACACTCACTAAGAACATTTGAAAATGTTATATTTTTTAAATTAAATTTTAATGTCAAAATATTTCAATATTCTAGAGAAATTTTAGGAGTGAAGTTCCCGCACATGCACAGAATTCATTCCTATTCAAAGCATTGTGCATTCTGACCAGATTGACACTGTCTTAAACGTTTTAGTGGATAATCTTAATGAGAGTCTTAGACCCTTCAGACGCTCTCCGGGTACGAAGCTCCGTGGCCAGATCGGCAGAACGAGCCGCTTACTTTTGCTGGTCTTCAGTTCGAGTCTCGAAAATAGGAATTTTTTAAATATATTTTTCTTTTTTTTTCTTTTATTTATTTTAGGTATATTTATCCATTATTCCAACACTTACTAAGAACATTTGAAAATGTTATATTTTAAAAAAAAATTTTTAAGTCAAAATATTTCTATATTCTAGAGAAATTTTAGGAGTAAAGTTCACGCACATGCGCAGAATTCATTCCTATTCAAAGCATTGTGCATTCTGACCAGATTGACACCGTCTTAAAAGTTTTAGTGGATAATCTTAATGACAGTCTTAGACCCTTCAGACGCTCTCCGGGTACGAAGCGTCGTGGCCATATCGGCAGAACGAGCCACCTATTTTTGCTCGTCTTCAGTTCGAGTCCCGAAAATTAGAATTTTTTAATATATTTTACTTTTCTTTTTTTAAATTTATTTTAGGTATTTTTATCCATTATTCCCACACTTAATATGAACTATTCCAAATCTTTTACTTCTAAAATTAAAATTTAATGTCAAAATGTTTCTAAAGTCAAGAGAAATTTTAGGAGTGAAGTTCACGCACTTGCGCAGAATTCATTCTTATTCAAAGCATTGTGCATTCTGACCAGATTGACACCGTCTTAAAAGTTTTAGTGGATAATCTTAATGAGAGTCTTAGACCCTTCAGACGCTCTCCGGGTACGAAGCTTCGTGGCCAGATCGGCAGAACGAGCCACTTAGTTTTGCTGGTCATCAGTTCGAGTCTCGAAAATTAGAATTTTTTAAATATATTTTTTTTCTTTATTTATTTTAGGTATATTTATCCATTATTCCAACAATTACTAAGAACATTTGAAAATGTTATATTTTTAAAATAAATTTTAATGTCAAAATATTTCTATATTCTAGAGAAATTTTAGGAGTGAAGTTCACGCACATGCGCAGAATTCAATCCTATTCAAAGCATTGTGCATTCTGACCAGATTGACACCGTCTTAAAAGTTTTAGTGGATAATCTTAATGAGAGTCTTACACCCTTCAGACGCTCTCCGGGTACGAAGCTCCGTGGCCAGATCGGCAGAACGAGCCACTTAGTTTGGCTGGTCTTCAGTTCGAGTCTCGAAAATAAGAATTTTTTAAATATATTTTTCTTTTTTTTTCTTTTATTTATTTTAGGTATATTTATCCATTATTCCAACACTTACTAAGAACATTTGAAAATTATATATTTTTAAAATAAATTTTAATGTCAAAATATTTCTATATTCTAGAGAAATTTTAGGAGTGAAGTTCCCGCACATGCGCAGAATTCATTCCTATTCAAAGCATTGTGCATTCTGACCAGATTGACACCGTCTTAAAAGTTTTAGTGGATAATCTTAATGAGAGTCTTAGACCCTTCAGACGCTCTCCGGGTACGAAGCATCGTGGCCAGATCGGCAGAACGAGCCACTAAGTTTTGCTGGTCTTCAGTTCGAGTCTCGAAAATGAGAATTTTTTAAATATATTTTACTTTTTTCTTTTTTTTTTCTTTTATTTATTTTAGGTATATTTATCCATTATTCCAACAATTACTAAGAACATTTGAAAATGTTATATTTTTAACATAAAATTTAATGTCAAAATGTTTCTATAGTCAAGAGAAATTTTAGGAGTGAAGTTCACGCACATGCGCAGAATTCATTCCTATTCAAAGCATTGTGCATTCTGACCAGATTGACACCGTCTTAAATGTTTTAGTGGATAATCTTAATGAGAGTCTTGGACCCTTCAGACGCTCTCCGGGTACGAAGCTTCGTGGCCAGATCAGCAGAACGAGCCACTTAGTTTTGCTGGTCTTCAGTTCGAGTCTCGAAAATGAGAATTTTTAAAATATATATATATATATATATATATATATATATATATATATATTTTCCTTTTTTTTAATTTATTTTAGGTATATTTATCCATTATTCCAACACTCACTAAGAACATTTGAAAATGTTATATTTTTTAAATTAAATTTTAATGTCAAAATATTTCAATATTCTAGAGAAATTTTAGGAGTGAAGTTCCCGCACATGCACAGAATTCATTCCTATTCAAAGCATTGTGCATTCTGACCAGATTGACACTGTCTTAAACGTTTTAGTGGATAATCTTAATGAGAGTCTTAGACCCTTCAGACGCTCTCCGGGTACGAAGCTCCGTGGCCAGATCGGCAGAACGAGCCGCTTACTTTTGCTGGTCTTCAGTTCGAGTCTCGAAAATAAGAATTTTTTAAATATATTTTTCTTTTTTTTTCTTTTATTTATTTTAGGTATATTTATCCATTATTCCAACACTTACTAAGAACATTTGAAAATGTTATATTTTAAAAAAAAATTTTAATGTCAAAATATTTCTATATTCTAGAGAAATTTTAGGAGTAAAGTTCACGCACATGCGCAGAATTCATTCCTATTCAAAGCATTGTGCATTCTGACCAGATTGACACCGTCTTAAAAGTTTTAGTGGATAATCTTAATGACAGTCTTAGACCCTTCAGACGCTCTCCGGGTACGAAGCGTCGTGGCCATATCGGCAGAACGAGCCACCTATTTTTGCTCGTCTTCAGTTCGAGTCCCGAAAATTAGAATTTTTTAATATATTTTACTTTTCTTTTTTTAAATTTATTTTAGGTATTTTTATCCATTATTCCCACACTTAATATGAACTATTCCAAATCTTTTACTTCTAAAATTAAAATTTAATGTCAAAATGTTTCTAAAGTCAAGAGAAATTTTAGGAGTGAAGTTCACGCACTTGCGCAGAATTCATTCTTATTCAAAGCATTGTGCATTCTGACCAGATTGACACCGTCTTAAAAGTTTTAGTGGATAATCTTAATGAGAGTCTTAGACCCTTCAGACGCTCTCCGGGTACGAAGCTTCGTGGCCAGATCGGCAGAACGAGCCACTTAGTTTTGCTGGTCATCAGTTCGAGTCTCGAAAATTAGAATTTTTTAAATATATTTTTTTTCTTTATTTATTTTAGGTATATTTATCCATTATTCCAACAATTACTAAGAACATTTGAAAATGTTATATTTTTAAAATAAATTTTAATGTCAAAATATTTCTATATTCTAGAGAAATTTTAGGAGTGAAGTTCACGCACATGCGCAGAATTCAATCCTATTCAAAGCATTGTGCATTCTGACCAGATTGACACCGTCTTAAAAGTTTTAGTGGATAATCTTAATGAGAGTCTTACACCCTTCAGACGCTCTCCGGGTACGAAGCTCCGTGGCCAGATCGGCAGAACGAGCCACTTAGTTTGGCTGGTCTTCAGTTCGAGTCTCGAAAATAAGAATTTTTTAAATATATTTTTCTTTTTTTTTCTTTTATTTATTTTAGGTATATTTATCCATTATTCCAACACTTACTAAGAACATTTGAAAATTATATATTTTTAAAATAAATTTTAATGTCAAAATATTTCTATATTCTAGAGAAATTTTAGGAGTGAAGTTCCCGCACATGCGCAGAATTCATTCCTATTCAAAGCATTGTGCATTCTGACCAGATTGACACCGTCTTAAAAGTTTTAGTGGATAATCTTAATGAGAGTCTTAGACCCTTCAGACGCTCTCCGGGTACGAAGCATCGTGGCCAGATCGGCAGAACGAGCCACTAAGTTTTGCTGGTCTTCAGTTCGAGTCTCGAAAATGAGAATTTTTTAAATATATTTTACTTTTTTCTTTTTTTTTCTTTTATTTATTTTAGGTATATTTATCCATTATTCCACCAATTACTAAGAACATTTGAAAATGTTATATTTTTTAAATTAAATTTTAATGTCAAAATATTTCTATATTCTAGAGAAATTTTAGGAGTGAAGTTCCCGCACATGCGCAGAATTCATTCCTATTCAAAGCATTGTGCATTCTGACCAGATTGACACCGTCTTAAACGTTTTAGTGGATAATCTTAATGAGAGTCTTAGACCCTTCAGACACTCTCCGGGTACGAAGCTCCGTGGCCAGATCGGCAGAACGAGCCGCTTACTTTTGCTGGTCTTCAGTTCGAGTCTCGAAAATAAGAATTTTTTAAATATATTTTTCTTTTTTTTTTCTTTTATTTATTTTAGGTATATTTATCCATTATTCCAACACTTACTAAGAACATTTGAAAATGTTATATTTTAAAAAAAAAATTTAATGTCAAAATATTTCTATATTCTAGAGAAATTTTAAGAGTAAAGTTCACGCACATGCGCAGAATTCATTCCTATTCAAAGCATTGTGCATTCTGACCAGATTGACACCGTCTTAAAAGTTTTAGTGGATAATCTTAATGAGAGTCTTAGACCCTTCAGACGCTCGCCGGGTACGAGGCTTCGTGTCCAGATCGGCAGAACGAGCCACTTAGTTTTGCTGGTCTTCAGTTCGAGTCTCGAAAATTAGAATTTTTTAAATATAATTTTTTTCTTTTTTTTTATTTATTTTAGGTATATTTATCCATTATTCCACAAATTACTAAGAACATTTGAAAATGTTATATTTTTAAAATAAATTTTAATGTCAAAATATTTCTATATTCTAGAGAAATTTTAGGAGTGAAGTTCACGCACATGCGCAGAATTCATTCCTATTCAAAGCATTGTGCATTCTGACCAGATTGACACCGTCTTAATAGTTTTAGTGGATAATCTTAATGAGAGTTTTAGACCCTTCAGACGCTCTCCGGGTACGAAGCTTCGTGGCCAGATCGGCAGAACGAGTCACTTAGTTTTGCTGGTCTTCAGTTCGAGTCCCGAAATTAGAATTTTTTAATATATTTTACTTTTCTTTTTTTAAATTTATTTTAGGTATTTTTATCCATTATTCCCACACTTAATATGAACTATTCCAAATCTTTTACTTCTAAAATTAAAATTTAATGTCAAAATGTTTCTAAAGTCAAGAGAAATTTTAGGAGTGAAGTTCACGCACTTGCGCAGAATTCATTCTTATTCAAAGCATTGTGCATTCTGACCAGATTGACACCGTCTTAAAAGTTTTAGTGGATAATCTTAATGAGAGTCTTAGACCCTTCAGACGCTCTCCGGGTACGAAGCTTCGTGGCCAGATCGGCAGAACGAGCCACTTAGTTTTGCTGGTCATCAGTTCGAGTCTCGAAAATTAGAATTTTTTAAATATATTTTTTTTCTTTATTTATTTTAGGTATATTTATCCATTATTCCAGCAATTACTAAGAACATTTGAAAATGTTATATTTTTAAAATAAATTTTAATGTCAAAATATTTCTATATTCTAGAGAAATTTTAGGAGTGAAGTTCACGCACATGCGCAGAATTCAATCCTATTCAAAGCATTGTGCATTCTGACCAGATTGACACCGTCTTAAAAGTTTTAGTGGATAATCTTAATGAGAGTCTTACACCCTTCAGACGCTCTCCGGGTACGAAGCTCCGTGGCCAGATCGGCAGAACGAGCCACTTAGTTTGGCTGGTCTTCAGTTCGAGTCTCGAAAATAAGAATTTTTTAAATATATTTTTCTTTTTTTTTCTTTTATTTATTTTAGGTATATTTATCCATTATTCCAACACTTACTAAGAACATTTGAAAATTATATATTTTTAAAATAAATTTTAATGTCAAAATATTTCTATATTCTAGAGAAATTTTAGGAGTGAAGTTCCCGCACATGCGCAGAATTCATTCCTATTCAAAGCATTGTGCATTCTGACCAGATTGACACCGTCTTAAAAGTTTTAGTGGATAATCTTAATGAGAGTCTTAGACCCTTCAGACGCTCTCCGGGTACGAAGCTTCGTGGCCAGATCGGCAGAACGAGCCACTTAGTTTTGCTGGTCTTCAGTTCGAGTCTCGAAAATGAGAATTTTTTAAATATATTTTACTTTTTTCTTTTTTTTTCTTTTATTTATTTTAGGTATATTTATCCATTATTCCACCAATTACTAAGAACATTTGAAAATGTTATATTTTTTAAATTAAATTTTAATGTCAAAATATTTCTATATTCTAGAGAAATTTTAGGAGTGAAGTTCCCGCACATGCGCAGAATTCATTCCTATTCAAAGCATTGTGCATTCTGACCAGATTGACACCGTCTTAAACGTTTTAGTGGATAATCTTAATGAGAGTCTTAGACCCTTCAGACACTCTCCGGGTACGAAGCTCCGTGGCCAGATCGGCAGAACGAGCCGCTTACTTTTGCTGGTCTTCAGTTCGAGTCTCGAAAATAAGAATTTTTTAAATATATTTTTCTTTTTTTTTTCTTTTATTTATTTTAGGTATATTTATCCATTATTCCAACACTTACTAAGAACATTTGAAAATGTTATATTTTAAAAAAAAATTTTAATGTCAAAATATTTCTATATTCTAGAGAAATTTTAGGAGTGAAGTTCACGCACATGCGCAGAATTCATTCCTATTCAAAGCATTGTGCATTCTGACCAGATTGACACCGTCTTAAAAGTTTTAGTGGATAATCTTAATGAGAGTCTTAGACCCTTCAGACGCTCGCCGGGTACGAGGCTTCGTGTCCAGATCGGCAGAACGAGCCACTTAGTTTTGCTGGTCTTCAGTTCGAGTCTCGAAAATTAGAATTTTTTAAATATAATTTTTTTCTTTTTTTTTATTTATTTTAGGTATATTTATCCATTATTCCACAAATTACTAAGAACATTTGAAAATGTTATATTTTTAAAATAAATTTTAATGTCAAAATATTTCTATATTCTAGAGAAATTTTAGGAGTGAAGTTCACGCACATGCGCAGAATTCATTCCTATTCAAAGCATTGTGCATTCTGACCAGATTGACACCGTCTTAATAGTTTTAGTGGATAATCTTAATGAGAGTTTTAGACCCTTCAGACGCTCTCCGGGTACGAAGCTTCGTGGCCAGATCGGCAGAACGAGTCACTTAGTTTTGCTGGTCTTCAGTTCGAGTCCCGAAAATTAGAATTTTTTAATATATTTTACTTTTCTTTTTTTAAATTTATTTTAGGTATTTTTATCCATTATTCCCACACTTAATATGAACTATTCCAAATCTTTTACTTCTAAAATTAAAATTTAATGTCAAAATGTTTCTAAAGTCAAGAGAAATTTTAGGAGTGAAGTTCACGCACTTGCGCAGAATTCATTCTTATTCAAAGCATTGTGCATTCTGACCAGATTGACACCGTCTTAAAAGTTTTAGTGGATAATCTTAATGAGAGTCTTAGACCCTTCAGACGCTCTCCGGGTACGAAGCTTCGTGGCCAGATCGGCAGAACGAGCCACTTAGTTTTGCTGGTCATCAGTTCGAGTCTCGAAAATTAGAATTTTTTAAATATATTTTTTTTCTTTATTTATTTTAGGTATATTTATCCATTATTCCAGCAATTACTAAGAACATTTGAAAATGTTATATTTTTAAAATAAATTTTAATGTCAAAATATTTCTATATTCTAGAGAAATTTTAGGAGTGAAGTTCACGCACATGCGCAGAATTCAATCCTATTCAAAGCATTGTGCATTCTGACCAGATTGACACCGTCTTAAAAGTTTTAGTGGATAATCTTAATGAGAGTCTTACACCCTTCAGACGCTCTCCGGGTACGAAGCTCCGTGGCCAGATCGGCAGAACGAGCCACTTAGTTTGGCTGGTCTTCAGTTCGAGTCTCGAAAATAAGAATTTTTTAAATATATTTTTCTTTTTTTTTCTTTTATTTATTTTAGGTATATTTATCCATTATTCCAACACTTACTAAGAACATTTGAAAATTATATATTTTTAAAATAAATTTTAATGTCAAAATATTTCTATATTCTAGAGAAATTTTAGGAGTGAAGTTCCCGCACATGCGCAGAATTCATTCCTATTCAAAGCATTGTGCATTCTGACCAGATTGACACCGTCTTAAAAGTTTTAGTGGATAATCTTAATGAGAGTCTTAGACCCTTCAGACGCTCTCCGGGTACGAAGCTTCGTGGCCAGATCGGCAGAACGAGCCACTTAGTTTTGCTGGTCTTCAGTTCGAGTCTCGAAAATGAGAATTTTTTAAATATATTTTACTTTTTTCTTTTTTTTTCTTTTATTTATTTTAGGTATATTTATCCATTATTCCACCAATTACTAAGAACATTTGAAAATGTTATATTTTTTAAATTAAATTTTAATGTCAAAATATTTCTATATTCTAGAGAAATTTTAGGAGTGAAGTTCCCGCACATGCGCAGAATTCATTCCTATTCAAAGCATTGTGCATTCTGACCAGATTGACACCGTCTTAAACGTTTTAGTGGATAATCTTAATGAGAGTCTTAGACCCTTCAGACACTCTCCGGGTACGAAGCTCCGTGGCCAGATCGGCAGAACGAGCCGCTTACTTTTGCTGGTCTTCAGTTCGAGTCTCGAAAATAAGAATTTTTTAAATATATTTTTCTTTTTTTTTTCTTTTATTTATTTTAGGTATATTTATCCATTATTCCAACACTTACTAAGAACATTTGAAAATGTTATATTTTAAAAAAAAATTTTAATGTCAAAATATTTCTATATTCTAGAGAAATTTTAGGAGTGAAGTTCACGCACATGCGCAGAATTCATTCCTATTCAAAGCATTGTGCATTCTGACCAGATTGACACCGTCTTAATAGTTTTAGTGGATAATCTTAATGAGAGTTTTAGACCCTTCAGACGCTCTCCGGGTACGAAGCTTCGTGGCCAGATCGGCAGAACGAGTCACTTAGTTTTGCTGGTCTTCAGTTCGAGTCTCGAAAATTAGAATTTTCTAAATATATTTTTTTTTCTTTTTTTTTTATTTATTTATTTTAGGTATATTTATCCATTATTCCACCAATTACTAAGAACATTTGAAAATGTTATATTTTTAAAATAAATTTTAATGTCAAAATATTTCTATATTCTATAGAAATTTTAGGAGTGAAGTATACGCACATGCGCAGAATTCATTCCTATTCAAAGCATTGTGCATTCTGACCAGATTGACACCGTCTTAAAAGTTTTAGTGGATAATCTTAATGAGAGTCTTAGACCCTTCAGACGCTCTCCGGGCACGAAGCTCCGTGGCCAGATCGGCAGAACGAGCCACTTAGTTTTGCTGGACTTCAGTTCGAGTCTCGAAAATAAGAATTTTTTAAATATATTTTTTTTCTTTTTTTTATTTATTTATTTTAGGTATATTTATCCATTATTCCACCAATTACTAAGAACATTTGAAAATGTTATATTTTTAAAATAAATTTTAATGTCAAAATATTTCTATATTCTAGAGAAATCTTAGGAGTGAAGTTCACGCACATGCGCAGAATTCATTCCTATTCAAAGCATTGTGCATTCTGACCAGATTGACACCGTCTTAAAAGTTTTAGTTTATAATCTTAATGAGAGTCTTAGACCCTTCAGACGCTCTCCGGGTACGAGGCTTCGTGGCCAGATCGGCAGAACGAGCCGCTTAGTTTTGCTGGTCTTCAGTTCGAGTCTCGAAAATAAGAATTTTTTAAATATATTTTTCTTTTTTTTTTCTTTTATTTATTTTAGGTATATATATCCATTATTCCACCAATTACTAAGAACATTTGAAAATGTTATATTTTTAAAATAAATTTTAATGTCAAAATATTTCTATATTCTAGAGAAATTTTAGGAGTGAAGTTCACGCACATGCGCAGAATTCATTCCTATTCAAAGCATTGTGCATTCTGACCAGATTGACACCGTGTTAAAAGTTTTAGTGGATAATCTTAATGAGAGTCTTAGACCCTTCAGACGCTCTCCGGGTACGAGGCTTCGAGGCCAGATCGGCAGAACGAGCCACTTAGTTTTGCTGGTCTTCAGTTCGAGTCTCGAAAATGAGAAGTTTTTAAATATATTTTACTTTTTTCTTTTTTTTTCTTTTATTTATTTTAGGTATATTTATCCATTATTCCAACACTTACTAAGAACATTTGAAAATGTTATATTTTTAAAATAAATTTTAATGTCAAAATATTTCTATATTCTAGAGAAATTTTAGGAGTGAATTTCCCGCACATGCGCAGAATTCATTCCTATTCAAAGCATTGTGCATTCTGACCAGATTGACACCGTCTTAAAAGTTTTAGTGGATAATCTTAATGAGAGTGTTGGGCCCTTCAGCCGCTCTCCGAGTACGAAGCTTCGTGGCCAGATCGGCAGAACGAGCCACTTACTTTTGCTGGTCTTCAGTTCGAGTCTCGAAAATGAGAATTTTTTAAATATTTTTTTTTCTTTTATTTATTTTAGGTATATTTATCCATTATTCCAACAATTACTAAGAACATTTGAAAATGTTATATTTTTAAAATAAATTTTAATGTCAAAATATTTCTATATTCTAGAGAAATTTTAGGAGTGAAGTTCACGCACATGCGCAGAATTCATTCCTATTCAAAGCATTGTGCATTCTGACCAGATTGACACCGTCTTAAAAGTTTTAGTGGATAATCTTAATGAGAGTGTTGGGCCCTTCAGCCGCTCTCCGAGTACGAAGCTTCGTGGCCAGATCGGCAGAAAGAGCCACTTAGTTTTGCTGGTCTTCAGTTCGAGTCTCGAAAATAACAATTTTTTAAATATTTTTTTTTCTTTTATTTCTTTTATTTATTTTAGGTATATTTATCAATTATTCCAACAATTACTAAGAACATTTGAAAATGTTATATTTTTAAAATAAATTTTAATTTCAAAATATTTCTATATTCTAGAGAAATTTTAGGAGTGAAGTTCACGAACATGCGCAGAATTTATTCCTATTCAAAGCATTGTGCTTTCTGACCAGATTGACACCGTCTTAAAATTTTAGTGGATAATCTTTATGAGAGTCTTAGACCATTCAGACGCTCTCCGGATAAGAAGCTTCGTGGAGAGATCGGCAGAACGAGCCGCTTAGTTTTACTGGTCTTCAGTTCTAGTCTCGAAAATGAGAATTTTTTAAATATATTTTTTTTCCTTTTTTTTCCTTTTATTTATTTTAGGTATATTTATCCATTATTCCAACAATTACTAAGAACATTTGAAAATGTTATATTTTTAAAATAAATTTTAATGTCAAAATATTTCTATATTCTAGAGAAATTTTTAGAGTGAAGTTCACGCACATGCGCAGAATTTATTCCTATTCAAAGCAGTGTGCTTTCTGACCAGATTGACACCGTCTTAAAAGTTTTAGTGGATAATCTTAATGAGAGTCTTAGACCATTCAGACGCTCTCCGGATAAGAAGCTTCGTGGAGAGATCGGCAGAACGAGCCGCTTAGTTTTGCTGTTCTTCAGTTCGAGTCTCGAAAATGAGAATTTTTTAAATATATATATTTTTTTTATTTATTTATTTTAGGTATATTTATCCATTATTCCAACAATTACTAAGAACATTTGAAAATGTTATATTTTTAAAATAAATTTTAATGTCAAAATATTTCTATATTCTAGAGAAATCTCAGGAGTGAAGTTCACGCACATGCACAGAATTCATTCCTATTCAAAGCATTGTGCATTCTGAGCAGATTGACACCGTCTTAAAAGTTTTAGTGGATAATCTTAATGAGAGTCTTAGACCCTTCAGACGCTCTCCGGGTACGAGGCTTCGTGGCCAGATCGGCAGAACGAGCCACTTAGTTTTGCCTGTCTTCAGTTCGAGTCTCGAAAATAAGAATTTTTTAAATATATTTTTTTTCTTTTTTATTTTCTTTCATTTATTTTAGGTATATTTATCCATTATTCCAAAAATTACTAAGAACATTTGAAAATGTTATATTTTTAAAATAAATTTTAATGTCAAAATATTTCTATATTCTAGAGAAATTTTAGGAGTGAAGTTCATGCACATGCGCAGAATTCATTCCTATTCAAAGCATTGTGCATTCTGACCAGATTGACACCGTCTTAAAAGTTTTAGTGGATAATCTTAATGAGAGTCTTAGACCATTCAGACGCTCTCCGGGTACGAAGCTTCGTGGCCAGATCGGCAGAACGAGCCACTTAGTTTTGCTGGTCTTCAGTTCGAGTCTCGAAAATGAGAATTTTTTAAATATATTTTTTTTTCTTTTTTCTTTTCTTTTTTTTATTTTAGGTATATTTATCCATTATTCCAAAAATTACTAAGAACATTTGAAAATGTTATATTTTTAAAATAAATTTTAATGTCAAAATATTTCTATATTCTAGAGAAATTTTAGGAGTGAAGTTCATGCACATGCGCAGAATTCATTCCTATTCAAAGCATTGTGCATTCTGACCAGATTGACACCGTCTTAAAAGTTTTAGTGGATAATCTTAAAGAGAGTCTTAGACCATTCAGACGCTCTCCGGATAAGAAGCTTCGTGGAGAGATCGGCAGAACGAGCCGCTTAGTTTTGCTGTTCTTCAGTTCGAGTCTCGAAAATGAGAATTTTTTAAATATATATTTTTTTTATTTATTTATTTTAGGTATATTTATCCATTATTCCAACAATTACTAAGAACATTTGAAAATGTTATATTTTTAAAATAAATTTTAATGTCAAAATATTTCTATATTCTAGAGAAATCTTAGGAGTGAAGTTCACGCACATGCACAGAATTCATTCCTATTCAAAGCATTGTGCATTCTGAGCAGATTGACACCGTCTTAAAAGTTTTAGTGGATAATCTTAATGAGAGTCTTAGACCCTTCAGACGCTCTCCGGGTACGAGGCTTCGTGGCCAGATCGGCAGAACGAGCCACTTAGTTTTGCCTGTCTTCAGTTCGAGTCTCGAAAATAAGAATTTTTTAAATATATTTTTTTTCTTTTTTATTTTCTTTCATTTATTTTAGGTATATTTATCCATTATTCCAAAAATTACTAAGAACATTTGAAAATGTTATATTTTTAAAATAAATTTTAACGTCAAAATATTTCTATATTCTAGAGAAATTTTAGGAGTGAAGTTCATGCACATGCGCAGAATTCATTCCTATTCAAAGCATTGTGCATTCTGACCAGATTGACACCGTCTTAAAAGTTTTAGTGGATAATCTTAATGAGAGTCTTAGACCATTCAGACGCTCTCCGGATAAGTAGCATCGTGGAGAGATCGGCAGAACGAGCCGCTTAGTTTTGATGGTCTTCAGTTCGAGTCTCGAAAATGAGAATTTTTTAAATATATTTTTTTTCCTTTTATTTATTTTAGGTATATTTATCCATTATTCCAACAATTACTAAGAACATTTGAAAATGTTATATTTTTAAAATAAATTTTAATGTCAAAATATTTCTATATTCTAGAGAAATTTTAGGAGTGAAGTTCACGCACATGCGCAGAATTTATTCCTATTCAAAGCAGTGTGCTTTCTGACCAGATTGACACCGTCTTAAAAGTTTAAGTGGATAATTTTAATGAGAGTCTTAGACCATTCAGACGCTCTCCGGATAAGAAGCTTCGTGGAGAGATCGGCAGAACGAGCCACTTAGTTTTGCTGGTCTTCAGTTCGAGTCTCGAAAATGAGAATTTTTTAAATATATTTTTTTTTCTTTTATTTATTTTAGGTATATTTATCCATTATTCCAACAATTACTAAGAACATTTGAAAATGTTATATTTTTAAAATAAATTTTAATGTCAAAATATTTCTATATTCTAGAGAAATTTTAGGAGTGAAGTTCACGCACATTCGCAGAATTCATTCCTATTCAAAGCATTTGCGTTCTGACCAGATTGACACAGTCTTAAAAGTTTTAGTGGATAATCTTAATGAGAGTCTTAGACCCTTCAGACGCTCTCCGGGTACGAAGCTTCGTTGCCAGATCGGCAGAAAAAGCCACTTAGTTTTGCTGGTCTTCAGTTCGAGTCTCGAAAATGAGAATTTTTTAAATATATTTTTTTTCCTTTTTTTTTTTCTTTTATTTATTTTAGGTATATTTATCCATTATTCAAACAATTACTAAGAACATTTGAAAATGTTATATTTTTAAAATAAATTTTAATGTCAAAATATTTCTATATTCTAGAGAAATTTTAGGAGTGAAGTTCATGCACATGCGCAGAATTCATTCCTATTCAAAGCATTGTGCATTTTGACCAGATTGACACCGTCTTAAAAGTTTTAGTGGATAATCTTAATGAGAGTCTTAGACCCTTCAGACGCTCTCCGGGTACGAAGCTTCGTGGCTAGATCGGCAGAACGAGCCACTTAGTTTTGCTGGTCTTCAGTTCGAGTCTCGAAAATGAGAATTTTTTAAATATATTTTTTTTTCTTTTATTTATTTTAGGTATATTTATCCATTATTCCAACAATTACTAAGAACATTTGAAAATGTTATATTTTTAAAATAAATTTTAATGTCAAAATATTTCTATATTCTAGAGAAATTTTAGGAGTGAAGTTCATGCACATGCGCAGAATTCATTCCTATTCAAATCATTGTGCATTCTCACCAGATTGACACCGTCTTAAATGTTTTAGTGGATAATCTTAATGAGAGTCTTAGACCATTCAGACGCTCTCCGGATAAGAAGCTTCGTGGAGAGATCGGCAGAACGAGCCACTTAGTTTTGCTGGTCTTCAGTTCGAGTCTCGAAAATTCGAATTTTTTAAATATATTTTTCTTTTATTTCTTTTCTTTTCTTTTTTTTATGTTTATTTATCCATTATTTCAACACTTACTAAGAACTTTTCAAAATGTTATACTTTGAAAATAAAATTTAATGTCAAAATATTTCTATTATCAAGAGAAATTTTAGGAGTGAAGTTCCCGCACATGCGCAGAATTCATTCCTATTCAAAGCATTGTGCATTCTGACCAGATTGACACCGTCTTAAAAGTTTTAGTGGATAATCTTAATGAGAGTCTTAGACCATTCAGACGCTCTCCGGATAAGAAGCTTCGTGGAGAGATCGGCAGAACGAGCCGCTTAGTTTTGCTGGTCTTCAGTTCGAGTCTCGAAAATGAGAATTTTTTAAATATATTTTTTTTCTTCTTTTTTTTCTTTTATTTATTTTAGGTATATTTATCCATTATTCCAACAATTACTAAGAACATTTGAAAATGTTATATTTTTAAAATAAATTTTAATGTCAAAATATTTCTATATTCTAGAGAAATTTTAGGAGTGAAGTTTATGCACATGCGCAGAATTCATTCCTATTCAAAGCATTGTGCATTCTGACCAGATTGACACCGTCTTAAAAGTTTTAGTGGATAATCTTAATGAGAGTCTTAGACCATTCAGACGTTCTCCGGATAAGAAGCTTCGTGGAGAGATCGGCAGAACGAGCCGCTTAGTTTTGCTGGTCTTCAGTTCGAGTCTCGAAAATGAGAATTTTTTAAATATTTTTTTCTTTTTTTTTCTTTAACTTATTTTAGGTATATTTATCCATTATTCCAACAATTACTAAGAACATTTAAAAATATTATATTTTTAAAATAAATGTTAATGTCAAAATATTTCTATATTCTAGAGAAATTTTAGGAGTGAAGTTCACGCACATGCGCAGAATTCATTCCTATTCAAAGCATTGTGCATTCTGACCAGATTGACACCGTCTTAAATGTTTTAGTGGATAATCTTAATGAGAGACTTAGACCCTTCAGCCGCTCTCCTGATACGAAGCTTCGTGGCCCGATCGATAGAACGAGCCACTTAGTTCTGCTGCTCTTCAGTTCGAGTCTCAAAAATGAGAATTTTTTAAATATATTTTTTTTCTTCTTTTTTTTTCTTTTATTTATTTTAGGTATATTTATCCATTATTCCAACAATTACTAAGAACTTTTCAAAATGTTATACTTTTAAAATAAAATTTAATGTCAAAATATTTCTATTATCAAGAGAAATTTTAGGAGTGAAGTTCCCGCACATGCGCAGAATTCATTCCTATTCAAAGCATTGTGCATTCTGACCAGATTGACACCGTCTTAAAAGTTTTAGTGGATAATCTTAATGAGAGTCTTAGACCATTCAGACGCTCTCCGGATAAGAAGCTTCGTGGAGAGATCGGCAGAACGAGCCGCTTAGTTTTGCTGGTCTTCAGTTCGAGTCTCGAAAATGAGAATTTTTTAAATATATTTTTTTTCTTCTTTTTTTTCTTTTATTTATTTTAGGTATATTTATCCATTATTCCAACAATTACTAAGAACATTTGAAAATGTTATATTTTTAAAATAAATTTTAATGTCAAAATATTTCTATATTCTAGAGAAATTTTAGGAGTGAAGTTTATGCACATGCGCAGAATTCATTCCTATTCAAAGCATTGTGCATTCTGACCAGATTGACACCGTCTTAAAAGTTTTAGTGGATAATCTTAATGAGAGTCTTAGACCATTCAGACGTTCTCCGGATAAGAAGCTTCGTGGAGAGATCGGCAGAACGAGCCGCTTAGTTTTGCTGGTCTTCAGTTCGAGTCTCGAAAATGAGAATTTTTTAAATATTTTTTTCTTTTTTTTTCTTTAACTTATTTTAGGTATATTTATCCATTATTCCAACAATTACTAAGAACATTTAAAAATATTATATTTTTAAAATAAATGTTAATGTCAAAATATTTCTATATTCTAGAGAAATTTTAGGAGTGAAGTTCACGCACATGCGCAGAATTCATTCCTATTCAAAGCATTGTGCATTCTGACCAGATTGACACCGTCTTAAATGTTTTAGTGGATAATCTTAATGAGAGACTTAGACCCTTCAGCCGCTCTCCTGATACGAAGCTTCGTGGCCCGATCGATAGAACGAGCCACTTAGTTCTGCTGCTCTTCAGTTCGAGTCTCAAAAATGAGAATTTTTTAAATATATTTTTTTTCTTCTTTTTTTTTCTTTTATTTATTTTAGGTATATTTATCCATTATTCCAACAATTACTAAGAACTTTTCAAAATGTTATACTTTTAAAATAAAATTTAATGTCAAAATATTTCTATTATCAAGAGAAATTTTAGGAGTGAAGTTCCCGCACATGCGCAGAATTCATTCCTATTCAAAGCATTGTGCATTCTGACCAGATTGAATCCGTCTTAAAAGTTTTAGTGGATAATCCAATGAGAGTCTTAGACCCTTCAGACGCTCTCCGGGTACGAAGCTTCGTGGCCAGATCGGCAGAACGAGTAACTTAGTTCTGCTGCTCTTCAGTTCGAGTCTCAAAAATGAGAATTTTTTAAATATATTTTTTTTCTTCTTTTTTTTTCTTTTATTTATTTTAGGTATATTTATCCATTATTCCAACAATTACTAAGAACATTTGAAAATGTTATATTTTTAAAATAAATTTTAATGTCAAAATATTTCTATATTCTAGAGAAGTTTTAGGAGTAAAGTTTATGCACATGCGCAGAATTCATTCCTATTCAAAGCATTGTGCATTCTGACCAGATTGACACCGTCTTAAAAGTTTTAGTGGATAATCTTAATGAGAGTCTTAGACCATTCAGACGCTCTCCGGATAAGAAGCTTCGTGGAGAGATCGGCAGAACGAGCCGCTTAGTTTTGCTGGTCTTCAGTTCGAGTCTCGAAAATGAGAATTTTTTAAATATTTTTTTTTCTTTTTTTTTCTTCTTTAATTTACTTTAGGTATATTTATCCATTATTCCAAAAATTACTAAGAACATTTGAAAATGTTATATTTTTAAAATAAATTTTAATGTCAAAATATTTCTATATTCTAGAGAAATTTTAGGAGTGCAGTTCATGCACATGCGCATAATTCATTCCTATTCAAAGCATTGTGCATTCTGACCAGATTGACACCGTCTTAAAAGTTTTAGTGGATAATCTTAATGAGAGTCTTAGACCATTCAGACGCTCTCCGGATAATAAGCTTCGTGGAGAGATCGGCAGAACGAGCCGCTTAGTTTTGCTGGTCTTCAGTTCGAGTCTCGAAAATGAGAATTTTTTAAATATTTTTTTCTTTTTTTTTCTTTAACTTATTTTAGGTATATTTATCCATTATTCCAACAATTACTAAGAACATTTAAAAATATTATATTTTTAAAATAAATGTTAATGTCAAAATATTTCTATATTCTAGAGAAATTTTAGGAGTGAAGTTCCCGCACATGCGCAGAATTCATTCCTATTCAAAGCATTGTGCATTCTGACCAGATTGACACCGTCTTAAATGTTTTAGTGGATAATCTTAATGAGAGACTTAGACCCTTCAGCCGCTCTCCGGATACGAAGCTTCGTGGCCCGATCGATAGAACGAGCCACTTAGTTTTGCTGGTCTTCAGTTCGAGTCTCGAAAATTAGAATTTTTTAAATATATTTTTCTTTTTTTTTCTTTTCTGTTCTTTTTTTTATGTTTATTTATCCATTATTTCAACACTTACTAAGAACTTTTCAAAATGTTATACTTTTAAAATAAAATTTAATGTCAAAATATTTCTATTATCAAGAGAAATTTTAGGAGTGAAGTTCCCGCACATGCGCAGAATTCATTCCTATTCAAAGCATTGTGCATTCTGACCAGATTGAATCCGTCTTAAAAGTTTTAGTGGATAATCCAATGAGAGTCTTAGACCCTTCAGACGCTCTCCGGGTACGAAGCTTCGTGGCCAGATCGGCAGAACGAGTAACTTAGTTCTGCTGCTCTTCAGTTCGAGTCTCAAAAATGAGAATTTTTTAAATATATTTTTTTTCTTCTTTTTTTTTCTTTTATTTATTTTAGGTATATTTATCCATTATTCCAACAATTACTAAGAACATTTGAAAATGTTATATTTTTAAAATAAATTTTAATGTCAAAATATTTCTATATTCTAGAGAAGTTTTAGGAGTAAAGTTTATGCACATGCGCAGAATTCATTCCTATTCAAAGCATTGTGCATTCTGACCAGATTGACACCGTCTTAAAAGTTTTAGTGGATAATCTTAATGAGAGTCTTAGACCATTCAGACGCTCTCCGGATAAGAAGCTTCGTGGAGAGATCGGCAGAACGAGCCGCTTAGTTTTGCTGGTCTTCAGTTCGAGTCTCGAAAATGAGAATTTTTTAAATATTTTTTTTTCTTTTTTTTTCTTCTTTAATTTACTTTAGGTATATTTATCCATTATTCCAAAAATTACTAAGAACATTTGAAAATGTTATATTTTTAAAATAAATTTTAATGTCAAAATATTTCTATATTCTAGAGAAATTTTAGGAGTGCAGTTCCTGCACATGCGCATAATTCATTCCTATTCAAAGCATTGTGCATTCTGACCAGATTGACACCGTCTTAAAAGTTTTAGTGGATAATCTTAATGAGAGTCTTAGACCATTCAGACGCTCTCCGGATAATAAGCTTCGTGGAGAGATCGGCAGAACGAGCCGCTTAGTTTTGCTGGTCTTCAGTTCGAGTCTCGAAAATGAGAATTTTTTAAATATATTTTTTTTTCTTTTATTTATTTTAGGTATATTTATCCATTATTCCAACAATTACTAAGAACATTTGAAAATGTTATATTTTTAAAATAAATTTTAATGTCAAAATATTTCTATATTCTAGAGAAATTTTAGGAGTGAAGTTCACGCACATGCGCAGAATTTATTCCTATTCAAAGCAGTGTGCTTTCTGACCAGATTGACACCGTCTTAAAAGTTTTAGTGGATAATCTTAATGAGAGTCTTAGACCCTTCAGACGCTCTCCGTGTACGAAGCTTCGTGGCCAGATCGGCAGAACGAGCCACTTAGTTTTGCTGGTCTTCAGTTCAAGTCTCGAAAATGAGAATTTTTTAAATATATTTTTTTTTCTTTTATTTATTTTAGGTATATTTATCCATTATTCCAACAATTACTAAGAACATTTGAAAATGTTATATTTTTAAAATAAATTTTAATGTCAAAATATTTCTATATTCTAGAGAAATTTTAGGAGTGCAGTTCCCGCACATGCGCAGAATTCATTCCTATTCAAAGCATTGTGCATTCTGACCAGATTGAATCCGTCTTAAAAGTTTTAGTGGATAATCTTAATGAGAGTCTTCGACCCTTCAGACGCTCTCCGGGTACGAAGCTTCGTGGCCAGATCGGCAGAACGAGTAACTTAGTTCTGCTGCTCTTCAGTTCGAGTCTCGAAAATGAGAATTGTTTAAATATATTTTTTTTTCTTCTTTTTTTTCTTTTATTTATTTTAATTATATTTATCCATTATTCCAACAATTACTAAGAACATTTGAAAATCTTATATTTTTAAAATAAATTTTAATGTCAAAATATTTCTATATTCTAGAGAAATTTTAGGAGTGAAGTTTGTGCACATGCGCAGAATTCATTCCTATTCAAAGCATTGTGCATTCTGACCAGATTGACACCGTCTTAAAAGTTTTAGTGGATAATCTTAATGAGAGTCTTAGACCATTCAGACGCTCTCCGGATAAGAAGCTTCGTGGGGAGATCGGCAGAATGAGCCACTTAGTTTTGCTGGTCTTCAGTTCGAGTCTCGAAAATGAGAATTTTTTAAATATATATTTTTTTCTTTTTTATTTTCTTTTATTTATTTTAGGTATATTTATCAATTATACCAAAAATTACTAAGAACATTTGAAAATGTTATATTTTTAAAATAAATTTTAATGTCAAAATATTTCTATATTCTAGAGAAATTTTAGGAGTGCAGTACAAGCACATGCGCAGAATTCATTCCTATTCAAAGCATTGTGCATTCTGACCAGATTGACACCGTCTTAAAAGTTTTAGTGGATAATCTTAATGAGAGTCTTAGACCATTCAGACGCTCTCCGGATAAGATGCTTCGTGGAGAGATCGGCAGAACGAGCCGCTTAGTTTTGCTGGTCTTCAGTTCGAGTCTCGAAAATGAGAATTTTTTATATATATTTTTTTCTTTTATTTATTTTAGGTATATTTATCCATTATTCCAACAATTACTAAGAACATTTGAAAATGTTATATTTTTAAAATAAATTTTAATGTCAATATATTTCTATATTCTAGAGAAATTTTAGGAGTGCAGTTCAAGCACATGCGCAGAATTCATTCCTATTCAAAGCATTGTGCTTTCTGACCAGATTGACACCGTCTTAAAAGTTTTAGTGGATAATCTTAATGAGAGGCTTAGACCCTTCAGACGCTCTCCGTGTACGAAGCTTCGTGGCCAGATCGGCAGAACGAGCCACTTAGTTTTGCTGGTCTTCAGTTCAAGTCTCGAAAATGAGAATTTTTTAAATATATTTTTTTTTCTTTTATTTATTTTAGGTATATTTATCCATTATTCCAACAATTACTAAGAACATTTGAAAATGTTATATTTTTAAAATAAATTTTAATGTCAAAATATTTCTATATTCTAGAGAAATTTTAGGAGTGAAGTTCACGCACATGCGCAGAATTCATTCCTATTCAAAGTATTTGCGTTCTGACCAGATTGACACCGTCTTAAAAGTTTTAGTAGATAATCGTAATGAGAGTCTTAGACCCTTCAGACGCTCTCCGGGTACGAAGCTTCGTGGCCAGATCGGCCGAAAGAGCCACTTAGTTTTGCTGGTCTTCAGTTCGAGTCTCGAAAATGAGAATTTTTTAAATATATTTTTTTTCCTTTTTTTTTTTTCTTTTATTTATTTTAGGTATATTTATCCATTATTCAAACAATTACTAAGAACATTTGAAAATGTTATATTTTTAAAATAAATTTTAATGTCAAAATATTTCTATATTCTAGAGAAATTTTAGGAGTGAAGTTCATGCACATGCGCAGAATTCATTCCTATTCAAATCATTGTGCATTCTCACCAGATTGACACCGTCTTAAATGTTTTAGTGGATAATCTTAATGAGAGTCTTAGACCATTCAGACGCTCTCCGGATAAGAAGCTTCGTGGAGAGATCGGCAGAACGAGCCACTTAGTTTTGCTGGTCTTCAGTTCGAGTCTCGAAAATGAGAATTTTTTAAATATATTTTTTTTTCTTTTATTTATTTTAGGTATATTTATCCATTATTCCAACAATTACTAAGAACATTTGAAAATGTTATATTTTTAAAATAAATTTTAATGTCAAAATATTTCTATATTCTAGAGAAATTTTAGGAGTGAAGTTCATGCACATGCGCAGAATTCATTGCTATTCAAATCATTGTGCATTCTCACCAGATTGACACCGTCTTAAATGTTTTAGTGGATAATCTTAATGAGAGTCTTAGACCCTTCAGACGCTCTGCGGGTACGAAGCTTCGTGGCCAGATTGGCAGAACGAGCCACTTAGTTTTGCTGGTCTTCAGTTCGAGTCTCGAAAATGAGAATTTTTTAAATATATATTTTTTTCTTTTTTTTCTTTTATTTATTTTAGGTATATTTATCCATTATTCCAACAATTACTAAGAACATTTGAAAATGTTATATTTTTAAAATAAATTTTAATGTCAAAATATTTCTATATTCTAGAGAAATTTTAGGAGTGAAGTTCACGCACATGCGCAGAATTCATTCCTATTCAAAGCATTGTGCATTCTGACCAGATTGACACCGTCTTAAAAGTTTTAGTGGATAATCTTAATGAGAGTCTTAGACCCTTCAGACGCTCTCCGGATAAGAAGCTTCGTGGAGAGATCGGCAGAACGAGCCACTTAGTTTTGCTGGTCTTCAGTTCGAGTCTCGAAAATGAGAATTTTTTAAATATATTTTTTTTTTCTTTTTTTTCTTTTATTTATTTTAGGTATATTTATCCATTATTCCAACAATTACTAAGAACATTTGAAAATGTTATATTTTTAAAATAAATTTTAATGTCAAAATATTTCTATATTCTAGAGAAATTTTAGGAGTGAAGTTCACGCACATGCGCAGAATTCATTCCTATTCAAAGCATTGTGCATTCTGACAAGATTGACACCGTCTTAAAAGTTTTAGTGGATAATCTTAATGAGAGTCTTAGACCCTTCAGACGCTCTCCGGGTACGAAGCTTCGTGGCCATATCGGCAGAACGAGATACTTAGTTTTGCTGGTCTTCAGTTCGAGTCTCGAAAATGAGAATTTTTTAAATATATTTTTTTTTCTTTTATTTATTTTAGGTATATTTATCCATTATTCCAACAATTACTAAGAACATTTGAAAATGTTATATTTTTAAAATAAATTTTAATGTCAAAATATTTCTATATTCTAGAGAAATTTTAGGAGTGCAGTTCCCGCACATGCGCAGAATTCATTCCTATTCAAAGCTTTGTGCATTCTGACCAGATTGACACCGTCTTAAATGTTTTAGTGGATAATCTGAATGAGAGTCTTAGACCATTCAGACGCTCTCCGGATATGAAGCTTCGTGGAGAGATCGGCAGAACGAGCCACTTAGTTTTGCTGGTCTTCAGTTCGAGTCTCGAAAATGAGAATTTTTTAAATATATTTTTTTTTCTTTTTTTTCTTTTATTTATTTTAGGTATATTTATCCATTATTCCAACAATTACTAAGAACATTTGAAAATGTTATATTTTTAAAATAAATTTTAATGTCAAAATATTTCTATATTCTAGAGAAATTTTAGGAGAGAAGTTCACGCACATGCGCAGAATTCATTCCTATTCAAAGCATTGTGCATTCTGACAAGATTGACACCGTCTTAAAAGTTTTAGTGGATAATCTTAATGAGAGTCTTAGACCCTTCAGACGCTCTCCGGGTACGAAGCTTCGTGGCCATATCGGCAGAACGAGATACTTAGTTTTGCTGGTCTTCAGTTCGAGTCTCGAAAATGAGAATTTTTTAAATATATTTTTTTTTCTTTTATTTATTTTAGGTATATTTATCCATTATTCCAACAATTACTAAGAACATTTGAAAATGTTATATTTTTAAAATAAATTTTAATGTCAAAATATTTCTATATTCTAGAGAAATTTTAGGAGTGAAGTTCATGCACATGCGCAGAATTCATTCCTATTCAAATCATTGTGCATTCTCACCAGATTGACACCGTCTTAAATGTTTTAGTGGATAATCTGAATGAGAGTCTTAGACCATTCAGACGCTCTCCGGATAAGAAGCTTCGTGGAGAGATCGGCAGAACGAGCCACTTAGTTTTGCTGGTCTTCAGTTCGAGTCTCGAAAATGAGAATTTTTTAAATATATTTTTTTTTTCTTTTTTTTCTTTTATTTATTTTAGGTATATTTATCCATTATTCCAACAATTACTAAAAACATTTGAAAATGTTATATTTTTAAAATAAATTTTAATGTCAAAATATTTCTATATTCTAGAGAAATTTTAGGAGAGAAGTTCACGCACATGCGCAGAATTCATTCCTATTCAAAGCATTGTGCATTCTGACAAGATTGACACCGTCTTAAAAGTTTTAGTGGATAATCTTAATGACAGTCTTAGACCCTTCAGACGCTCTCCGGGTACGAAGCTTCGTGGCCAGATCGGCAGAACGAGCTACTTAGTTTTGCTGGTCTTCAGTTCGAGTCTCGAAAATGAGAATTTTTTAAATATATTTTTTTTCTTTTTTTTCTTTTATTTATTTTAGGTATATTTATCCATTATTCCAACAATTACTAAGAACATTTGAAAATGTTATATTTTTAAAATAAATTTTAATGTCAAAATATTTCTATATTCTAGAGAAATTTTAGGAGTGAAGTTCACGCACATGCGCAGAATTCATTCCTATTCAAAGCATTGTGCATTCTGACAAGATTGACACCGTCTTAAAAGTTTTAGTGGATAATCTTAATGAGAGTCTTAGACCCTTCAGACGCTCTCCGGGTACGAAGCTTCGTGGCCAGATCGGCAGAACGAGCCACTTAGTTTTGCTGGTCTTCAGTTCGAGTCTCGAAAATGAGAATTTTTTAAATATATTTTTTTTTCTTTTTTTTCTTTTATTTATTTTAGGTATATTTATCCATTATTCCAACAATTACTAAGAACATTTGAAAATGTTATATTTTTAAAATAAATTTTAATGTCAAAATATTTCTATATTCTAGAGAAATTTTAGGAGTGAAGTTCCCGCACATGCGCAGAATTCATTCCTATTCAAAGCTTTGTGCATTCTGACCAGATTGACACCGTCTTAAAAGTTTTAGTGGATAATCTTAATGAGAGTGTTGGGCCCTTCAGCCGCTCTCCGAGTACGAAGCTTCGTGGCCAGATCGGCAGAACGAGCCACTTAGTTTTGCTGCTCTTCAGTTCGAGTCTCGAAAATGAGAATTTTTTAAATATATTTTTTTTCTTTTTTTTTTCTTTTATTTATTTTAGGTATATTTATCCATTATTCCAACAATTACTAAGAACATTTGAAAATGTTATATTTTTAAAATAAATTTTAATGTCAAAATTTTTCTATATTCTAGAGAAATTTTAGGAGTGAAAATCATGCACATGCGCAGAATTCATTCCTATTCAAAGCAGTGTGCATTCTGACCAGATTGACACCGTCTTAAATGTTTTAGTGGATAATCTTAATGAGAGTCTTAGACCCTTCAGACGCTCTCCGGGTACGAAGCTTCGTGGCCAGATTGGTAGAACGAGCCACTTAGTTTTGCTGGTCTTTAGTTCGAGTCTCGAAAATGAGAATTTTTTAAATATATTTTTTTCTTTTTTTTTTTCTTTTATTTATTTTAGGTATATTTATCCATTATTCCAACAATTACTAAGAACATTTGAAAATGTTATATTTTTAAAATAAATTTTGATGTCAAAATATTTCTATATTCTACAGAAATTTTAGGAGTGAAAATCATGCACATGCGCAGAATTCATTCCTATTCAAAGCATTGTGCATTCTGACCAGATTGACACCGTCTTAAATGTTTTAGTGGATAATCTTAATGAGAGTCTTAGACCCTTCAGACGCTCTCTGGGTACGAAGCTTCGTGGCCAGATCGGCAGAACGAGCCACTTAGTTTTGCTGGTCTTCAGTTCGAGTCTCGAAAATGAGAATTTTTTAAATATATTTTTTTTCTTTTTTTTTCTTTTATTTATTTTTGGTATATTTATCCATTATTCCAACAATTACTAAGAACATTTGAAAATGTTATATTTTTAAAATAAATTTTAATGTCAAAATATTTCTATATTCTAGAGAAATTTTAGGAGTGAAGTTCATGCACATGCGCAGAATTCATTCCTATTCAAAGCATTGTGCATTCTGACCAGATTGACACCGTCTTAAATGTTTTATTGGATAATCTTAATGAGAGTCTTAGACCCTTCAGACGCTCTCCGGGTACGAAGCTTCGTGGCCAGATCGGCAGAACGAGCCCCTTAGTTTTGCTGGTCTTCAGTTCGAGTCTCGAAAATGAGAATTTTTTAAATATATTTTTTTTCTTTTTTTTCTTTTATTTATTTTAGGTATATTTATCCATTATTCCAACAATTACTAAGAACATTTGAAAATGTTATATTTTTAAAATAAATTTTAATGTCAAAATATTTCTATATTCTAGAGAAATTTTAGGAGTGAAGTTCATGCACATGCGCAGAATTCATTCCTATTCAAAGCATTGTTCATTCTGACCAGATTGACACCGTCTTAAATGTTTTAGTGGATAATCTTAATGAGAGTCTTAGACCCTTCAGACGCTCTCCGGGTACGAAGCTTCGTGGCCAGATCGGCAGACCGAGCCACTTAGTTTTGCTGGTCTTCAGTTCGAGTCTCGAAAATGAGAATTTTATAAATATTTTTTTTTCTTTTATTTATTTTAGGTATATTTATCCATTATTCCAACAATTACTCAGAACATTTGAAAATATTATATTTTTAAAATAAATTTTAATGTCAAAATATTTCTATATTCTAGAGAAATTTTAGGAGTGAAGTTCATGCACATGCGCAGAATTCATTCCTATTCAAAGCATTGTGCATTCTGACCAGATTGACACCGTCTTAAAAGTTTTAGTGGATAATCTTAATGAGAGTCTTAGACCCTTCAGACGCATCCGGGTACGAAGCTTCGTTGCCAGATCGGCAGAACGAGCCACTTAGTTTTGCTGGTCTTCAGTTCGAGTCTCGAAAATGAGAATTTTTTAAATATATTTTTTTTCTTTTATTTATTTTAGGTATATTTATCCATTATTCCAACAATTACTAAGAACATTTAAAAATGTTATATTTTTAAAATAAATTTTAATGTCAAAATATTTCTATATTCTAGAGAAATTTTAGGAGTGAAGTTCATGCACATGCGCAGAATTCATTCCTATTCAAAGCATTGTGCATTCTGACCAGATTGACACCGTCTTAAAAGTTTTAGTTAATAATCTTGATGAGAGTCTTAGACCCTTCAGACGCTCTCCGGGTACGAAGCTTCGTGGCCAGATCGGCAGAACGAGCCACTTAGTTTTGCTAGTCTTCAGTTCAAGTCTCGAAAATGAGAATTTTTTAAATATTTTTTTTTTCTTTTTTTTTTCTTTTATTTATTTTAGGTATATTTATCCATTATTCCAATAATTACTAAGAACATTTGAAAATGTTATATTTTTAAAATAAATTTTAATGTCAAAATATTTCTATATTCTAGAGAAATTTAGGAGTGAAGTTCATGCACATGCGCAGAATTTATTCCTATTCAAAGCATTGTGCATTCTGACCAGATTGACACCGTCTTAAAAGTTTTAGTGGATAATCTTAATCAGAGTCTTAGACCCTTCAGACGCTCTCCGGGTACGAAGATTCGTGGCCAGATCGGCAGAACGAGCCACTTAGTTTTGCTGGTCTTCAGTTCGAGTCTCGAAAATGAGAATTTTTTAAATATTTTTTTTCTTTTATTTATTTTAGGTATATTTATCCATTATTCCAACAATTAATCAGAACATTTGAAAATATTATATTTTTAAAATAAATTTAATGTCAAAATATTTCTATATTCTAGAGAAATTTTAGGAGTGAAGTTCATGCACATGCGCAGAATTCATTCCTATTCAAAGCATTGTGCATTCTGACCAGATTGACACCGTCTTAAAAGTTTTAGTTAATAATCTTAATGAGAGTCTTAGACCCTTCAGACGCTCTCCGGGTACGAAGCTTCGTGGCCAGATCGGCAGAACGAGCCACTTAGTTTTGCTAGTCTTCAGTTCAAGTCTCGAAAATGAGAATTTTTTAAATATTTTTTTTTTCTTTTTTTTTTCTTTTATTTATTTTAGGTATATTTATCCATTATTCCAATAATTACTAAGAACATTTGAAAATGTTATATTTTTAAAATAAATTTTAATGTCAAAATATTTCTATATTCTAGAGAAATTTAGGAGTGAAGTTCATGCACATGCGCAGAATTTATTCCTATTCAAAGCATTGTGCATTCTGACCAGATTGACACCGTCTTAAAAGTTTTAGTGGATAATCTTAATCAGAGTCTTAGACCCTTCAGACGCTCTCCGGGTACGAAGCTTCGTGGCCAGATCGGCAGAACGAACCGCTTAGTTTTGCTGGTCTTCAGTTCGAGTCTCGAAAATGAGAATTTTTTAAATATTTTTTTTTCTTTTTTTTTTCTTTTATTTATTTTAGGTATATTTATCCATTATTCCAACAATTACTAAGAACATTTGAAAATGTTATACTTTTAAAATAAATTTTAATGTCAAAATATTTCTATATTCTAGAGAAATTTTATGAGTGAAGTTCATGCACATGCGCAGAATTTATTCCTATTCAAAGCATTGTGCATTTTGACCAGATTGACACCGTCTTAAAAGTTTTAGTGGATAATCTTAATCAGAGTCTTAGACCCTTCAGACGCTCTCCGGGTACGAAGATTCGTGGCCAGATCGGCAGAACGAGCCACTTAGTTTTGCTGGTCTTCAGTTCGAGTCTCGAAAATGAGAATTTTTTAAATATTTTTTTTCTTTTATTTATTTTAGGTATATTTATCCATTATTCCAACAATTAATCAGAACATTTGAAAATATTATATTTTTAAAATAAATTTAATGTCAAAATATTTCTATATTCTAGAGAAATTTTAGGAGTGAAGTTCATGCACATGCGCAGAATTCATTCCTATTCAAAGCATTGTGCATTCTGACCAGATTGACACCGTCTTAAAAGTTTTAGTTAATAATCTTAATGAGAGTCTTAGACCCTTCAGCCGCTCTCCGGATACGAAGCTTCGTGGCCAGATCGTCAGAACGAGCCATTTAGTTTTGCTGGTCTTCAGTTCGAGTCTCGAAAATGAGAATTTTTTAAATATATTTTTTTTTCTTTTTTTTACTTTTATTTATTTTAGGTATATTTATCCATTATTCCAACAATTACTAAGAACCTTTGAAAATGTTATATTTTTAAAATAAATTTTAATGTCAAAGTATTTCTATATTCTAGAGAAATTTTAGGAGTGAAGTTCATGGACATGCGCAGAATTCATTCCTATTCAAAGCATTGTGCATTCTGACCAGATTGACACCGTCTTAAAAGTTTTAGTGGATAATCTTAATCAGAGTCTTAGACCCTTCAGACGCTCTCCGGGTACGAAGCTTCGTGGCCAGATCGGCAGAACGAACCGCTTAGTTTTGCTGGTCTTCAGTTCGAGTCTCGAAAATGAGAATTTTTTAAATATTTTTTTTTCTTCTTTTTTTTTTTCTTTTATTTATTTTAGGTATATTTATCCATTATTCCAACAATTACTCAGAACATTTGAAAATATTATATTTTTAAAATAAATTTAATGTCAAAATATTTCTATATTCTAGAGAAATTTTAGGAGTGAAGTTCACGCACATGCGCAGAATTCATTTCTATTCAAAGCATTGTGCATTCTGACCAGATTGACACCGTCTTAAAAGTTTTAGTTAATAATCTTAATGAGAGTCTTAGTTCCTTCAGACGCTCTCCGGGTACGAAGCTTCGTGGCCAGATCGGCAGAACGAGCCACTTAGTTTTGCTGGTCTTCAGTTCGAGTCTCGAAAATGAGAATTTTTTAAATATTTTTTTTCTTTTATTTATTTTAGGTATATTTATCCATTATTCCAACAATTACTCAGAACATTTGAAAATATTATATTTTTAAAATAAATTTAATGTCAAAATATTTCTATATTCTAGAGAAATTTTAGGAGTGAAGTTCATGCACATGCGCAGAATTCATTCCTATTCAAAGCATTGAGCATTCTGACCAGATTGACACCGTCTTAAAAGTTTTAGTGGATAATCTTAATGACAGTCTTAGACCCTTCAGCCGCTCTCCGGATACGAAGCTTCGTGGCCAGATCGGCAGAACGAGCCATTAATTTTTGCTGGTCTTCAGTTCGAGTCTCGAAAATGAGAATTTTTTAAATATATATTTTTTTCTTTTTTTTACTTTTATTTATTTTAGGTATATTTATCCATTATTCCAACAATTACTAAGAACCTTTGAAAATGTTATATTTTTAAAATAAATTTTAATGTCAAAATATTTCTATATTCTAGAGAAATTTTAGGAGTGAAGTTCATGCACATGAACAGAATTCATTCCTATTCAAAGCATTGTGCATTCTGACCAGATTGACACCGTCTTAAAAGTTTTAGTTAATAATCTTAATCAGAGTCTAAGACCCTTCAGACGCTCTCCGGGTACGAAGCTTCGTGGCCAGATCGGAAGAAAGAGCCACTTAGTTTTGCTGGTCTTCAGTTCGAGTCTCGAAAATGAGAATTTTTTAAGTATATTTTTTTTTCTTTTATTTATTTTAGGTATATTTATCCATTATTCCAACAATTACTTAGAACATTTGAAAATATTATATTTTTAAAATAAATTTTAATGTCAAAATATTTCTATATTCTAGAGACATTTTAGGAGTGAAGTTCATGCACATGCGCAGAATTCATTCCTATTCAAAGCATTGTGCATTCTGACCAGATTGACTCCGTCTTAAAAGTTTTAGTTAATAATCTTAATGAGAGTCTTAGACCCTTCAGACGCTCTCCGAGTACGAAGCTTCGTGGCCAGATCGGCAGAACGAGCCATTTAGTTTTGCTGGTCTTCAGTTCGAGTCTCGAAAATGAGAATTTTTTAAATATATATTTTTTTTTCTTTTTTTTTTTCTTTTATTTATTTTAGGTATATTTATCCATTATTCCAACAATTACTAAGAACATTTGAAAATATTATATTTTTAAAATAAATTTTAATGTCAAAATATTTCTATATTCTAGAGAAATTTTAGGAGTGAAGTTCACGCACATGCGCAGAATTCATTCCTATTCAAAGCCTTGTGCATTCTGACCAGATTGACACCGTCCTAAAAGTTTTAGTTAATAATCTTAATGAGAGTCTAAGACCCTTCAGACGCTCTCCGGGTACGAAGCTTCGTGGCCAGATCGGCAGAACGAGCCACTTAGTTTTGCTGGTCTTCAGTTCGAGTCTCGAAAATGAGAATTTTTTAAATATTTTTTTTTCTTTTATTTATTTTAGGTATATTTATCCATTATTCCAACAATTACTCAGAACATTTGAAAATATTATATTTTTAAAATAAATTTAATGTCAAAATATTTCTATATTCTAGAGAAATTTTAGGAGTGAAGTTCATGCACATGCGCAGAATTCATTCCTATTCAAAGCATTGAGCATTCTGACCAGATTGACACCGTCTTAAAAGTTTTAGTGGATAATCTTAATGACAGTCTTAGACCCTTCAGCCGCTCTCCGGATACGAAGCTTCGTGGCCAGATCGGCAGAACGAGCCATTTAGTTTTGCTGGTCTTCAGTTCGAGTCTCGAAAATGAGAATTTTTTAAATATATATTTTTTTCTTTTTTTTACTTTTACTTATTTTAGGTATATTTATCCATTATTCCAACAATTACTAAGAACCTTTGAAAATGTTATATTTTTAAAATAAATTTTAATGTCAAAATATTTCTATATTCTAGAGAAATTTTAGGAGTGAAGTTCATGCACATGAACAGAATTCATTCCTATTCAAAGCATTGTGCATTCTGACCAGATTGACACCGTCTTAAAAGTTTTAGTTAATAATCTTAATCAGAGTCTAAGACCCTTCAGACGCTCTCCGGGTACGAAGCTTCGTGGCCAGATCGGAAGAAAGAGCCATTTAGTTTTGCTGGTCTTCAGTTCGAGTCTCGAAAATGAGAATTTTTTAAGTATATTTTTTTTCTTTTTTTTTCTTTTATTTATTTTAGGTATATTTATCCATTATTCCAACAATTACTAAGAACCTTTGAAAATGTTATATTTTTAAAATAAATTTAATGTCAAAATATTTCTATATTCTAGAGAAATTTTAGGAGTGAAGTTCACGCACATGCGCAGAATTCATTCCTATTCAAAGCATTGAGCATTCTGACCAGATTGACACCGTCTTAAAAGTTTTAGTGGATAATCTTAATCAGAGTCTAAGACCCTTCAGACGCTCTCCGGGTACGAAGCTTCGTGGCCAGATCGGCAGAACGAGCCATTTAGTTTTGCTGGTCTTCAGTTCGAGTCTCGAAAATGAGAATTTTTTAAATATTTTTTTTTTCTTTTATTTATTTTAGGTATATTTATCCATTATTCCAACAATTACTCAGAACATTTGAAAATATTATATTTTTAAAATAAATTTAATGTCAAAATATTTCTATATTCTAGAGAAATTTTAGGAGTGAAGTTCACGCACATGAACAGAATTCATTCCTATTCAAAGCATTGAGCATTCTGACCAGATTGACACCGTCTTAAAAGTTTTAGTGGATAATCTTAATCAGAGTCTAAGACCCTTCAGACGCTCTCCGGGTACGAAGCTTCGTGGCCAGATCGGCAGAACGAGCCATTTAGTTTTGCTGGTCTTCAGTTCGAGTCTCGAAAATGAGAATTTTTTAAATATATTTTTTTTTCTTTTTTTTACTTTTATTTATTTTAGGTATATTTATCCATTATTCCAACAATTACTAAGAACCTTTGAAAATGTTATATTTTTAAAATAAATTTTAATGTCAAAATATTTCTATATTCTAGAGAAATTTTAGTAGTGAAGTTCATGCACATGAACAGAATTCATTCCTATTCAAAGCATTGTGCATTCTGACCAGATTGACACCGTCTTAAAAGTTTTAGTTAATAATCTTAATCAGAGTCTAAGACCCTTCAGACGCTCTCCGGGTACGAAGCTTCGTGGCCAGATCGGAAGAAAGAGCCACTTAGTTTTGCTGGTCTTCAGTTCGAGTCTCGAAAATGAGAATTTTTTAAGTATATTTTTTTTTTCTTTTTTTTTCTTTTATTTATTTTAGGTATATTTATCCATTATTCCAACAATTACTAAGAACATTTGAAAATATTATATTTTTAAAATAAATTTTAATGTCAAAATATTTCTATATTCTAGAGAAATTTTAGGAGTGAAGTTCACGCACATGCGCAGAATTCATTCCTATTCAAAGCCTTGTGCATTCTGACCAGATTGACACCGTCTTAAAAGTTTTAGTTAATAATCTTAATGAGAGTCTAAGACCCTTCCGACGCTCTCCGGGTACGAAGCTTCGTGGCCAGATCGGCAGAAAGAGCCACTTAGTTTTGCTGGTCTTCAGTTCGAGTCTCGAAAATGAGAATTTTTTAAATATATTTTTTTTCTTCTTTTTTTTTCTTTTATTTATTTTAGGTATATTTATCCATTATTCCAACAATTACTCAGAACATTTGAAAATATTATATTTTTAAAATAAATTTAATGTCAAAATATTTCTATATTCTAGAGAAATTTTAGGAGTGAAGTTCATGCACATGCGCAGAATTCATTCCTATTCAAAGCATTGAGCATTCTGACCAGATTGACACCGTCTTAAAAGTTTTAGTGGATAATCTTAATGACAGTCTTAGACCCTTCAGCCGCTCTCCGGATACGAAGCTTCGTGGCCAGATCGGCAGAACGAGCCATTTAGTTTTGCTGGTCTTCAGTTCGAGTCTCGAAAATGAGAATTTTTTAAATATATTTTTTTTTCTTTTTTTTACTTTTATTTATTTTAGGTATATTTATCCATTATTCCAACAATTACTAAGAACCTTTGAAAATGTTATATTTTTAAAATAAATTTAATGTCAAAATATTTCTATATTCTAGAGAAATTTTAGGAGTGAAGTTCATGCACATGCGCAGAATTCATTCCTATTCAAATTGTGCATTCTGACCAGATTGACACCGTCTTAAAAGTTTTAGTGGATAATCTTAATGACAGTCTTAGACCCTTCAGCCGCTCTCCGGATACGAAGCTTCGTGGCCAGATCGGCAGAACGAGCCATTTAGTTTTGCTGGTCTTCAGTTCGAGTCTCGAAAATGAGAATTTTTTAAATATATATATTTTTTCTTTTTGTTTTTCTTTTATTTATTTTAGGTATATTTATCCATTATTCCAACAATTACTAAGAACATTTGAAAATATTATATTTTTTAAATAAATTTTAATGTCAAAATATTTCTATATTCTAGAGACATTTTAGGAGTGAAGTTCATGCACATGCGCAGAATTCATTCCTATTCAAAGCATTGTGCATTCTGACCAGATTGACACCGTCTTAAAAGTTTTAGTTAATAATCTGAATGAGAGTCTTAGACCCTTCAGACGCTCTCCGAGTACGAAGCTTCGTGGCCAGATCGGCAGAACGAGCCATTTAGTTTTGCTGGTCTTCAGTTCGAGTCTCGAAAATGAGAATTTTTTAAATATATATATTTTTTCTTTTTGTTTTTCTTTTATTTATTTTAGGTATATTTATCCATTATTCCAACAATTACTAAGAACATTTGAAAATATTATATTTTTAAAATAAATTTTAATGTCAAAATATTTCTATATTCTAGAGAAATTTTAGGAGTGAAGTTCACGCACATGCGCAGAATTCATTCCTATTCAAAGCCTTGTGCATTCTGACCAGATTGACACCGTCTTAAAAGTTTTAGTTAATAATCTTAATGAGAGTCTAAGACCCTTCCGACGCTCTCCGGGTACGAAGCTTCGTGGCCAGATCGGCAGAAAGAGCCACTTAGTTTTGCTGGTCTTCAGTTCGAGTCTCGAAAATGAGAATTTTTTAAATATATTTTTTTTCTTCTTTTTTTTTCTTTTATTTATTTTAGGTATATTTATCCATTATTCCAACAATTACTCAGAACATTTGAAAATATTATATTTTTAAAATAAATTTAATGTCAAAATATTTCTATATTCTAGAGAAATTTTAGGAGTGAAGTTCATGCACATGCGCAGAATTCATTCCTATTCAAAGCATTGAGCATTCTGACCAGATTGACACCGTCTTAAAAGTTTTAGTGGATAATCTTAATGACAGTCTTAGACCCTTCAGCCGCTCTCCGGATACGAAGCTTCGTGGCCAGATCGGCAGAACGAGCCATTTAGTTTTGCTGGTCTTCAGTTCGAGTCTCGAAAATGAGAATTTTTTAAATATATTTTTTTTTCTTTTTTTTACTTTTATTTATTTTAGGTATATTTATCCATTATTCCAACAATTACTAAGAACCTTTGAAAATGTTATATTTTTAAAATAAATTTAATGTCAAAATATTTCTATATTCTAGAGAAATTTTAGGAGTGAAGTTCATGCACATGCGCAGAATTCATTCCTATTCAAAGCATTGTGCATTCTGACCAGATTGACACCGTCTTAAAAGTTTTAGTGGATAATCTTAATGACAGTCTTAGACCCTTCAGCCGCTCTCCGGATACGAAGCTTCGTGGCCAGATCGGCAGAACGAGCCATTTAGTTTTGCTGGTCTTCAGTTCGAGTCTCGAAAATGAGAATTTTTTAAATATATTTTTTTTTCTTTTTTTTACTTTTATTTATTTTAGGTATATTTATCCATTATTCCAACAATTACTAAGAACCTTTGAAAATGTTATATTTTTAAAATAAATTTAATGTCAAAATATTTCTATATTCTAGAGAAATTTTAGGAGTGAAGTTCATGCACATGCGCAGAATTCATTCCTATTCAAAGCATTGTGCATTCTGACCAGATTGACACCGTCTTAAAAGTTTTAGTGGGAAATCTTAATGACAGTCTTAGACCCTTCAGCCGCTCTCCGGATACGAAGCTTCGTGGCCAGATCGGCAGAACGAGCCATTTAGTTTTGCTGGTCTTCAGTTCGAGTCTCGAAAATGAGAATTTTTTAAATATATTTTTTTTTCTTTTTTTTACTTTTATTTATTTTAGGTATATTTATCCATTATTCCAACAATTACTAAGAACATTTGAAAATATTATATTTTTAAAATAAATTTAATGTCAAAATATTTCTATATTCTAGAGAAATTTTAGGAGTGAAGTTCATGCACATGCGCAGAATTCATTCCTATTCAAAGCATTGTGCATTCTGACCAGATTGACACCGTCTTAAAAGTTTTAGTGGATAATCTTAATGACAGTCTTAGACCCTTCAGCCGCTCTCCGGATACGAAGCTTCGTGGCCAGATCGGCAGAAAGAGCCACTTAGTTTTGCTGGTCTTCAGTTCGAGTCTCGAAAATGAGAATTTTTTAAATATATTTTTTTTTCTTTTTTTTACTTTTATTTATTTTAGGTATATTTATCCATTATTCCAACAATTACTAAGAACATTTGAAAATATTATATTTTTAAATTAAATTTAATGTCAAAATATTTCTATATTCTAGAGAAATTTTAGGAGTGAAGTTCATGCACATGCGCAGAATTCATTCCTATTCAAAGCATTGTGCATTCTGACCAGATTGACACCGTCTTAAAAGTTTTAGTGGATAATCTTAATGACAGTCTTAGACCCTTCAGCCGCTCTCCGGATACGAAGCTTCGTGGCCAGATCGGCAGAAAGAGCCACTTAGTTTTGCTGGTCTTCAGTTCGAGTCTCGAAAATGAGAATTTTTTAACTATATTTTTTTTTCTTTTTTTTACTTTTATTTATTTTAGGTATATTTATCCATTATTCCAACAATTACTAAGAACATTTGAAAATATTATATTTTTAAAATAAATTTAATGTCAAAATATTTCTATATTCTAGAGAAATTTTAGGAGTGAAGTTCATGCACATGCGCAGAATTCATTCCTATTCAAAGCATTGTGCATTCTGACCAGATTGACACCGTCTTAAAAGTTTTAGTGGATAATCTTAATGACAGTCTTAGACCCTTCAGCCGCTCTCCGGATACGAAGCTTCGTGGCCAGATCGGCAGAACGAGCCATTTAGTTTTGCTGGTCTTCAGTTCGAGTCTCGAAAATGAGAATTTTTTAAATATATTTTTTTTTCTTTTTTTTACTTTTATTTATTTTAGGTATATTTATCCATTATTCCAACAATTACTAAGAACCTTTGAAAATGTTATATTTTTAAAATAAATTTAATGTCAAAATATTTCTATATTCTAGAGAAATTTTAGGAGTGAAGTTCATGCACATGCGCAGAATTCATTCCTATTCAAAGCATTGTGCATTCTGACCAGATTGACACCGTCTTAAAAGTTTTAGTGGATAATCTTAATGACAGTCTTAGACCCTTCAGCCGCTCTCCGGATACGAAGCTTCGTGGCCAGATCGGCAGAACGAGCCATTTAATTTTGCTGGTCTTCAGTTCGAGTCTCGAAAATGAGAATTTTTTAAATATATTTTTTTTTCTTTTTTTTACTTTTATTTATTTTAGGTATATTTATCCATTATTCCAACAATTACTAAGAACCTTTGAAAATGTTATATTTTTAAAATAAATTTAATGTCAAAATATTTCTATATTCTAGAGAAATTTTAGGAGTGAAGTTCATGCACATGCGCAGAATTCATTCCTATTCAAAGCATTGTGCATTCTGACCAGATTGACACCGTCTTAAAAGTTTTAGTGGATAATCTTAATGACAGTCTTAGACCCTTCAGCCGCTCTCCGGATACGAAGCTTCGTGGCCAGATCGGCAGAACGAGCCATTTAGTTTTGCTGGTCTTCAGTTCGAGTCTCGAAAATGAGAATTTTTTAAATATATTTTTTTTTTCTTTTTTTTACTTTTATTTATTTTAGGTATATTTATCCATTATTCCAACAATTACTAAGAACCTTTGAAAATGTTATATTTTTAAAATAAATTTTAATGTCAAAATATTTCTATATTCTAGAGAAATTTTAGTAGTGAAGTTCATGCACATGAACAGAATTCATTCCTATTCAAAGCATTGTGCATTCTGACCAGATTGACACCGTCTTAAAAGTTTTAGTTAATAATCTTAATCAGAGTCTAAGACCCTTCAGACGCTCTCCGGGTACGAAGCTTCGTGGCCAGATCGGAAGAAAGAGCCACTTAGTTTTGCTGGTCTTCAGTTCGAGTCTCGAAAATGAGAATTTTTTAAGTATATTTTTTTTTTCTTTTTTTTTCTTTTATTTATTTTAGGTATATTTATCCATTATTCCAACAATTACTAAGAACATTTGAAAATATTATATTTTTTAAATAAATTTTAATGTCAAAATATTTCTATATTCTAGAGACATTTTAGGAGTGAAGTTCATGCACATGCGCAGAATTCATTCCTATTCAAAGCATTGTGCATTCTGACCAGATTGACACCGTCTTAAAAGTTTTAGTTAATAATCTTAATTAGAGTCTTAGACCCTTCAGACGCTCTCCGAGTACGAAGCTTCGTGGCCAGATCGGCAGAACGAGCCATTTAGTTTTGCTGGTCTTCAGTTCGAGTCTCGAAAATGAGAATTTTTTAAATATATATATTTTTTCTTTTTGTTTTTCTTTTATTTATTTTAGGTATATTTATCCATTATTCCAACAATTACTAAGAACATTTGAAAATATTATATTTTTAAAATAAATTTTAATGTCAAAATATTTCTATATTCTAGAGAAATTTTAGGAGTGAAGTTCACGCACATGCGCAGAATTCATTCCTATTCAAAGCCTTGTGCATTCTGACCAGATTGACACCGTCTTAAAAGTTTTAGTTAATAATCTTAATGAGAGTCTAAGACCCTTCCGACGCTCTCCGGGTACGAAGCTTCGTGGCCAGATCGGCAGAAAGAGCCACTTAGTTTTGCTGGTCTTCAGTTCGAGTCTGGAAAATGAGAATTTTTTAAATATATTTTTTTTTCTTCTTTTTTTTTCTTTTATTTATTTTAGGTATATTTATCCATTATTCCAACAATTACTAAGAACATTTGAAAATATTATATTTTTAAAATAAATTTTAATGTCAAAATATTTCTATATTCTAGAGAAATTTTAGGAGTGAAGTTCATGCACATGCGCAGAATTCATTCCTATTCAAAGCATTGTGCATTCTGACCAGATTGACACCGTCTTAAAAGTTTTAGTTAATAATCTTAATGAGAGTCTTAGACCCTTCAGACGCTCTTCGAGTACGAAGCTGCGTGGCCAGATCAGCAGAACGAGCCACTTAGTTTTGCTGGTCTTCAGTTCAAGTCTCGAAAATTAGAATTTTTTAAATATATTTTTTTTCTTTTTTTTTCTTTTTTTTCTTTTATTTATTTTAGGTATATTTATCCATTATTCCAACAATTACTAAGAACATCTGAAAATATTATATTTTTAAAATAAATTTTAATGTCAAAATATTTCTATATTCTAGAGAAATTTTAGGAGTGAAGTTAACGCACATGCGCAGAATTCATTCCTATTCAAAGCATTGTGCATTCTGACCAGATTGACACCGTCTAAAAAGTTTTAGTTAATAATCTTAATGAGAGTCTTAGACCCTTCAGACGCTCTCCGGGTACGAAGCTTCGTGGCCAGATCGGCAGAACGAGCCACTTAGTTTTGCTGGTCTTCAGTTCGAGTCTCGAAAATGAGAATTTTTTAAATATTTTTTTTTCTTTTTATTTCTTTTATTTATTTTAGGTTTATTTATCCATTATTCCAACACTTACTAAGAACTTTTCAAAATGTTATACTTTTAAAATAAAATTTAAAGTCAAAATATTTCTATATTCAAGAGAAATTTTAGGAGTGAAGTTCACGCACATGCGAAGAATTCATTCCTATTCAAAGCATTGTGCTTTCTGACCAGATTAACACCGTCTTAAAAGTTTTAGTGGATAATCTTAATGAGAGTCTTAGACCCTTCAGACGCTCTCCGGGTACGAAGCTTCGTGGCCAGATCAGCAGAACGAGCCACTTAGTTTTGCTGGTCTTCAGTTCGGGTCTCAAAAATGAGAATTTTTTAAATATTTTTTTTTCTTTTATTTATTTTAGGTATATTTATCCATTATTCCAACAATTACTAAGAACATTTGAAAATGTTATATTTTTAAAATAAATTTTAATGTCAAAATATTTCTATATTCTAGAGAAATTTTAGGAGTGAAGTTCAGGCACATGCGCAGAATTCATTCCTATTCAAAGCATTGTGCATTCTGACCAGATTGACAACGTCTTAAAAGTTTTAATGGATAATCTTAATGAGAGTGTTGGACCCTTCAGCCGCTCTCGGAGTACGAAGCTTCGTGGCCAGATCGGCAGAACGAGCCACTTAGTTTTGCTGGTCTTCAGTTCGAGTCTCGAAAATGAGAATTTTTTAAATATTTTTTTTTCTTTTTATTTCTTTTATTTATTTTAGGTATATTTATCCATTTTTCCAACAATTACTAAGAACATTTGAAAATGTTATATTTTTCAAATAAATTTTACTGTCAAAATATTTCTATATTCTAGAGAAATTTTAGGAGTGAAGTTCACGCACATGCGCAGAATTCATTCGTATTCAAAGCATTGTGCATTCTGACCAGATTGACACCGTCTTAAAAATTTTAGTGGATAATCTGAATGAGAGTCTTAGACCCTTCAGACGCTCTCCGGGTACGAAGCTTCGTGGCCAGATCGGCAGAACGAGCCACTTAGTTTTGCTGGTCTTCAGTTCGAGTCTCAAAAATGAGAATTTTTTAAATATATATTTTTTTTCTTTTATTTATTTTACGTATATTTATCCATTATTCCAACAATTACTAAGAACATTTGAAAATGTTATATTTTTAAAATAAATTTTAATGTCAAAATATTTCTATATTCTAGAGAAATTTTAGGAGTGAAGTTCATGCACATGCGCAGAATTCATTCCTATTCAAAGCATTGTGCATTCTGACCAGATTGACACCGTCTTAAAAGTTTTAGTTAATAATCTTAATGAGAGTCTAAGACCCTTCAGACGCTCTCCGGGTACGAAGCTTCGTGGCCAGATCGGCAGAAAGAGCCACTTAGTTTTGTTGGTCTTCAGTTCGAGTCTCGAAAATGAGAATTTTTTAAATATATTTTTTTTCTTCTTTTTTTTTCTTTTATTTATTTTAGGTATATTTATCCATTATTCCAACAATTACTAAGAACATTTGAAAATATATTTTTAAAATAAATTTTAATGTCAACATATTTCTATATTCTAGAGAAATTTTAGGAGTGAAGTTCACGCACATGCGCAGAATTCATTCCTATTCAAAGCATTGTGCATTCTGACCAGATTGACAACGTCTTAAAAGTTTTAATGGATAATCTTAATGAGAGTGTTGGACCCTTCAGCCGCTCTCCGAGTACGAAGCTTCGTGGCCAGATCGGCAGAACGAGCCACTTAGTTTTGCTGGTCTTCAGTTCGAGTCTCAAAAATGAGAATTTTTTAAATATTTTTTTTTTCTTTTTATTTCTTTTATTTATTTTAGGTATATTTATCCATTTTTCCAACAATTACTAAGAACATTTGAAAATGTTATATTTTTCAAATAAATTTTACTGTCAAAATATTTCTATATTCTAGAGAAATTTTAGGAGTGAAGTTCACTCGCATGCGCAGAATTCATTCCTATTCAAAGCATTGTGCATTCTGACCAAATTTACACCGTCTTAAAAGTTTTAGTGGATAATCTTAATGAGAGTCTTAGACACTTCAGACGCTCTCTGGGTACGAAGCTTCATGGTCAGATCTCCAGAACGAGCCATTTAGTTTTGCTGGTCTTCGGTTCGAGTCTCGAAAATGAGAATTTTTTAAATATATTTTTTTTTCTTTTTTTTCTTCTTTTATTTATTTTAGGTATATTTATCCATTATTCCAACAATTACTAAGAACATTTGAAAATGTTATAGTTTTAAAATAAATTTTAATGTCAAAATATTTCTATATTTTAGAGAAATTTTAGGAGTGAAGTTCACGCACATGCGCAGAATTCATTCGTATTCAAAGCATTGTGCATTCTGACCAGATTGACACCGTCTTAAAAGTTTGAGTGGATAATCTTAATGAGAGTCTTAGACCCTTCAGACGCTCTCCGGGTACGAAGCTTCGTGGCCAGATCGGCAGAATGAGCCACTTAGTTTTGCTGGTCTTCAGTTCGAGTCTCGAAAATAAGAATTTTTTAAATATATTTTTCTTTTATTTCTTTTAGGTTTATTTATCCATTATTCCAACACTTACTAAGAACTTTTCAAAATGTTATACTTTTAAAATAAAATTTAAAGTCAAAATATTTCTATATTCAAGAGAAATTTTAGGAGTGAAGTTCACGCACATGCGAAGAATTCATTCCTATTCAAAGCATTGTGCTTTCTGACCAGATTGACACCGTCTTAAAAATTTTAGTGGATAATCTGAATGAGAGTCTTAGACCCTTCAGACGCTCTCCGGGTACGAAGCTTCGTGGCCAGATCGGCAGAACGAGCCACTTAGTTTTGCTGGTCTTCAGTTCGAGTCTCGAAAATGAGAATTTTTTAAATATATATATTTTTTCTTTTTGTTTTTCTTTTATTTATTTTAGGTATATTTATCCATTATTCCAACAATTACTAAGAACATTTGAAAATATTATATTTTTAAAATAAATTTTAATGTCAAAATATTTCTATATTCTAGAGAAATTTTAGGAGTGAAGTTCAAGCACATGCGCAGAATTCATTCCTATTCAAAGCCTTGTGCATTCTGACCAGATTGACACCGTCTTAAAAGTTTTAGTTAATAATCTTAATGAGAGTCTAAGACCCTTCCGACGCTCTCCGGGTACGAAGCTTCGTGGCCAGATCGGCAGAAAGAGCCACTTAGTTTTGCTGGTCTTCAGTTCGAGTCTCGAAAATGAGAATTTTTTAAATATATTTTTTTTCTTCTTTTTTTTTCTTTTATTTATTTTAGGTATATTTATCCATTATTCCAACAATTACTAAGAACATTTGAAAATATTATATTTTTAAAATAAATTTTAATGTCAAAATATTTCTATATTCTAGAGAAATTTTAGGAGTGAAGTTCATGCACATGCGTAGAATTCATTCCTATTCAAAGCATTGTGCATTCTGACCAGATTGACACCGTCTTAAAAGTTTTAGTTAATAATCTTAATGAGAGTCTTAGACCCTTCAGACGCTCTTCGAGTACGAAGCTGCGTGGCCAGATCGGCAGAACGAGCCACTTAGTTTTGCTGGTCTTCAGTTCGAGTCTCGAAAATGAGAATTTTTTAAATATTTTTTTTTTCTTTTTATTTCTTTTATTTATTTTAGGTTTATTTATCCATTATTCCAACACTTACTAAGAACTTTTCAAAATGTTATACTTTTAAAATAAAATTTAAAGTCAAAATATTTCTATATTCAAGAGAAATTTTAGGAGTGAAGTTCACGCACATGCGAAGAATTCATTCCTATTCAAAGCATTGTGCTTTCTGACCAGATTAACACCGTCTTAAAAGTTTTAGTGGATAATCTTAATGAGAGTCTTAGACCCTTCAGACGCTCTCCGGGTACGAAGCTTCGTGGCCAGATCAGCAGAACGAGCCACTTAGTTTTGCTGGTCTTCAGTTCGGGTCTCAAAAATGAGAATTTTTTAAATATTTTTTTTTCTTTTATTTATTTTAGGTATATTTATCCATTATTCCAACAATTACTAAGAACATTTGAAAATGTTATATTTTTAAAATAAATTTTAATGTCAAAATATTTCTATATTCTAGAGAAATTTTAGGAGTGAAGTTCACGCACATGCGCAGAATTCATTCCTATTCAAAGCATTGTGCATTCTGACCAGATTGACAACGTCTTAAAAGTTTTAATGGATAATCTTAATGAGAGTGTTGGACCCTTCAGCCGCTCTCGGAGTACGAAGCTTCGTGGCCAGATCGGCAGAACGAGCCACTTAGTTTTGCTGGTCTTCAGTTCGAGTCTCGAAAATGAGAATTTTTTAAATATTTTTTTTTTCTTTTTATTTCTTTTATTTATTTTAGGTATATTTATCCATTTTTCCAACAATTACTAAGAACATTTGAAAATGTTATATTTTTCAAATAAATTTTACTGTCAAAATATTTCTATATTCTAGAGAAATTTTAGGAGTGAAGTTCATTCGCATGCGCAGAATTCATTCCTATTCAAAGCATTGTGCATTCTGACCAGATTGACACCGTCTTAAAAGTTTGAGTGGATAATCTTAATGAGAGTCTTAGACCCTTCAGACGCTCTCCGGGTACGAAGCTTCGTGGCCAGATCGGCAGAATGAGCCACTTAGTTTTGCTGGTCTTCAGTTCGAGTCTCGAAAATAAGAATTTTTTAAATATATTTTTCTTTTTTTTTCTTTTATTTCTTTTAGGTTTATTTATCCATTATTCCAACACTTACTAAGAACTTTTCAAAATGTTATACTTTTAAAATAAAATTTAAAGTCAAAATATTTCTATATTCAAGAGAAATTTTAGGAGTGAAGTTCACGCACATGCGAAGAATTCATTCCTATTCAAAGCATTGTGCTTTCTGACCAGATTGACACCGTCTTAAAAATTTTAGTGGATAATCTGAATGAGAGTCTTAGACCCTTCAGACGCTCTCCGGGTACGAAGCTTCGTGGCCAGATCGGCAGAACCAGCCACTTAGTTTTGCTGGTCTTCAGTTCGAGTCTCAAAAATGAGAATTTTTTAAATATATTTTTTTTCTTTTTTTTTCTTTTTTTTTCTTTTATTTATTTTAGGTATATTTATCCATTATTCCAACAATTACTAAGAACATCTGAAAATATTATATTTTTAAAATAAATTTTAATGTCAAAATATTTCTATATTCTAGAGAAATTTTAGGAGTGAAGTTCACGCACATGCGCAGAATTCATTCCTATTCAAAGCATTGTGCATTCTGACCAGATTGACACCGTCTAAAAAGTTTTAGTTAATAATCTTAATGAGAGTCTTAGACCCTTCAGACGCTCTCCGGGTACGAAGCTTCGTGGCCAGATCGGCAGAACGAGCCACTTAGTTTTGCTGGTCTTCAGTTCGAGTCTCGAAAATGAGAATTTTTTAAATATTTTTTTTTTCTTTTTATTTCTTTTATTTATTTTAGGTTTATTTATCCATTATTCCAACACTTACTAAGAACTTTTCAAAATGTTATACTTTTAAAATAAAATTTAAAGTCAAAATATTTCTATATTCAAGAGAAATTTTAGGAGTGAAGTTCACGCACATGCGCAGAATTCATTCGTATTCAAAGCATTGTGCATTCTGACCAGATTGACACCGTCTTAAAAGTTTGAGTGGATAATCTTAATGAGAGTCTTAGACCCTTCAGACGCTCTCCGGGTACGAAGCTTCGTGGCCAGATCGGCAGAATGAGCCACTTAGTTTTGCTGGTCTTCAGTTCGAGTCTCGAAAATAAGAATTTTTTAAATATATTTTTCTTTTATTTCTTTTAGGTTTATTTATCCATTATTCCAACACTTACTAAGAACTTTTCAAAATGTTATACTTTTAAAATAAAATTTAAAGTCAAAATATTTCTATATTCAAGAGAAATTTTAGGAGTGAAGTTCACGCACATGCGAAGAATTCATTCCTATTCAAAGCATTGTGCTTTCTGACCAGATTGACACCGTCTTAAAAATTTTAGTGGATAATCTGAATGAGAGTCTTAGACCCTTCAGACGCTCTCCGGGTACGAAGCTTCGTGGCCAGATCGGCAGAACGAGCCACTTAGTTTTGCTGGTCTTCAGTTCGAGTCTCGAAAATGAGAATTTTTTAAATATATATATTTTCTTCTTTTTTTTTCTTTTATTTATTTTAGGTATATTTATCCATTATTCCAACAATTACTAAGAACATTTGAAAATATTATATTTTTAAAATAAATTTTAATGTCAAAATATTTCTATATTCTAGAGAAATTTTAGGAGTGAAGTTCATGCACATGCGCAGAATTCATTCCTATTCAAAGCATTGTGCATTCTGACCAGATTGACACCGTCTTAAAAGTTTTAGTTAATAATCTTAATGAGAGTCTTAGACCCTTCAGACGCTCTTCGAGTACGAAGCTGCGTGGCCAGATCAGCAGAACGAGCCACTTAGTTTTGCTGGTCTTCAGTTCAAGTCTCGAAAATTAGAATTTTTTAAATATATTTTTTTTCTTTTTTTTTCTTTTTTTTTCTTTTATTTATTTTAGGTATATTTATCCATTATTCCAACAATTACTAAGAACATCTGAAAATATTATATTTTTAAAATAAATTTTAATGTCAAAATATTTCTATATTCTAGAGAAATTTTAGGAGTGAAGTTCACGCACATGCGCAGAATTCATTCCTATTCAAAGCATTGTGCATTCTGACCAGATTGACAACGTCTTAAAAGTTTTAATGGATAATCTTAATGAGAGTGTTGGACCCTTCAGCCGCTCTCGGAGTACGAAGCTTCGTGGCCAGATCGGCAGAACGAGCCACTTAGTTTTGCTGGTCTTCAGTTCGAGTCTCGAAAATGAGAATTTTTTAAATATTTTTTTTTCTTTTTATTTCTTTTATTTATTTTAGGTATATTTATCCATTTTTCCAACAATTACTAAGAACATTTGAAAATGTTATATTTTTAAAATAAATTTTACTGTCAAAATATTTCTATATTCTAGAGAAATTTTAGGAGTGAAGTTCATTCGCATGCGCAGAATTCATTCCTATTCAAAGCATTGTGCATTCTGACCAAATTTACACCGTCTTAAAAGTTTTAGTGGATAATCTTAATGAGAGTCTTAGACCCTTCAGACGCTCTCCGGGTACGAAGCTTCGTGGCCAGATCGGCAGAACGAGCCATTTAGTTTTGCTGGTCTTCGGTTCGAGTCTCGAAAATGAGAATTTTTTAAATATATTTTTTTTTTCTTTTTTTTTCTTTTATTTATTTTAGGTATATTTATCCATTATTCCAACAATTACTAAGAACATTTGAAAATATTATATTTTTTAAATAAATTTTAATGTCAAAATATTTCTATATTCTAGAGACATTTTAGGAGTGAAGTTCACGCACATGCGCAGAATTCATTCCTATTCAAAGCCTTGTGCATTCTGACCAGATTGACACCGTCTTAAAAGTTTTAGTTAATAATCTTAATGAGAGTCTTAGACCCTTCAGACGCTCTCCGAGTACGAAGCTTCGTGGCCAGATCGGCAGAACGAGCCATTTAGTTTTGCTGGTCTTCAGTTCGAGTCTCGAAAATGAGAATTTTTTAAATATATATATTTTTTCTTTTTGTTTTTCTTTTATTTATTTTAGGTATATTTATCCATTATTCCAACAATTACTAAGAACATTTGAAAATATTATATTTTTAAAATAAATTTTAATGTCAAAATATTTCTATATTCTAGAGAAATTTTAGGAGTGAAGTTCACGCACATGCGCAGAATTCATTCCTATTCAAAGCCTTGTGCATTCTGACCAGATTGACACCGTCTTAAAAGTTTTAGTTAATAATCTTAATGAGAGTCTTAGACCCTTCAGACGCTCTCCGGGTACGAAGCTTCATGGTCAGATCTCCAGAACGAGCCATTTAGTTTTGCTGGTCTTCAGTTCGAGTCTCGAAAATGAGAATTTTTTAAGTATATTTTTTTTTTTCTTTTTTTTTCTTTTATTTATTTTAGGTATATTTATCCATTATTCCAACAATTACTAAGAACATTTGAAAATATTATATTTTTTAAATAAATTTTAATGTCAAAATATTTCTATATTCTAGAGACATTTTAGGAGTGAAGTTCATGCACATGCGCAGAATTCATTCCTATTCAAAGCATTGTGCATTCTGACCAGATTGACACCGTCTTAAAAGTTTTAGTGGATAATCTTAATTAGAGTCTTAGACCCTTCAGACGCTCTCCGAGTACGAAGCTTCGTGGCCAGATCGGCAGAACGAGCCATTTAGTTTTGCTGGTCTTCAGTTCGAGTCTCGAAAATGAGAATTTTTTAAATATATATATTTTTTCTTTTTGTTTTTCTTTTATTTATTTTAGGTATATTTATCCATTATTCCAACAATTACTAAGAACATTTGAAAATATTATATTTTTAAAATAAATTTTAATGTCAAAATATTTCTATATTCTAGAGACATTTTAGGAGTGAAGTTCATGCACATGCGCAGAATTCATTCCTATTCAAAGCATTGTGCATTCTGACCAGATTGACACCGTCTTAAAAGTTTTAGTGGATAATCTTAATTAGAGTCTTAGACCCTTCAGACGCTCTCCGAGTACGAAGCTTCGTGGCCAGATCGGCAGAACGAGCCATTTAGTTTTGCTGGTCTTCAGTTCGAGTCTCGAAAATGAGAATTTTTTAAATATATATATTTTTTCTTTTTGTTTTTCTTTTATTTATTTTAGGTATATTTATCCATTATTCCAACAATTACTAAGAACATTTGAAAATATTATATTTTTAAAATAAATTTTAATGTCAAAATATTTCTATATTCTAGAGAAATTTTAGGAGTGAAGTTCACGCACATGCGCAGAATTCATTCCTATTCAAAGCCTTGTGCATTCTGACCAGATTGACACCGTCTTAAAAGTTTTAGTTAATAATCTTAATGAGAGTCTAAGACCCTTCCGACGCTCTCCGGGTACGAAGCTTCGTGGCCAGATCGGCAGAAAGAGCCACTTAGTTTTGCTGGTCTTCAGTTCGAGTCTGGAAAATGAGAATTTTTTAAATATATTTTTTTTTCTTCTTTTTTTTTCTTTTATTTATTTTAGGTATATTTATCCATTATTCCAACAATTACTAAGAACATTTGAAAATATTATATTTTTAAAATAAATTTTAATGTCAAAATATTTCTATATTCTAGAGAAATTTTAGGAGTGAAGTTCATGCACATGCGCAGAATTCATTCCTATTCAAAGCATTGTGCATTCTGACCAGATTGACACCGTCTTAAAAGTTTTAGTTAATAATCTTAATGAGAGTCTTAGACCCTTCAGACGCTCTTCGAGTACGAAGCTGCGTGGCCAGATCAGCAGAACGAGCCACTTAGTTTTGCTGGTCTTCAGTTCAAGTCTCGAAAATTAGAATTTTTTAAATATATTTTTTTTCTTTTTTTTTCTTTTTTTTCTTTTATTTATTTTAGGTATATTTATCCATTATTCCAACAATTACTAAGAACATCTGAAAATATTATATTTTTAAAATAAATTTTAATGTCAAAATATTTCTATATTCTAGAGAAATTTTAGGAGTGAAGTTAACGCACATGCGCAGAATTCATTCCTATTCAAAGCATTGTGCATTCTGACCAGATTGACACCGTCTAAAAAGTTTTAGTTAATAATCTTAATGAGAGTCTTAGACCCTTCAGACGCTCTCCGGGTACGAAGCTTCGTGGCCAGATCGGCAGAACGAGCCACTTAGTTTTGCTGGTCTTCAGTTCGAGTCTCGAAAATGAGAATTTTTTAAATATTTTTTTTTCTTTTTATTTCTTTTATTTATTTTAGGTTTATTTATCCATTATTCCAACACTTACTAAGAACTTTTCAAAATGTTATACTTTTAAAATAAAATTTAAAGTCAAAATATTTCTATATTCAAGAGAAATTTTAGGAGTGAAGTTCACGCACATGCGAAGAATTCATTCCTATTCAAAGCATTGTGCTTTCTGACCAGATTAACACCGTCTTAAAAGTTTTAGTGGATAATCTTAATGAGAGTCTTAGACCCTTCAGACGCTCTCCGGGTACGAAGCTTCGTGGCCAGATCAGCAGAACGAGCCACTTAGTTTTGCTGGTCTTCAGTTCGGGTCTCAAAAATGAGAATTTTTTAAATATTTTTTTTTCTTTTATTTATTTTAGGTATATTTATCCATTATTCCAACAATTACTAAGAACATTTGAAAATGTTATATTTTTAAAATAAATTTTAATGTCAAAATATTTCTATATTCTAGAGAAATTTTAGGAGTGAAGTTCAGGCACATGCGCAGAATTCATTCCTATTCAAAGCATTGTGCATTCTGACCAGATTGACAACGTCTTAAAAGTTTTAATGGATAATCTTAATGAGAGTGTTGGACCCTTCAGCCGCTCTCGGAGTACGAAGCTTCGTGGCCAGATCGGCAGAACGAGCCACTTAGTTTTGCTGGTCTTCAGTTCGAGTCTCGAAAATGAGAATTTTTTAAATATTTTTTTTTCTTTTTATTTCTTTTATTTATTTTAGGTATATTTATCCATTTTTCCAACAATTACTAAGAACATTTGAAAATGTTATATTTTTCAAATAAATTTTACTGTCAAAATATTTCTATATTCTAGAGAAATTTTAGGAGTGAAGTTCACGCACATGCGCAGAATTCATTCGTATTCAAAGCATTGTGCATTCTGACCAGATTGACACCGTCTTAAAAATTTTAGTGGATAATCTGAATGAGAGTCTTAGACCCTTCAGACGCTCTCCGGGTACGAAGCTTCGTGGCCAGATCGGCAGAACGAGCCACTTAGTTTTGCTGGTCTTCAGTTCGAGTCTCAAAAATGAGAATTTTTTAAATATATATTTTTTTTCTTTTATTTATTTTACGTATATTTATCCATTATTCCAACAATTACTAAGAACATTTGAAAATGTTATATTTTTAAAATAAATTTTAATGTCAAAATATTTCTATATTCTAGAGAAATTTTAGGAGTGAAGTTCATGCACATGCGCAGAATTCATTCCTATTCAAAGCATTGTGCATTCTGACCAGATTGACACCGTCTTAAAAGTTTTAGTTAATAATCTTAATGAGAGTCTAAGACCCTTCAGACGCTCTCCGGGTACGAAGCTTCGTGGCCAGATCGGCAGAAAGAGCCACTTAGTTTTGTTGGTCTTCAGTTCGAGTCTCGAAAATGAGAATTTTTTAAATATATTTTTTTTCTTCTTTTTTTTTCTTTTATTTATTTTAGGTATATTTATCCATTATTCCAACAATTACTAAGAACATTTGAAAATATATTTTTAAAATAAATTTTAATGTCAACATATTTCTATATTCTAGAGAAATTTTAGGAGTGAAGTTCACGCACATGCGCAGAATTCATTCCTATTCAAAGCATTGTGCATTCTGACCAGATTGACAACGTCTTAAAAGTTTTAATGGATAATCTTAATGAGAGTGTTGGACCCTTCAGCCGCTCTCCGAGTACGAAGCTTCGTGGCCAGATCGGCAGAACGAGCCACTTAGTTTTGCTGGTCTTCAGTTCGAGTCTCGAAAATGAGAATTTTTTAAATATTTTTTTTTTCTTTTTATTTCTTTTATTTATTTTAGGTATATTTATCCATTTTTCCAACAATTACTAAGAACATTTGAAAATGTTATATTTTTCAAATAAATTTTACTGTCAAAATATTTCTATATTCTAGAGAAATTTTAGGAGTGAAGTTCACTCGCATGCGCAGAATTCATTCCTATTCAAAGCATTGTGCATTCTGACCAAATTTACACCGTCTTAAAAGTTTTAGTGGATAATCTTAATGAGAGTCTTAGACACTTCAGACGCTCTCTGGGTACGAAGCTTCATGGTCAGATCTCCAGAACGAGCCATTTAGTTTTGCTGGTCTTCGGTTCGAGTCTCGAAAATGAGAATTTTTTAAATATATTTTTTTTTCTTTTTTTTCTTCTTTTATTTATTTTAGGTATATTTATCCATTATTCCAACAATTACTAAGAACATTTGAAAATGTTATAGTTTTAAAATAAATTTTAATGTCAAAATATTTCTATATTTTAGAGAAATTTTAGGAGTGAAGTTCACGCACATGCGCAGAATTCATTCGTATTCAAAGCATTGTGCATTCTGACCAGATTGACACCGTCTTAAAAGTTTGAGTGGATAATCTTAATGAGAGTCTTAGACCCTTCAGACGCTCTCCGGGTACGAAGCTTCGTGGCCAGATCGGCAGAATGAGCCACTTAGTTTTGCTGGTCTTCAGTTCGAGTCTCGAAAATAAGAATTTTTTAAATATATTTTTCTTTTATTTCTTTTAGGTTTATTTATCCATTATTCCAACACTTACTAAGAACTTTTCAAAATGTTATACTTTTAAAATAAAATTTAAAGTCAAAATATTTCTATATTCTAGAGAAATTTTAGGAGTGAAGTTCATTCGCATGCGCAGAATTCATTCCTATTCAAAGCATTGTGCATTCTGACCAAATTTACACCGTCTTAAAAGTTTTAGTGGATAATCTTAATGAGAGTCTTAGACCCTTCAGACGCTCTCCGGGTACGAAGCTTCATGGTCAGATCTCCAGAACGAGCCATTTAGTTTTGCTGGTCTTCGGTTCGAGTCTCGAAAATGAGAATTTTTTAAATATATTTTTTTTTCTTTTTTTTTTCTTTTATTTATTTTAGGTATATTTATCCATTATTCCAACAATTACTAAGAACATTTGAAAATGTTATATTTTTTAAAATAAATTTTAATGTCAAAATATTTCTATATTTTAGAGAAATTTTAGGAGTGAAGTTCACGCACATGCGCAGAATTCATTCGTATTCAAAGCATTGTGCATTCTGACCAGATTGACACCGTCTTAAAAGTTTGAGTGGATAATCTTAATGAGAGTCTTAGACCCTTCAGACGCTCTCCGGGTACGAAGCTTCGTGGCCAGATCGGCAGAATGAGCCACTTAGTTTTGCTGGTCTTCAGTTCGAGTCTCGAAAATAAGAATTTTTTAAATATATTTTTCTTTTTTTTTCTTTTATTTCTTTTAGGTTTATTTATCCATTATTCCAACACTTACTAAGAACTTTTCAAAATGTTATACTTTTAAAATAAAATTTAAAGTCAAAATATTTCTATATTCAAGAGAAATTTTAGGAGTGAAGTTCACGCACATGCGAAGAATTCATTCCTATTCAAAGCATTGTGCTTTCTGACCAGATTGACACCGTCTTAAAAATTTTAGTGGATAATCTGAATGAGAGTCTTAGACCCTTCAGACGCTCTCCGGGTACGAAGCTTCGTGGCCAGATCGGCAGAACCAGCCACTTAGTTTTGCTGGTCTTCAGTTCGAGTCTCAAAAATGAGAATTTTTTAAATATATTTTTTTTCTTTTTTTTTTCTTTTTTTTTCTTTTATTTATTTTAGGTATATTTATCCATTATTCCAACAATTACTAAGAACATCTGAAAATATTATATTTTTAAAATAAATTTTAATGTCAAAATATTTCTATATTCTAGAGAAATTTTAGGAGTGAAGTTCACGCACATGCGCAGAATTCATTCCTATTCAAAGCATTGTGCATTCTGACCAGATTGACACAGTCTAAAAAGTTTTAGTTAATAATCTTAATGAGAGTCTTAGACCCTTCAGACGCTCTCCGGGTACGAAGCTTCGTGGCCAGATCGGCAGAACGAGCCACTTAGTTTTGCTGGTCTTCAGTTCGAGTCTCGAAAATGAGAATTTTTTAAATATTTTTTTTTCTTTTTATTTCTTTTATTTATTTTAGGTTTATTTATCCATTATTCCAACACTTACTAAGAACTTTTCAAAATGTTATACTTTTAAAATAAAATTTAAAGTCAAAATATTTCTATATTCAAGAGAAATTTTAGGAGTGAAGTTCACGCACATGCGAAGAATTCATTCCTATTCAAAGCATTGTGCTTTCTGACCAGATTGACACCGTCTTAAAAATTTTAGTGGATAATCTGAATGAGAGTCTTAGACCCTTCAGACGCTCTCCGGGTACGAAGCTTCGTGGCCAGATCGGCAGAACGAGCCACTTAGTTTTGCTGGTCTTCAGTTCGAGTCTCAAAAATGAGAATTTTTTAAATATATATTTTTTTTCTTTTATTTATTTTACGTATATTTATCCATTATTCCAACAATTACTAAGAACATTTGAAAATGTTATATTTTTAAAATAAATTTTAATGTCAAAATATTTCTATATTCTAGAGAAATTTTAGGAGTGAAGTTCATGCACATGCGCAGAATTCATTCCTATTCAAAGCATTGTGCATTCTGACCAGATTGACACCGTCTTAAAAGTTTTAGTTAATAATCTTAATGAGAGTCTAAGACCCTTCAGAAGCTCTCCGGGTACGAAGCTTCGTGGCCAGATCGGCAGAAAGAGCCACTTAGTTTTGCTGGTCTTCAGTTCGAGTCTCGAAAATGAGAATTTTTTAAATATATTTTTTTTCTTCTTTTTTTTTCTTTTATTTATTTTAGGTATATTTATCCATTATTCCAACAATTACTAAGAACATTTGAAAATATATTTTTAAAATAAATTTTAATGTCAACATATTTCTATATTCTAGAGAAATTTTAGGAGTGAAGTTCACGCACATGCGCAGAATTCATTCCTATTCAAAGCATTGTGCATTCTGACCAGATTGACAACGTCCTAAAAGTTTTAATGGATAATCTTAATGAGAGTGTTGGACCCTTCAGCCGCTCTCCGAGTACGAAGCTTCGTGGCCAGATCGGCAGAACGAGCCACTTAGTTTTGCTGGTCTTCAGTTCGAGTCTCGAAAATGAGAATTTTTTAAATATTTTTTTTTTTCTTTTTATTTCTTTTATTTATTTTAGGTATATTTATCCATTTTTCCAACAATTACTAAGAACATTTGAAAATGTTATATTTTTCAAATAAATTTTACTGTCAAAATATTTCTATATTCTAGAGAAATTTTAGGAGTGAAGTTCACTCGCATGCGCAGAATTCATTCCTATTCAAAGCATTGTGCATTCTGACCAAATTTACACCGTCTTAAAAGTTTTAGTGGATAATCTTAATGAGAGTCTTAGACACTTCAGACGCTCTCTGGGTACGAAGCTTCATGGTCAGATCTCCAGAACGAGCCATTTAGTTTTGCTGGTCTTCGGTTCGAGTCTCAAAAATGAGAATTTTTTAAATATATTTTTTTTTTCTTTTTTTTTTCTTTTATTTATTTTAGGTATATTTATCCATTATTCCAACAATTACTAAGAACTTTTCAAAATGTTATACTTTTAAAATAAAATTTAAAGTCAAAATATTTCTATATTCAAGAGAAATTTTAGGAGTGAAGTTCACGCACATGCGAAGAATTCATTCCTATTCAAAGCATTGTGCTTTCTGACCAGATTGACACCGTCTTAAAAATTTTAGTGGATAATCTGAATGAGAGTCTTAGACCCTTCAGACGCTCTCCGGGTACGAAGCTTCGTGGCCAGATCGGCAGAACGAGCCACTTAGTTTTGCTGGTCTTCAGTTCGAGTCTCAAAAATGAGAATTTTTTAAATATATATTTTTTTTCTTTTATTTATTTTACGTATATTTATCCATTATTCCAACAATTACTAAGAACATTTGAAAATGTTATATTTTTAAAATAAATTTTAATGTCAAAATATTTCTATATTCTAGAGGAATTTTAGGAGTGAAGTTCATGCACATGCGCAGAATTCATTCCTATTCAAAGCATTGTGCATTCTGACCAGATTGACACCGTCTTAAAAGTTTTAGTTAATAATCTTAATGAGAGTCTAAGACCCTTCAGACGCTCTCCGGGTACGAAGCTTCGTGGCCAGATCGGCAGAAAGAGCCACTTAGTTTTGCTGGTCTTCAGTTCGAGTCTCGAAAATGAGAATTTTTTAAATATATTTTTTTTCTTCTTTTTTTTTCTTTTATTTATTTTAGGTATATTTATCCATTATTCCAACAATTACTAAGAACATTTGAAAATATATTTTTAAAATAAATTTTAATGTCAACATATTTCTATATTCTAGAGAAATTTTAGGAGTGAAGTTCACGCACATGCGCAGAATTCATTCGTATTCAAAGCATTGTGCATTCTGACCAGATTGACACCGTCTTAAAAGTTTGAGTGGATAATCTTAATGAGAGTCTTAGACCCTTCAGACGCTCTCCGGGTACGAAGCTTCGTGGCCAGATCGGCAGAATGAGCCACTTAGTTTTGCTGGTCTTCAGTTCGAGTCTCGAAAATAAGAATTTTTTAAATATATTTTTCTTTTTTTTTCTTTTATTTCTTTAAGGTTTATTTATCCATTATTCCAACACTTACTAAGAACTTTTCAAAATGTTATACTTTTAAAATAAAATTTAAAGTCAAAATATTTCTATATTCAAGAGAAATTTTAGGAGTGAAGTTCACGCACATGCGAAGAATTCATTCCTATTCAAAGCATTGTGCTTTCTGACCAGATTGACACCGTCTTAAAAATTTTAGTGGATAATCTGAATGAGAGTCTTAGACCCTTCAGACGCTCTCCGGGTACGAAGCTTCGTGGCCAGATCGGCAGAACGAGCCACTTAGTTTTGCTGGTCTTTAGTTCGAGTCTCAAAAATGAGATTTTTTTAAATATATATTTTTTTTTCTTTTATTTATTTTACGTATATTTATCCATTATTCCAACAATTACTAAGAACATTTGAAAATGTTATATTTTTAAAATAAATTTTAATGTCAAAATATTTCTATATTCTAGAGAAATTTTAGGAGTGAAGTTCACGCACATGCGCAGAATTCATTCCTATTCAAAGCATTGTGCATTCTGACCAGATTGACAACGTCTTAAAAGTTTTAGTGGATAATCTTAATGAGAGTGTTGGACCCTTCAGCCGCTCTCCGAGTACGAAGCTTCGTGGCCAGATCGGCAGAACGAGCCACTTAGTTTTGCTGGTCTTCAGTTCGAGTCTCGAAAATAAGAATTTTTTAAATATATTTTTCTTTTTTTTTTTCTTTTATTTCTTTTAGGTTTATTTATCAATTATTCCAACACTTACTAAGAACTTTTCAAAATGTTATACTTTTAAAATAAAATTTAAAGTCAAAATATTTCTATATTCAAGAGAAATTTTAGGAGTGAAGTTCACGCACATGCGAAGAATTCATTCCTTTTCAAAGCATTGTGCTTTCTGACCAGATTGACACCGTCTTAAAAATTTTAGTGAATAATCTGAATGAGAGTCTTAGACCCTTCAGACGCTCTCCGGGTACGAAGCTTCGTGGCTAGATCGGCAGAACGAGCCACTTAGTTTTGCTGGTCTTCAGTTCGAGTCTCAAAAATGAGAATTTTTTAAATATATATTTTTTTTTCTTTTATTTATTTTACGTATATTTATCCATTATTCCAACAATTACTAAGAACATTTGAAAATGTTATATTTTTAAAATAAATTTTAATGTCAAAATATTTCTATATTCTAGAGAAATTTTAGGAGTGAAGTTCACGCACATGCGCAGAATTCATTCCTATTCAAAGCATTGTGCATTCTGACCAGATTGACAACGTCTTAAAAGTTTTAGTGGATAATCTTAATGAGAGTGTTGGACCCTTCAGCCGCTCTCCGAGTACGAAGCTTCGTGGCCAGATCGGCAGAACGAGCCACTTAGTTTTGCTGGTCTTCATTTCGAGTCTCGAAAATGAGAATTTTTTTAATATTTTTTTTTCTTTTTATTTCTTTTATTTATTTTAGGTATATTTATCCATTATTCCAACACTTACTAAGAACATTTGAAAATGTTATATTTTTCAAATAAATTTTAATGTCAAAATATTTCTATATTCTAGAGAAATTTTAGAAGTGAAGTTCACGCACATGCGCAGAATTCATTCCTATTCAAAGCATTGTGTATTCTGACCAGATTGACAACGTCTTAAAAGTTTTAGTGGATAATCTTAATAAGAGTCTTAGACCCTTCAGCCGCTCTCCGGATACGAAGCTTCGTGGCCAGATCGGCAGAACGAGCCACTTAGTTTTGCTGGTCTTCAGTTCGAGTCTCGAAAATAAGAATTTTTTAAATATATTTTTCTTTTTTTTTCTTTTATTTCTTTTAGGTTTATTTATCCATTATTCCAACACTTACTAAGAACTTTTCAAAATGTTATACTTTTAAAATAAAATTTAAAGTCAAAATATTTCTATATTCAAGAGAAATTTTAGGAGTGAAGTTCACGCACATGCGAAGAATTCATTCCTATTCAAAGCATTGTGCTTTCTGACCAGATTGACACCGTCTTAAAAATTTTAGTGGATAATCTGAATGAGAGTCTTAGACCCTTCAGACGCTCTCCGGGTACGAAGCTTCGTGGCCAGATCGGCAGAACGAGCCACTTAGTTTTGCTGGTCTTCAGTTCGAGTCTCAAAAATGAGAATTTTTTAAATATATATTTTTTTTCTTTTATTTATTTTACGTATATTTATCCATTATTCCAACAATTACTAAGAACATTTGAAAATGTTATATTTTTAAAATAAATTTTAATGTCAAAATATTTCTATATTCTAGAGGAATTTTAGGAGTGAAGTTCATGCACATGCGCAGAATTCATTCCTATTCAAAGCATTGTGCATTCTGACCAGATTGACACCGTCTTAAAAGTTTTAGTTAATAATCTTAATGAGAGTCTAAGACCCTTCAGACGCTCTCCGGGTACGAAGCTTCGTGGCCAGATCGGCAGAAAGAGCCACTTAGTTTTGCTGGTCTTCAGTTCGAGTCTCGAAAATGAGAATTTTTTAAATATATTTTTTTTCTTCTTTTTTTTTCTTTTATTTATTTTAGGTATATTTATCCATTATTCCAACAATTACTAAGAACATTTGAAAATATATTTTTAAAATAAATTTTAATGTCAACATATTTCTATATTCTAGAGAAATTTTAGGAGTGAAGTTCACGCACATGCGCAGAATTCATTCGTATTCAAAGCATTGTGCATTCTGACCAGATTGACACCGTCTTAAAAGTTTGAGTGGATAATCTTAATGAGAGTCTTAGACCCTTCAGACGCTCTCCGGGTACGAAGCTTCGTGGCCAGATCGGCAGAATGAGCCACTTAGTTTTGCTGGTCTTCAGTTCGAGTCTCGAAAATAAGAATTTTTTAAATATATTTTTCTTTTTTTTTCTTTTATTTCTTTAAGGTTTATTTATCCATTATTCCAACACTTACTAAGAACTTTTCAAAATGTTATACTTTTAAAATAAAATTTAAAGTCAAAATATTTCTATATTCAAGAGAAATTTTAGGAGTGAAGTTCACGCACATGCGAAGAATTCATTCCTATTCAAAGCATTGTGCTTTCTGACCAGATTGACACCGTCTTAAAAATTTTAGTGGATAATCTGAATGAGAGTCTTAGACCCTTCAGACGCTCTCCGGGTACGAAGCTTCGTGGCTAGATCGGCAGAACGAGCCACTTAGTTTTGCTGGTCTTCAGTTCGAGTCTCAAAAATGAGAATTTTTTAAATATATATTTTTTTTTCTTTTATTTATTTTACGTATATTTATCCATTATTCCAACAATTACTAAGAACATTTGAAAATGTTATATTTTTAAAATAAATTTTAATGTCAAAATATTTCTATATTCTAGAGAAATTTTAGGAGTGAAGTTCACGCACATGCGCAGAATTCATTCCTATTCAAAGCATTGTGCATTCTGACCAGATTGACAACGTCTTAAAAGTTTTAGTGGATAATCTTAATGAGAGTGTTGGACCCTTCAGCCGCTCTCCGAGTACGAAGCTTCGTGGCCAGATCGGCAGAACGAGCCACTTAGTTTTGCTGGTCTTCATTTCGAGTCTCGAAAATGAGAATTTTTTTAATATTTTTTTTTTTCTTTTTATTTCTTTTATTTATTTTAGGTATATTTATCCATTATTCCAACACTTACTAAGAACATTTGAAAATGTTATATTTTTCAAATAAATTTTACTGTCAAAATATTTCCATATTCAAAAGAAAATTTAGGAGTGAAGTTCACGCACATGCGCAGAATTCGTTACTATTCAAAGCATTGTGCATTCTCACCAGATTGACACCGTCTTAAAAGTTTTAGTGGATAATCTTAATAAGAGTCTTAGACCCTTCAGCCGCTCTCCGGATACGAAGCTTCGTGGCCAGATCGGCAGAACGAGCCACTTAGTTTTGCTGGTCTTCAGTTCGATTCTCGAAAATAAGAATTTTTTAAATATATTTTCCTTTTTTTTTCTTTTATTTCTTTTAGGTTTATTTATCCATTATTCCAACACTTACTAAGAACTTTTCAAAATGTTATACTTTTAAAATAAAATTTAAAGTCAAAATATTTCTATATTCAAGAGAAATTTTAGGAGTGAAGTTCACGCACATGCGAAGAATTCATTCCTATTCAAAGCATTGTGCTTTCTGACCAGATTGACACCGTCTTAAAAGTTTTAGTGGATAATCTTAATGAGAGTCTTAGACCCTTCAGACGCTCTCCGGGTACGAAGCTTCGTGGGCAGATCGGCAAAACGAGCCACTTAGTTTTGCTGGTCTTCAGTTCGAGTCTCAAAAATGAGAATTTTTTAAATATATTTTTTTTCTTTTTTTTTTTTTCTTTTATTTATTTTAGGTATATTTATCCATTATTCCAACAATTACTAAGAACATTTGAAAATATATTTTTAAAATAAATTTTAATGTCAACATATTTCTATATTCTAGAGAAATTTTAGGAGTGAAGTTCACGCACATGCGCAGAATTCATTCGTATTCAAAGCATTGTGCATTCTGACCAGATTGACACCGTCTTAAAAGTTTGAGTGGATAATCTTAATGAGAGTCTTAGACCCTTCAGACGCTCTCCGGGTACGAAGCTTCGTGGCCAGATCGGCAGAATGAGCCACTTAGTTTTGCTGGTCTTCAGTTCGAGTCTCGAAAATAAGAATTTTTTAAATATATTTTCCTTTTTTTTTCTTTTATTTCTTTAAGGTTTATTTATCCATTATTCCAACACTTACTAAGAACTTTTCAAAATGTT